>NW_021137421.1:894566-1494566 GCF_004193835.3 Ostrinia furnacalis | reverse complement strand
TAAATAAATATCCTTCCTTCGACATTTTACACTACGCTCCTAGTCCCAAACACTGAGCAAAGCTATGGGTCCTAGACAACGGATATAAACATACTTAAATACCGTTTTTATATACATAAGTACATATTATACATAGTAACACCTAGACCCATCACAGAAATTAAAATGTATCAATTCAATTTCTGCCCGGCCGGGGATCGAACCCGGGACCTCTCGGCATAGTAGTCCGTTTTGAAACCACTACACTAAATGACTGACAAATAAATATTTTTACAATGCTCAATTACATCATTGTACCTACCTTACTCTATTTTCTTAGCATATTCTAAAGTCGGGTGCATCCTATAATAACATTAAATAACCACCGCTTAGCAATATCGTTAGTGAAATCATATAATTTATTGAAATATATAATTATTTAAATAAATAATATAATTTATAGGTCAGGTTTCAAGAATCAAAAGATTGCTATTAAAAGGTGCTATTAAATAGAAACCAAACTTTTTCCTCGCAACAGTGTTACTTGGAATCCAAATTAATACTGTTTTGGAATACTGGTCAAACTGTATCCAAATAAATTAATAAGTTTTAATTAACCACATTATTTATTTATTAATTAAAATGCAAGTGAGCTTATGTTTTACAACAATCAGAGTGTTAGCCTTGCAGTCACTGTGATCGATTCGGTGTTAACCACTACCGTCGTCAAGCTCAGTTCTGAGATGAAACTGGATAAATATAGGAAAGGAGTGTCGACACGAGGGTGTTCGGCCCACACAGCACGCGACACGCGGCAGTATTGCCTGCGGTTTGCGCCGCTGTCAACGTTGATACAATTAGCCAGTGTGCTGGATAGACAGGATGCTCTGTCAACTGTCTTGGCAACTTTTTACAATCAGTAGTCGTACTTAACAGTTAATAGAAGTACAAATAAATGTATATAATAATACTCTATAATGAACAAAATCTTGTTGAGACCGTGATACTTGTTATTGTTATGAATAAGTGATGCAATACGATTATAATACAAAAATATTGCTTTATTATGTATTTAGTACATTGACATTTACTCTCTTAACCATTTAACATGGACATTGATCCATGCTCTAAACATCTACATGGTAAATTAAATCTCGGAGGCGAAAGCAGGATAATTAAATGATCAAACGAACTTACCAAGTGAAGTTCGATCTAAATTATCCTGTTTTCGCCGAAGAGATTTAAGGTCCCTCCCAACCCGAAGATTTCTATATCTTCTTCCCTGGAGGTAAACGTCAATGTCATCTCTTCTCTAAATATAATGAGACCGCTCGGACACCGAGCCCACAGCGTGGTAGGGGTGGGGTTGCCCGCTCTTTTGTTTTTTACTACTACTGCGCTGAATATTGTGTGCGGATTGGGTTGTCGTACAGGGGTACTACATGGTAAATTAAATCTCTTCGGCGAAAACAGGATAATTTAGATCGAACTTCACTTGGTAAGTTCGTTTGATCATTTAATAATACCATCAATCATCATACCATCAATCTAAAAATAAACGAGGATAACTTATCAATTTGAACTATTAACTCAATTAATGCGAAGCAATTTTAAAATTATATAACTAACTACCAACGATTATACTATAAATTACGCGTTTAACATGACGTATTTACTACCACATGCGGAATTACTTCAGAGTTAGGCAATCGGCTGATTACGGAGGCAATAGGTTCTGTCGGATTGCGAACATTGAGCGATATACATGGTGTGGGGATCTGTGGGAGCTTTACCATGAATATTAAACGTCTTCGCTAGTGAGTGCGTAAAAAAATCTATGAAGATATTAGTTTTTTAAAGTTACCGCTAAGGACGCTGTACAATCACATACATTTGAGTCATTTTATGTCATTCCACGAGTTGAAGTGGAATGGGCAGTTTTAATCTGTGATTCTATCTGCCAATCTGTGGAGCAATGTTGTAAATTACTACAATACATTGTTGTTTCTTATAGACTACTAGCTTTCCGCCCGCGGCTTCGCCCGCGTGGAATTTTTGTCACAGAAAACCATTATCGCGCGCGCCCTGTTTCAAAAACCAGGATAAAAACTATTCTATGTCCTTTCCCGGGATTCAAACTATCTCTATGCCAAATATCATCAAAATCGGTTTAGTGGTTTAGGCGTGAAAGTAAGATAGACAGACAGACAGAGTTACTTTCGCATTTATAATATTTGTATAGATCAAGGATCCAGTGGTTTTTCAGATTTCCAAAGCAATCACAGTTTTAAAATCTAAGATTGAGTTTATCGAGTTAGGAGCGTTTTCTTTTCACTTATCTCTCAAAAATTGCATTTATAAAAACCACACTAAAAATCGATGTGCGTTTGTGCGTGTCACAAAAAAAAAAGAAATTATACACATGTAACGTGCTATATTGCTAGCCTTCTGTTTGTTTAGTTTTTCACAACAATACAATTATTTTTCTTCTTTAATTAGCAATAATTAGCATTGACATTTTTATGTGCTCCGATGTATTACATCCATTAATTTATTATGATTTAATTGCATTATTAACTTATAACTATATGACGTTGGGTTGAAAAAGTGTGGTGATTACGCTAATTTGTAATTCGGTTTTATATTAATTGTCATCATTATGTTTGTTGTGCAATTCTAAAATTTCTCTTTCAATAATTAAATACATAGAGATTTATAGTAAAAAAAAACGAATAAGTACTTAGAAAATAAAGAATAAATCTCAGAATACGGTAGCAAGCAAGTCAACCTACAATAAATTGTCGATTTTTTCCCAAATATTTTTTTAGTTCATTATTTATTATGTAAGGCACAATAACATTGATAGTACAAGACAAAACGTTCGCGCTAAGTTTACCGGTCCGTGGAATGCGAGTCCCCCCCAACCGCGATTAAATGCAATTAGTTAGTGATTAAACGCAATGAATGTATCTTATTTTACCCAAATACCTACACAATTTTCATCAATAAATAATAAATAAAAAATATTTTAAATATAGTTTGTTATAGTTATAGACGCTACACTTCGAGTGACGTCAATCATATCGCCAACGGCAAACTTATCTCGAACGGATAGTAGGTGTTCTGACATTTAGTAGGTGAAACCTACCTTTAATAAGAGTCTTCTGAATGTTATCATTTTTTATGCTTAATATGTTGATAAGATAATGCAGTAAGATGTAGACCATCGTCATTGTTTTACTATTGTGTCTATTTTAGTCCATAATAAAACTTTTCTGATTGCAATTTTACCAAACTAAAAATACTGTTTAAGTTTTACTTCTTAGAGGTTAAAGAACGTGTTTTAGGAACAGACCTTCAATAAAATATTTGATACAAAAAGCAAATAAAAATTTTTCACCAAAAAAGCAGACAAAATCGCGCTCCAAACTAGTGTCACAGATCAAAAATAGCGGAAGCTGACACTGTCGCATAATGCCGTCCAATTATCAGTTGTGCCGTCCCACTGACCATCACATGTTGCTCGAGCAGTCATTATTTACAATAATAATGATCAGTCAGTCAGCGTAAAGGCTAGCGAACGCGCGCGTGCAGCCGAAAATAAATTAACTCAGAAATAGTGACAGCAAATACGTTTGTGTTGTGTTAAAATCAAAAATGGCCGACGGAGATGTACCCTTGGTCACCAGTTTTGGCGGCAGCGAGTTAGAGTTCAACACTAGTGGTTCTAAAGTTACCAGGACACCTAACTCGAGGTCGGTACTGATTTTACTTTGTGTCTGTGGTATTCGGTTTTAATCTGTGAAGTTTTAAAGAGGATTTACTCTACAGGATTTATTACAGTGACTTATTAACCTTTTAAAATTTAAAAATAAACTTAATACAATCCTAATTCAGTGAAAACAGCAATTCTATTTTGTTTTGGCAAAAACACTTGATAAAACTCTGACCTCCTTTCAAAGAAAGAACCGGACGAGTTCTTTTCTTTATTTTTTTTTCAACAGAACCGTTTACTTTGTTTAATCTGTGAATATTTACTTAGTTCTTTGTTTCCAAAAGTAGGCAAACGCATTCTTGGCTGAACATCTTTGTGAAAGGTCATCATAAATATGCGACGCGGTGCGCGAACATCTTAAAACGACCTTTGCACTTCGCATTTGTTTTTGAAAACAAACTTGTCCGTATTAGAACGATGTTGCCAATAAAATTTATTTTTAATTAGATTTTAGTCCAATACGAATAATACTGAAGCAAAAGTAATGTATTTTTCAAAGTAAATAGGTATCTTTATTGTTTGCAAACAATTTTAACTTATTCTTACTGAACTTATTCTTCAACTGGGCCCTATTCTAATTTAAAAACTGACAGGTTAGTAAAATGCGTTTAATCATTTGTTATTTTAATAACGTCATGTCAGTTTGCGTATTCAAAACGACATTTAGGTAAAACATTATCAAGTATTTCTGTAATGAATACCATTATAATGGACTAATAGAGAGTTATTAACCAAAAACCAGTGATTTTGTACGAGGAAGTCAGCGATCCTTCCTTGTTCATCGAAGTTTGGAATGTCACCTTCTGTCATTTAAATCAACGTTGTGAAATTAAACCTTAAACTTAATGTCGTGAGGTATAATTTTTAATGACAAGCCTAATGATTTAAGACGTAAATTACGGTGATTCGTCAATGTTTACTTTTAGTGTCACTTATGCTGGTGACAGCGTTTTAAAGCAAAATGCATTGAGTTGGCTTATTCTACACCATTGCAATGCCATCAGATCTTGTAGTTACTAAGTAGGGGACTATTCCCACCTCTCGTTCCCACCGCTGCAACTCCTGTGTAGCCAGGATCTACAGCTCGACCGCCAATAAAAACCCAACCAGTGAAGGTCAAGTTTGTCCCGGGGGAAAGTTAAACTGTCATTGGACCCGCAACGAAATTAATCAGAAGAACATTATGAGGACTTCTTATGATATTTTGTAGACCTTCAGCTAGACTTCTTTCATACGGAAAAAAAATATAAAAAATTCATAGAATATTTGAGTACCAGAAAACTCAAGGACTATTTTAAAACTGAGAGAACTTAGTAGAATTTTTTTTCACGATTTTTAACCCTTAATTACGCGCATAAAGAATCTTACATAACTGCTCGCATGGGGTCACAGATGACCCCAAATTGTATGAGTAGTTTTTAATACATACTGAAATTTTATAAGTAAATGAACTATATTATTATAAAAATGCTTTATTTATTATTTAATGTCTATAGGTAATAACATGAATTTCTCACTAATTATACAAAAACAAGCTAAATTAAAATAATTGTCAATAATTAACAATTTGTACTTAGGTATACTGAGATCATAGGTAATATTAGTATTTTTTAGGAACTCTCGGAATCATTCTTGTTACACTGTTGACAGTATATTTCAGAGTGATCATTGCACACAAATCTTGTACATTTCTTGCATTTTCGATTCACTTGATTGTGCGGAGGATTGCTCGATCTCATTAGCGCTATCATGATCACTTTTTGTTATTTCATCTAACTCTGGCTCAGAACTCGACCCTCCAACTTCTTCTTCATCAGAAACATCTTCCAACCATTGCACAATTTGCTATTTTTTCCTATCTCTACTAACTCTGAAAAAAAAAAGACAAAGTAGTAGTAAAACTGAATTTATCAATATTTTTATTGTTTAGAGCTGTAAAAACACATTTATAACAAACATTTATTAACTGAATATACAATAACACAAATATTATTCATAATACACAAAATAAATACATAAAACAAAAAACTTACCTCTTCCAAAAAAGTTACGTAATTACTCGCATGGGGTCACCACTCAAGAGCGCAGCGACGCATCCTTCCACTCCCGTGAATTAGTCGCTATCAAAATACAAACTAAGACGTGTTTTATGAAGCTACTGGGGGCGCGGAGGAAATCGGACCGCGCCAAGTGCTTCATTTTTGAATCCGAAAATGCTTTGACCCCATGCGACTAATTAAGGGTTAAGTAACCTTACCAAGTACCTACATTGATCTGCCTAATACAAGCAGATGTTTGAACCATCAGGTATTATATTTGTATTTTGCGAGAATCAAACCCGCGACGTGGCATCGTATTCTGTCATTGTTNTTAATAAATTTAGAACTTTTGCAAGCACTAGCTCCATTTCCTCGTTTCAACAAAGAGTAAGGCTTTTCCGCTTATATCACCCAGTTACTGCCAGAGTGCCAGCTATAGCCAGAAGCCGGTTCATCGACCTAGCAACCCTCGTAACTACGATTTCTGAGATGTGATCTCCACTTGAGAACCTGTTTTCGTATTTCCGCGCTTTTAAGTTACGTGCCTATTAAGTACTTTTTACTGTGTTTAATTAATTATCGCAGAAAAGGTTGCATTTTTTTGCTTAGCTCATGTTAAGTTGCAACCCAATTAAAAAAGAAAGAACTAAAATACTTATACTCGTCGGATGTGGTAGGTCAATAGAGTCACACATTTGTACTTCACGGATTTACTAGATAACAACACAAAACATAAATTGAACGTAACATTTGCATGCGTCTGATAAGAACAACTTTATTGACATTCGCCTTTACTGCCGCAATGACTCATTGCGCTGTTTTTTTATAAGTACCTACCAAAATATAGTCATGATGATTCGATATTGATAAAAGATTGGCTGAAGATATCGATAAACTATTGCAGACATCACTAAAGGCATCAAGTTGATTGATCTGAAATAACTTCATAATCATCATCATCATCATTTCAGCCATAGGACGTCCACTGCTGAACATAGGCCTCCCCCAATGATTTCCACAATGGCCGGTTGGTGGCGGCCTGCATAAATTATTATAGGACTGCATTACTACTCAAAGAAAGTTCTCATTTGAAAGATGGAGCTTGGAATTTTCGTTTGTGGGATGCATAAATCGATAGGTCGATATTTGTTTTGTCTACAACAAAGATTTTGTCGAAATTCTTAGTAAGCAAAATCTTTGCCAATGTCGTAGTCATTTTATTGTTGGCCTTCGCGACGGAAAGTTTACAAGTCATACGGAAGTTCATCTAATCTTGGCAGAATTATAAATTAATAAGTAACCAAACCAGATAGACACAATGTGATAGTGACATTATTTTAGTATATTATCATGCATTCATACATGTAT
The DNA here is from genome assembly GCF_004193835.3 of Ostrinia furnacalis. Taxonomy (NCBI): domain Eukaryota; kingdom Metazoa; phylum Arthropoda; class Insecta; order Lepidoptera; family Crambidae; genus Ostrinia; species Ostrinia furnacalis. Next base: position 1,487,405 of record NW_021137421.1, on the reverse strand, counting down.
TTCCTGAATTCTATTCTTTTGTGGTTCCGACAGTTAAACTCCCACCGATAAAATTTTATCTGTAAGTTAGTAAAATGAACATGATTTCTTAAGTTAGTTAATAGTTACTTTTCTCGTATTACCGTACTCTTAAAATAACTTGTCAACTCCAAAAGCCTTGACACTGGCAACGGTAAATCGAGTCATTCACTTATTCCAACGAAAATAAGTGATACAAGTTCAGAAATAAAGTTACTGTGTAAGATCGGAAACAGGTCAGGGCAATATAGGAGCCAACTGTGAATGAGCCGATGTGGGTCATGGTCACCGAGATATGAATGACGAATGACGTAGATAGTGGGCACACTGAAAATGGAGCATGTAGCAATTTTATTTGATCAATCACTAGCTTTCTTACACTCCCCGCAGACTTGACTTTTATTCGGCCGATAGTTGGACCCGATTTTAATTTGTATAAAGAATCGGCCGATACCAATGAGCGCACTTTCATACATGTCCATACTGATTTTCAGCCCGACCCAACTTTCGGCCAACTAAAAGTCAATGGTCTGCGCCTAGGCTTAATCTGTTTTTCGCGTAGATTTCGATAAAAGTAACCTAAATAGTAAATAATCACAGCACATTTGCTATTCTGATCATTTCAAGGAAACGGTTCATTGATATCCGCCCGGTACTACTCCATTGGGTTGACTGACTTATTCGCATACTGAACTGTGTTGCAGTATGACTTTAATAGGATCACCAACGGGTATCCTATTCATTGATGTGCCGTTCCCGAGAACGCTCTCCTCACTGAGAATATTCTCGGGAGCGCTCCCGGGAGCGTTCTCCTAAGTGAGAAAGGTTGAGAATCATGTTTATCAAATGGAAATAAACAAACTTTCTTAAGTAAAATAGTATTAAATTAAGTCGACAGTTAAGTGTATATTAAACAATACACTCTATTTGCAGAGAAAGGCTACATTCTCAGTGTTCCCGAGAATATTCTCGGGAACTTTCTCGGCAATATTCTCGGCAACTGTTCCTTTATTATATTTAATTTTTTTCGTCGTGAAATGTCGTTTTAATGATATGTAAGATGACAGAAATTTCTTTTTACATGCAATTAAATAATGTAACTGTCATTTTTTTCGTTTTTAACACGCTTTTATTAGGTCGTCGTGTATGTAAGTAACTATGTAATGGAATCTTAGAATCTGAATTACATGAATTTCTAAGTATTGTATCATCATGAAACTTTATGCAGATTAGATGACAATACAATATGTACCAGCTGGTCTGATAATGGGACTGGAAGGTGGCCAAAGGAACTCCTAAACGAAACGGTGGAATCACATCGAGTTTGGGTTCATTGGATTTGTCTTTTCGATATCTTTAAGTGCTAGATAATGTCCAGGGTCCTAATGATGGAGTCAGGAGGTGGCCATAGGAACTCCTAAACGAAACGGCGGAAACTCATCGAGTTTGGGTTCGTTGGATTTGTCTTTTCGAGCACTTTAATGCTAGATGATGTCCAGGGTCCTGATGATTCCTGTTAGTAATTAAAAGCGTGTTTTTAGTTTTTTAAACTATTCTTTACATTTGACATTAAGGGCATATTTCACAATCGTTTAGTAAGGGCCTGTTTCGCCACTTCTGGATAAGTTGTGGATAGCCTGTCTGACGGATCATTTGACACATTTTTATATAAAATACGTGCTAGCTAGATTGATCTTAGTCTGTACGAGATTAGAATGGTTCTCAAACAGCTGAAAAACAACAAGGCACCGTAATCACGGCTGAGCTTCTGAAAGCAGGTGGAACGCCGGTACTAAAGGCTTTTCAGAAGCTGTTCGATTCCGTCATCCTCAAGGGAATTACGCCTACGGCATGGCAAAGAAGTATGGTGATACTCCTCGTCAAAAAAGGCAACAAAACCTTGTTGAAGAATTATAGACCCATTTCGCTTCTGAGCCATATCTACAAGCTGTTTTTGATAGTCATTACGAATTGTCACGCTAGCAGGCTTGACAACTTTCAGCCCCCCGAACAAGCCGGTTTCTGAAAAGGCTTTAGTACCATAGACCATAATAATATACGCTACGGCAGATTATACGGAAGATCAAGGAGTATAATCAGCCACTTTGCGTTTGTGAACTATGAGAAAGCCTTCGATTCGATTGAGACATGGGCACTATGGGCAGTGCTGCAGTCTCTCCAACTGTGCCAAATTGACTATCGATACATTGAAGTGTTGAAAGGCTTGTACAAACACGCCATAGTAACAGCCCGTTTCAAGATCAGGACCCGAAACCTATCCAGTTGCAGCGAGGGGTGAGACAGGGAGACGTCTTCACCACCGCCCTAGAAGATGTTTTCAAGCTTCTGGGCTGGAGCGGATTTAGCAGGAAGATCTAGGCACAATGCTCGATGGCCTCAATAGAGTCTCTCAACAAGTGGGTCTCAAAATGACCATGGACAAGATTTAAAAATCATGTCTAAAAACCGTGTTGCACCCACTCCTCTAAAAGTTGGAGACTCTACACTCGAAGTTGTTGACAACAATGTAGGTATACCTAGGACAAACAGTCCAGTTAGGTATGTCCAACTTCGAAAAAAAAGGTCAATCATCGAATCCAGCTCGGTTGGACAGCCTTCGGGAAGCTTCACGATATTTTCACGCGGCGTCTCCGTCGCGTCGCCGCTACGCTTTAAATCCGCTTGAAATCCGCCAGAGACATCCGCCTTAAAACTCGAGGCACACTCATGTTCAAATACCGTAGCCGAGTCCAAAAGCTGCGGTACGCGTTCGCCACGAAAAGAGTGAGCCAGACAGCAATATTTCACTCACACGTTTCATGCCTTGTTTATGACGACTAGTCTTAACGCCCAGTTAATAAAACATCGAAGCATTACAAATAATACCACATATAAACAACAAAATTAAAATTAAAACTAACTGTATTCTGTCGAGAACACTGAGAATATTCCCGGGAGCGTTCTCGGTTCTCGAGAATATTCTCACTGGGAATATTGCCGGGAACGAGAACTTTCTCAGCGGCACATCTCTAATCCTATTCCATTCCAGGGACCTTTTACTTGATCGACCCCTTACAGATCGCAATCGATCGTTTGGTATCGATACAGTCCGATAAAATTACGCTGATGAGTCATCACCATAATTTTAGCTACAGGAAGTTCATTGTTAAATATAGAGGCCACCCCCAATGACTTCCAGATTGGCCGGTTGGTAACGGCTTGCATTCATTAGTTTCAGCCTTTCAGCTGATGCAAGCGGTATAAGGTCACCAATTCGTTTGGTTCGGTCCCCGCCGACGCTCAACTATTGTGGTGAGTTCACTCGTCCTGACACAAGCATATTATAAATAAATAATTAAATCTTTGGTCAATTTCACACAGCGCCAGCTAGCCCCAAAGTAAGCAACTTAATGCTTGTGTTATGGGTGCTAGTTTAACGGGTATACTACTTATATACTTTTTTTTTAAATACATAAATATTATACATAGTCACACCCAGACCCGTCACAGAAATTAAAATTCATCATTAGAATTTCTGCCCGGCCGGGAATCGAACCCGGGACCTCTCGGCATAGTAGTCCGTTCTGAACCACTACACCAAACGGCCGACAAATATTTAGCTTAAGTAAGAGGGGCTAACGGGACTTTTTTTTGATAAATTAATAAATATGGGGACACCTTGTTGGTGGCAATTGCTGACTTATGTGCTTGGGTGATGATAGACTATTCCCACCACTGCAACTCCTGTGTAGCCAGGATCTACAGCTTGACCGCCAATAAAAACCCAGTGAAGGTCAAGTTTGTCCCGGGGGTAAGTTAAACTGTCATTGGACCCGCAACGAAATTAATCAGAAGAACATAGGAGGAGTTGGAAGTTAAGGTTCGACTTCCCTCCGTTGAAAAGCGGATGACATGAACTTTTATGAAAAGATATGTACCACGGACAATAAACATCAATTAAGGGGTGATGATGATGAAGTTATTACATTTCATTTCAAGCCTCATACTCCAGTCCCCAAGAGACAGGTGTAACCTAGTTTGGGGCCCACTAGCAATACTAAGTTGTAATCTTTGTTAAATAAAGGATTTATTTATTCTCACCTGTGGAGGGGGGCCTGTAGGGCCGCACATTAGGCACGGTGGTGGGCGAGGCCGGCGCCCTGCTCGCATACTCGTCATCGTCCAGGAACACTTGCTCGCTCAACTCCAGCGCCAGTTCCGTGTCGCTGCGAGGAAAATGATCATCAGCGACTGTCGTTATAAACATATTGACTACGAAACATTTATGCTGAGTTGCACCACCTAATTCTGACCGTAACTATAACGATAACCGGTGCTTTTTGTATGGAGTTTGACAGAATTTTGACATTGGCAAAGTTAAAAGTAAGATGGTGCAACCCAGCCTTAGTTTTACTTGGCACAAAGACTACAGAATTTTGACATTGGCAAAGTTAAAAGTAAGATGGTGCAACCCAGCCTTAGTTTTACTTGGCACAAAGACTACAGGCAGACGGTGCAATAAAACGTGCAAAGAAGACAGCGCATATTATGCATTTCCTGCAAATTGTTTTACCTACGGCCATATTAGCGATGACTCACATCACACACACCTTTTATCGATATTCCAGTAATTTATGCGTGTGCTTCTCTGTCACAAAAGTTATTTACGACCCCGTCTGCCGCGAGTCCTTGCATCAAGCACCTATAGTGTCATACTTTAGCCCCTGTTAGTAACACCACACCATTTAATCGTCCGTTTGAGCCAAGTGACGTCACGTCCACTGCTAGACAAAGGCCTCGATTTCTACGACGGTATTGCGCTACCATCATCTAGAATCTAGATTCTAGATACTAGGCGCTTCTCGCGACGATTATTAAACCCTACTAGACCATTTAATACTCCATATTAGTGTTCCGATTGCTAACATTAGTGATTCGTGTGCAAAGCAACCAATTTATTGTGCAGACAATGTAACCTTCGTTATTGAATTCGAATCTAGGAAGTCGCAAACATTGCTTTTTCTTCCTTACTTCTCTTTAACGAGAGGCCTTTTAGCAGTTAGAAATACTATCATCCTAATTCACAGCACAGTGAAATTATAGTTACCTACTCAACAGGATTTGATCCTATTTTTCCTATAGATAAAGAAGAGGTCCAGCAATAAGTCCTTGCAGGAGACTAAATTAGAAACTTTTGCCACGTCTTTTAATTCAGAAAAAACTTTGTTGATTTGTGATTATTGAAAGTTGTTTGACGACCTTATGTTCGAACAAAATATTTTCCTTATTTCGCCAATAATTACATGTTGTTTACAAATGTGCTAATTTTGCTAATGCACTCCTAAAATTATGTAATCTTCAAATGACCTTACTGCCATAATCTGCAATAAAAGCTTTTTAATTTATATTAGTGCCGCCGCACTGATTGTCTGGAGTGTAAGGTCAAGGCAGTCGGCGACAATGTATTTGTTTATCGCTGTCTATGTAGCTACAAAGGTAAAAATAACTGTTTGTTTCTAAGAGGAATTCTCTGATTTTTTTTACTAAGGAAGGCCTAGGCGCAGACCAATGACTTTTAGTTGGGCCCGATTCTAATTTGTATGATGAATCGGCCGAAATCGGTGTAATGTTCACCTTCATACATCTCCATACTGATTGGTTGGCCAACTAAAAATCGGTGGTCTGAGCCCAGGCTCATTACTATAAGCCCAGGCTTATTCATCTTGATTGTCTAGAATAGCTGGAACGCAGTTTCTGGCCCTAGACCTAGACAGAAATGTGTTTTCATGGGGAAAACTTGATTCATCTCAGAAATAATTTCTGGGGTAGGCTGCTTTTTACAGTACACATTTTGGTGTAGATGCAAAACAAGAAAGAGGAGTAAAAGACTTAAACAGAGACATAAATCTCAGCGCACATGACATAGACGTCTCAGCAGAATTTCCGAGCCATTCTTAAATAAAGAAACTGATAAGTGACTAACACCCACATGCACTATAAATACTACAAATGTACGCTGCATTGATAATAATGATAGTATTAATACTATCAAGATAACCGTTATGAATTCTTGATAACGTAAAGATGAGCCAATGATGAAAGTAAGACAACAAATTGCGCGACCATTTTAGAAACATTACATCATGCAGTTTAATTTAAAATCTCATCACTCATCAGACAAAATATTTGCCTCGAATCGGATGCGAACCCACAAATCTACAACACTTGATATGAGAGATCCATAACGAAGTACCAAACAAAAACATTTCTACACAGTTNACAATACAATATTGTGGTACCAGCTGGTCTGATGATGGGACTGGAAGGTGGCCAAAGGAACTCCTAAACGAAACGGTGGAATCACATCGAGTTTGGGTTCGTTGGATTTGTCTTTTCGAGCACTTTAATGCTAGATGATGTCCAGGGTCCTGATGATTCCTGTTAGTAATTAAAAGCGTGTTTTTAGTTTTTTAAACTATTCTTTACATTTGACATTAAGGGCATATTTCACAATCGTTTAGTAAGGGCCTGTTTCGCCACTTCTGGATAAGTTGTGGATAGCCTGTCTGACGGATCATTTGACACATGTTTATATAAAATACGTGCTAGCTAGATTGATCTTAGTCTGTACGAGATTAGAATGGTTCTCAAACAGCTGAAAAACAACAAGGCACCGTAATCACGGCTGAGCTTCTGAAAGCAGGTGGAACGCCGGTACTAAAGGCTTTTCAGAAGCTGTTCGATTCCGTCATCCTCAAGGGAATTACGGCATGGCAAAGAAGTATGGTGATACTCATAGTCAAAAAAGGCGACAAAAACTTGTTGAAGAATTATAGACCCATTTCGCTTCTGAGCCATATCTATAAGCTGTTTTTGATAGTCATTACGAATTGTCACGCTAGCAGGCTTGACAACTTTCAGCCCCCCGAACAAGCCGGTTTCTGAAAAGGCTTTAGTACCATAGACCATAATAATATACGCTACGGCATATTATACGGAAGATCAAGAAGTATAATCAGCCACTTTGCGTTTGTGAACTATGAGAAAGCCTTCGATTCGATTGAGACATGGGCACTATGGGCAGTGCTGCAGTCTCTCCAACTGTGCCCAATTGACTATCGATACATTGAAGTGTTGAAAGGCTTGTACAAACACGCCATAGTAACAGTCCGTTTCAAGATCAGGACCCGAAACCTATCCAGTTGCAGCGAGGGATGAGACAGGGAGACGTCATCACCACCGCCCTAGAAGATGTTTTCAAGCTTCTAAGCTGGAGCGGATTTAGCAGGAAGATCTAGGCACAATGCTCGATGACCTCAATAGAGTCTCTCAACAAGTGGGTCTCAAAATGACCATGGACAAGATTTAAAAATCATGTCTAAAATCCGTGTTGCACCCACCCTCTAAAAGTTGGAGACTACACTCGAAGTTGTTGACAACAATGTATACCTGGGACAAACAGTAGGTCCAACTTCGAAAAAAAAAGGTCAATCATCGAATCCAGCTCGGTTGGACAGCCTTCAGGAAGCTTCACGATATTTTCACGCGGCGTCGCCGTCGCGTCGCCGCTCCTCTTTAAATCCGCTTTGAATCCGCTTGAAATCTGCCAGAGTGGCAAGGGCCTTAAAACTCAGAGGCACACTCATGTTCAAATACCGTAGCCGAGTCCTAAAGCCGCGGTACGCGTTCGCCACGAAAAGAGTGAGCAAGACAGTAATATTTCACTCACACGTTTCATGCCTTGTTTATAACGACTAGTCTTAACGCCCAGTTAATAAAACATCGAAGCATTACAAATAATACCACATATAAACAACAAAAATAAAATTAAAACTAAATGTATTCTGTCGAGAACACTGAGAATATTCCCGGGAGCGTTCTCAGTTCTCGAGAATATTCTCACTGGGAATATTGCCGGGAACGAGAACTTTCTCAGCGGCACATCTCTAGTCATTGTACTCGTAGTCAAGTTACGCACTAAGCCGTGGCCGTCAAATATTGACAATTGACATTATCACCAAATTCTATAGAAAACACAAAATGACACTATACATACTATACCTTTGTTGTATGACATGGTGTTAAACAACGATTTTTAACTTTGCCCCATTGAAATAGAGTTGATTTTGGAATTCCAAGCTCACATAATTGAACATAATATAGCGTGTTTCATAATAACTAAGAAACCGAAGGTTATATCTGTTTTAAATAAATTAAAATAACGCGAGATGTTCCAAAAACATACTTAACGCAATTGCATTTAATGTATTTAATGATAATTAATGCTTAATGATCATTAATTACATATCGAGCGTGTAATAAAATGATTGCAGTGTGGCGCAGTAACATTTAAGTTCATTCAGAAAAAATACTGATAGTAAACATAATTTTGCTAGAATTTAAAAAGATAGTTCGCTAGGCATAATATTTGCTTACCATTAAAATATTCTATATATATAAAAGAAAGTCGTGTTAGTTACTTCGCTTATAACTCAAGAACGGCTGAACTGATTTAGCTGAAAATTGTCCGGGAGGTAGTTTAGAGCCAGGAGAAGGACATAGGATACTTTTTATCCCGTTCGAAATTAAAAAAAAGTCTGCTTATTTATTGCCATTAAGGCGGAACAAAGTTCGCCGGGTCAGCTAGTTACATATAAAAATAAAAATTTCTTCTTCACTATAGGAAAGTTAATGTCTGTTTATAATTTCAAATAACTCCTTCGTACTGAATGTAATGTTAAAAAATATTCAATAAAATATTTTCTTTCCTACGGCATTTTTGATAGGACTACAGAATCAGATAGCTTACTATTATTTTAGGCAAAATCATTAACGTTTTGCAAAATAATTCAAACCTGTGAAACCTTGGACAATATGACATCTACTGAAACTGAAAGACAATATCTTAAGTTCTTCTTTAGAGCTCTTATAATATTGTGTGCGATAAAGTCCTACTATAATATTATAAATGCGAATGTTTGGATGTCTGGAGGTCTGGACGTTTGTTACTCTTTCACGCAAAAACTACTGAACGGATTTTGTTGAAACTGTACAGTACCTATTATTGTTTGTAACCCAGATTAACATATAGGCTATAATTTATGCCGATCTGTGACACCAAATTTCATGCGGGTGAAGCCGCGGGCAAAAGCTAGTTTTAAATAATGTTAAGTAAGTTCTATAGTAGGGGAGACCGAGGAGAGTTATGATGACATTGTAGATTTTTTGGAACTTTTAAAAACTACTAGCGAACCAGTAACAGTGCGCGTTTTTTTGTTACAAATCGCTGTTGCGAGCTCGCTGATATTATTTAATAGGTTGCCAAAAATCGACAATGTCACAATTCTTCTCTGTCACTAGTCTCCTGAGTCTCCCCTTAACCCGTATATGCCCAAAACTATTTAAATCTCAGATTTTTATGTAATTCGGTTTACTTACAGTTTCTTTTATAGGCATCGCATGAGAACTTGTACCATTTGGTCGTTTTCGTACCTCTGGGTATATGGGTCCCCTTTTAAAATTAGCATGATGAAAAGAATAGTAATTTCAGCATGGAATAGTACCAGATAGTATTCACTATTAATACAAATGTTAGACTAATATAGTGTGGAGGACAATAACAATACGTTTCCCTGTGCAAATACGATAACAGTTCGCTTAGGGTTTCCAGCGGTAATAATTATTACTGTTTATTTTTAATCAATGTGCAGAATTCAAATCTTTGTTATTAGATTAGGTCGTTTTCAGAGCCCCAAATATAGCTGAAAAGAACAGGCAAGTTGAATAAAGAAAAAAAGTTTGTTTTCTGAATGAAACAAAATAAATAAATAAAACAAATGTTAATGAATTCTAATAAAAAGTAGAAAATAACTAATCAACTCATTATTTTTTATTTATTTGACCAGAATCATGTTTTTAGCGATCAGCAGAACTGTAAATGCATTAATATAGTAAGTATGTATTTCAATTTTACCTCTTTTTAACCACAGCAGGAAAGCTTTTGGCCTCGGCCTTGTATCTCACCTGATTACCTCTACCTCTATCTTCCTTTCCTTTTTTATTATTTAATTAATATTTCCTAAGCTGGCATCCCTACCGCGTGTGAATGACTATTTGTATTGATAATTCCGTGTAACGCAACACAGCCAGACTGTTTATCATTATACCTGCTAAATCTGCCCCTTTTGTACGACCTTTGCCCGCGGCTCTGCTTATCAGTTTGTTAGGAAATAAGTGACTGAAATTTCTACAACCCGGTCGAGTTAACAGCCCACCTGGCAGCCGTGACGTCACGCCGACGCTCTGGTATCATCATCATCATCAACAGCCCTTTACAGTCCACTGCTGGACTATGAGCCTCCTCCACTATGGTGGAGGGATTTGCCATAATCTCCACGCTTGGCAGGCGGGTTGGAGATCGCAGTTTAAAAGATTGATGTTTTTCAGAGAGCGCTGCTGCCCATTCTCTGTTTGTTGTGTAGTCCCTAAGTCGCCTCTTACGACACCCGCGGGAAGAGTAGGGGTTGGTGACAAATGTATTCTACTCTGCCGTCACCACGCTCTGGTATACTGTGGTCTAAAGGTCGTAGCAGACATATCAACTCGGAAAGGGATCAACACCGTATCGCGTTTTACGAGCTGTCATCACCTTTCGCGCGCTGTCAACTGCGAGGCGAGGCGTTTACGTTACGGTGCAGAATTAGTATAGTTATACGGTCTCAAATTTTAGGCTCTAGCCTATTTAGCCTATGGGTAAATCCAGTAGGCCAAAGTAAAAAAAAATAGTCCTGGGATAGCTTACCGGCAAGCCTTATAAAGGTAGCAGGAAGGCACTGGATGCAGGCCGCTACCAATCGGCCAATTTAAAAATCATTGGGGGAGGCCTATGTTTATCTGTCCGTCCTGTGGCTGAAATGATGATGATGACTGCGATATTAAAACTAACGGCTTTTCGTTATTTTTAATTACTCATTACGTTCCGCTAACTAACATCCTTGGCTGTCCATTAGACCCAAAATTAGCCTTCTCTTTATTGCTGAAATGTCTAGATCTGATTCGACGACCTTGTCTTGACTTTCAGCGGAATAAATAAAATTAAACGGTCCTTTCTAAAACGAAAATGATCGTGAGAAATCTGACACTGAAATGTAGGTATTATTAAATGTCTGAAAACCGGCAAAGCGAGTCAGTCTTGCATAAAAGGTTCCGTATCATCAACATCTGACTGACTGACAGTGATCTATCAACGCACAGCCCAAACCACTGGACGGATCGGGCTGAAATTTGGCATGCAGGTAGATGTTATGACGTAAACATCCGCTAAGAAAGGATTTTACGAAACTCCACCCCTAAGGGGGTAAGACGGGATACGGCCGCTAGTAATATCATAATCTTAAGACATTGCTCAGTCAGCTGTGGCTCTGCTGATCATAAAAGTACAAAGAATGAGCCCGGGCAAAGGTCCCGCCAGGCCCGCCTGTGAGGGTTTTTAAAGATATCCCCTACATCGTGGCCCGGGCAAATGCCCCGACGCGATGCACAATTTAACCTTGGCTTATCGCATCCAGCCCCCCTAGACAAGTTGCACTTTATGATCGAATCGAAAATCGAATCCGTCAAAACTTCATACAAAAAAGGCCTTTAAGACCCGACCCCTATTGCTGCAGCCTGATCATGAAGGTGTCTCACCTATGGAGGGGGGCCTGTAGGGCCGCACATTGGGCACGGTGGTGGGCGAGGCCGGCGCCCTGCTCGCATACTCGTCATCATCTAGGAACACTTGCTCGCTCAACTCCAGCATGCTGCAGCCTGATCATGAAGGTGTCTCACCTGTGGAGGGGGGCCTGTAGGGCCGCACATTGGGCACGGTGGTGGGCGAGGCTGGAGCCCTGCTCGCATACTCGTCATCGTCCAGGAACACTTGCTCGCTCAACTCCAGCGCCAGTTCCGTGTCGCTGCGAGGAAAATGATCATCAGCGACTGTCGTTATAAACATATTGACTACGAAACATTTATGCTGAGTTGCACCACCTAATTCTGACCGTAACTATAACGATAACCGGTGCTTTTTGTATGGAGTTTTACAGATTTTTGACGTTTGTCAAAATTAAAGTAAGATGGTGCAGCCCAGCTTTAATTTTACTTGGCACAAAGACTACGGGCAGACGGTGCAATAAAACGTGCAACGGAGATCACATATCATGCATATTCTTCAAATTCTTTTACCTACAGCCATATTAGCGATGACTCACATCACACACACCTTTTATCGATATTCCAGTAATTTGTGCGTGTGCTTCTCTGTCACAAAAGTTATTTACGACCCCGTCTGCCGCGAGTCCTTGCGTCGAGCACCAGTCATACTTTAGACCCTGTTAGTAACACCACACCATTTAATCGTCCGTTTGAGCCAAGTGACGTCACGTCCACTGTTAGACAAAGGCCTCGATTTCTACGACGGTATAGCGCTACCATCATCTAGATCAGTGGTTCTTAACCTTTAAGTCATGAGGGACCATTTTACCAAATTTCTGTCTTGTCAGGGACCACCTCATAATCGGTCAAAACTAGTTTAACTGCAAAAATCAGTTAAAACTGGTTTTAACCAAGGTGTGCAAGTGCACTTCGTGGACCACTTGGAATGTCTCCAGGGACCACCAGTGGTCCGCGGACCACCGGTTAAGAACCACTGATCTAGATTCTAGGCGCATCTCCCGACGATTATTAAACCCTACTAGACCATTTAATACTGCATATTAGTGTTCCGATTGCTAACATTAGTAATTCGTGTGCAATGCTAACAATTTATTGTGCAGACAATGTAACCTTCGTTCTTGAGTTCGAATCTAGGAAGTCGCAAACATTGCTTTTTCTTCCTACGTCTCTTTAACGAGAGGCCTTTTAGCAGTTAGAAATACCATCATCCTAATTCACAGCACAGTGAAATTATAATTACCTACTCAACAGGATTTGATCCTATTTTTCCTATAGATAAAGAAGAGGTCCAGCAATGAGTCTTTGCACGAGACTAATTTACAAACTTTTGCCACGTCTTTTAAACCAGAAAAAAACTAAAATAAACATTGTTGATTTGTGACTATTGAAAGTTGTTCGGCGACCTTATGTTCGTGCAAAATATTTTCCTTATTTCGCCAATAATGACATGTTGTTTACAAATGTGCTAATTTTGCTAATGCACTCCTAAAATTGTGTAATCTTCAAATGACCTTACTGACATAATCTGCAATAAAAGCATTTTAATTTATATTAGTGCCGCCGCACTGATTGTCTGGAAGTGTAAGGTCAAGGCAGTCGGCGACAATGTATTTGTTTATCGCCGTCTATGTAGCTACAAAGGTGAAAATAACTATTATTTTGTTTCTAAGAGGAATTCTTTGATTTTTTTTACTAAGGAAGGCCTAGGCGCAGACCAATGACTTTTAGTTGGGCCCGATTCTAATTTGTATGAAGAATCGGCCGATACCAAATCGGTGTAATGGCCCATCTTCATACATCTCCATACTGATTAACAGCCCGACCAAACTATCAGCCAACTAACAATCGGTGGTCTGCGCCTGGGCTTATTCATCTTGATTGTATAAAATAGCAGGAACACAGAGTTCCTGGCCCTTTGGGTGGACAGAGCCAGTGTAGACAGAAATGTATTTTCATGGGGAAAACTTGATTCATCTCAGAAATAATTTCTGGGGTAGGCTGCTTTTTACAGTACACATTTTGGTGTAGATGCAAAACAAGAAAGAGGAGTAAAAGACTTAAACAGAGACATAAATCTCAGCGCACATGACATAGACGTCTCAGCAGAATTTCCGAGCCATTCTTAAATAAAGAAACTGATAAGTGACTAACACCCACATGCACTATAAATACTACAAATGTACGCTGCATTGATAATAATGATAGTATTAATACTATCAAGATAACCGTTATGAATTCTTGATAACGTAAAGATGAGCCAATGATGAAAGTAAGACAACAAATTGCGCGACCATTTTAGAAACATTACATCATGCAGTTTAATTTAAAATCTCATCACTCATCAGACAAAATATTTGCCTCGAATCGGATGCGAACCCACAAATCTACAACACTTGATATGAGAGATCCATAACGAAGTACCAAACAAAAACATTTCTACACAGTTACTTCTTGTTTAGACAAGTATTTTTATTTGACGTAAACATTGCTAAAAATAATTAAAGATCTTAGCATTTTGGTTATTGATTTTACTGTAAAATTTATCCTTATCTTAAGCATATGGAATGTTGATACAGCGGTAGCATGGTGAATTAATTACGTAGAACAAACAATTGTTAAATAATGTTCAGAGTTAATCAATACTTTATGTTCTCCCACCTGTTAAACACAATGGCTATTTATGTAACGGAATGAATGGTGCTTATACAAATTCATTTAAAAGAAAGGATGTAAGACATGTCACTGTTATAAAGGTACCACAATAAAAATAACTTTTTTTTTTCAGGCAGCCTTGGGGTTTCATGATCGAAGAAAAGTAAACTTAAGAGATTTGTATAGGAGCATTGCACAGAAGAAAAGCTATTTATTTGGCATCATTACTATGCTTGCCAAATTTTCAATGAAACATTTTTGCCAATTTATTGTCTTGAAACTGTCTGAAAATGTCCTTTTAAAGGTCTTACAAAATGCTTGAGGTTACATTTTTTGGCCCATCAATTTTATGTCTCAAAATAATGCCTATTCAAAAGTACACAGAAACTGTGAAATTTGACTTATCTTAATACATGTAGCGTACTTATTATGTTGTTGAGAGTAAATCTGAAGTCTGTTTACATTTATGACGAATAGTAAAAACCCTTCTTCATTCATCTAATAAAGCATGATTGTGACTTTACTGCGAAAACATGTGTCTGTGTTTGCAAATAAATTGACATGCAGATAGTGCGCTCTTCCAATAACGTTTATTACCTTTAATTGGTTTATTAGTGCGTCTTGTTGGTAAACATTGAATTGATAAGGTATTATTAGATGGTGTATCTCAGAAATGATGTCATTGTTACGTTTGTTTTAAGATTCTAATCACATTTTTATAATCATTGATAAAGAAATACATAATAACAACATAACTTGCTTGTTTATTTATTTAATTATACAACATTATTGATTAAGTTTTTCTACTGATATTTATCAGTAAAGGTCACTTTTACTCTGTGAATGCTGTTTGTTTTTGTTATTCTGTGCGAAATTTAGGTGCTAAGAAAACAAAAACCTAATAAGAGTGAATGGATATTAGGCAAAATAAATTAGGAAGCACAAATAAAGCGCCCGCTAGTCACAAGACGTTCTACAACGATTGGTGGGATAGCTTACGGGTTTACGATGACCAGGGACCCTGGCTCCATAGTAGCGACAATCGCGACCTCTCATACGAGCCAACGTGTCCACGACCGCATCAAAACACGTGCTCTACTCACGCCGCGACCATTCAGCACCAAACGACTTGCCAATGGACTAAATAAAAGTCTAAAAATAAATCACAATGCGTGCACGAAGAGGTTATTTCACAGGTAGCGTTATACACCGCAAACACCTCCAGCACTCAAGCACCGCGCGCGACAGACCCAACAACTCTCTGATGACTAACTCAGCACTGAAAAATTTAACTTATGCACCGTAATTTATATTGACACTAGCCAGCTGGTCACACAAACATTTCGTTAGGTTACAAACACACGTATTACCTATCAGAGCTAGCCGAGCTGGGCGTTTCAAATTTGTTCAGCTTTCCAGCCATCATTTGTGGTCACAAAACACTATGTTTCTCAAAGAAATTGCTAGATAACAATAGTTTAAAATAAAAAATCAGTTTTCATCAAAGCACACGCAAGTAAGTAGCACGTTTGACGTTTTGCGAATTATTGCGGGTCGTTCCAAAACTTGAATACGATGACAGCTTATTTGACGTTTAGATTTTCACGTAAAACAACGTTTTTTTGTATTAAAAACTAAGATTTCTATTTAATATTGTTCATAAATATCTGTATAATTTTATTATAATAGGTTTTACATAGACACCTTTTTTTTTAGGAAGTTAAAACTTCTATGTCTAAACAGATTGTCGTGTAAGTTTCAGAACGTATCTTACGTGGGCGTTCCTTTTCAAGTAGAGTGACCGAGTTAGTTTTAAAATCAATAAATTACCATAATAGGCATCATTGTGTTCAGCTTTGGCTGTAAATTAACACAAACATATTTATTACGCTTTATTAATTTGCAATTTTATTAATCGGGTTTACATACAAAGCATTTACGGACAGAAAATTAGTTGCCATATCACCGTAAAACTATTTTGCTAATAACCGTTAAATAGGCGTTACTTCAGTTAGCACTAGCAGTTGACGATTGCAGATGATGCCTTACAAACACAGCGAATTTACTTTAGTAAACTGCTTAGGGTGGAACTTGAATTACTTTTGTTCATCAAGTGTAGGTTTACGCTGGACTGGAGCCATGATTGGAGCATTAATAAAAAAGTAAAACTTAGGGTTCAAAATTTTTTCTTCATGTAGAAGCCGTATTTCTTGCCATCACAGCCATTTAAGTTTTGTTGCAGGTTATTTTTCTGAGCTAAAATGGTTCGAAGGCAATAAATACATTTTTTATTTATTTATTTATTTATTTAAAATAATGATTAAAAAAGTACTCGTATAGGTAGGATGTTTGTGTTTTGCTGTGGGCACGTACTACTATATTATTGTGGGCTGCTTTGGTTCCATGGCGTAGTACTTATTTACTTGTTTTTTTTTTTATAATAAGCAATAATATTTGAGTACTCATCAAAAAAAGCTATTAAAATGCATAAAATTATTAGTGTTTCACGAAAATCACATGTAACGCCCGGTTATAAGTTTCAATTCTCACACGGCAGTGTATTTGCGGATAACAATTTGTCAGGCGTCAGGCCCTTGCAGTGCGACAGGGGAATCTCCAATTTGGCCACAGGCTTAGGGTAATCTCCGGTGATGGACTGGCGATGTACGAGTGCAGGTGCCTTCGACTGATATGGGGAAAGTAATGGGGATATATTAATTCTTCTTAGTTAGTGTAAGTTTGTAAGGTTTAACTAAGATAGTTAAGTATTACGATTTTACCCTTTTCTCTTACTAAATGTAAGTTATACTCTTTCTTAGCTAACTAAAAAGGAAATTAAATAAAAAATATTCAATCTATTCCGTAAAATACCTACACTTTTTAATTTGCAGTCGCAAGTTTTGTTGGGCAGGTGATTTAAAATCGACGTTGATTCAATTTCCTTTTATAGCGGAGATTTCTTGGCGATAAGGTCCTGCCGAAGAAACCACTAAAAGTTACATGAGATTGGCTCGTATTTAGGTATGATTGGATCCTATTATCTACAGCAAAAAATATACTAGTAATAAATAAAATTAATACGTATTCATAAGGCATGCAGTCTTAGCTCTGCTTAATCTTTAGACTAAACAAGACAGTAGTCTTTTATACTTCTTTCATAAAATAAAGTTTGAATTGGAACTGTCGTTGATTAAAAACAGATATTAAAAAACTTACGCTTCATTTGTTTTCGCAGGATTTTGCAGGAAAGTTTTACTTTTACTCACTGGCCAATTACAAAGAAATAAGAATTAAATTCAAATTTGGAATATCCAAAGAGGATGCATTAAAGTTCAAACTCAAAATTAAAAATGAATTCAGATTTGGCATCGCAGACTGGCTGGCAAAAAGTTTTCCTATTACATGCAAATAGGTGCGTTGCCGCGTTGGTTCCAAGTCCGACCAAAGATTATAAAAAGTTAATTAATTACATAAACGGAAACTCTATTTTTCCTAAAATATAAGTTGGTATTTTAAGTTTGATGTCGACAGTCAATCGCTGTTTTGAACACTTAAATTTTCATGAAATTTTTCCTTACTCTATCTTTCATGGAAATTGACAGAAATATAATAGAAACGAATAAGATTGAAAGAGTTATGGTTTTTAAAGTTTAGTTTTGACAGTCGTCCTTTTCATACCAAGAAAGTAAAATTAAAACTGACCAATAGCTTATTTTAGACGGTCTTACTGTTAGGATGCGATTTTTGTTGTTACAAGAAATGGAAAATAAATGAACGAGACATTTAATAAAATGTAAAATATTTTTACACTGAAACTCGCGAATTTAAACGAGTAATTTATCGATTGTTCATAATCTTGCAGCGAAGGGTGCCCAGAAGTTTTCCCATAACATGCAAATGGCCGAAGTTGTCTAATTAAGGCTGTCGCCGGTTCATTAAACTTCAGACAATCTGCCGATTTATTATCAACAACGCAGATTCATTTCACACCTCTTAGGGCCTAATTTAAATTGAAATTCATATAGTAAGTACATAGGTAATTAGCTACATAAAACTCATTTATTTCTGCAAGTAGGCTTTGAAAAAGCACTTTCTGTATTAACCCTACCACTGCTTCAGGACAATAAATGGGCCAGTGCTGAGAAGAAAATTCCTTTTTTTTACATAGTACCTAATTATTTATTTACAAGTTATTACCTAACTAAGTACTAATGTTAAGATTTCCTTCGTGAAGAGTTAATAGGATAACGTTTTAGCCTTGGTTTTAGGCCTTAGCTAATTAATACTTTTAAACCTTGTTATTTTTTTTAGGGTTTAATACTTGTAAGTACTTATTTTGTGATGCGATCTAGTCAGTATTAACAAACCTGAACATTAGATAATTTAAAACCCCTTTTCATAAAGTAAGTTGCTTTTTATTTAAGATCTTAATATTGAATAACTACGGTCTACAAAAGTTTTCAGTAATTAAAGTATAAGTAAATAAATTTACCCTCCCGACCTACGGGTGATTTACGGAGGGTAAATAAATATCTTATTTACCGTTATACTTAGTTTTCGTTACAAAAATCCCGTGAAGTGATATGTTTATAATTTTCAATAAATACAATTTCTTAAATTACCGCAGTCTGTTTGGAACAGCCAGCACACTATTCATCTACAGTAGTCAGCCACTACACTATGGCATCTAATCAGCTTCTTTAACAAATCACGAAGGTAGACGCTCTAGCAAGAACCTACACTTATTTATTTTCACGTAGACTAAAACAATAAAACGCAAAAGTTTTGATTTCACTCCACACTTTCGTCATTTAAATCCATTTCGATCCTCAGTTCGAGCTGGATCGTAAATTGGATGGAATCCACGGTTCGAGTTGAGATTGAAAGTGAATCCGCGAGTATTTATGCGTCGGAAAAGTTTGCGAGTGTGATCCTTGAGGCACGTTACTACCTCCCCTTGAGACATTTTGTTTTCCAATCTATAGGTGAGTACAAATAAAGAAAAATAAAAAACCCTAACGTCACCCTAATAGGTACTACTGTGCCTACGTGTTTGTATTTAAAAAAACTTTTATAAATTGGTAACTATGGCACACAACAAAAAAAACAGACATGTCTGAAACGGCTGGACCCATTTTGACGAGAAATCTCTCCGGAGGTTCAGTATTCCTATCATTCTATCACTCCAGTTCGATTTTCAGGATGTGATTAACAAAATAATGTAGGTACTACTTGGTGCCTATTTTGTTTCAATTTTTAAGGACATTGCAGGTTTAAAACTTTGGATAAAAAACTAAAGACTTACTTTAGAAATAAATGTATATTTTGCCTGACTTAAGATAGATGTTTGTAATTCATAAAAGAAAATAAAATACTGTAGTGTAGGGGAAGCAGAAGTGGAAATAGATGATACCCATCTCCTAGATTTGCATGAAAAAGTTCAACAATCTCGAACATTCTCATCCAAATTAACTCCGTCCATTTGTCAGCGAAAATCCCGGCTATTCGAATGTAATCAAGCGTTTATTCTAAAACAAAGCGATAAATGCTAATGTCATCAGCCGGAGTGGGTTCGGCAATTAGGCGAAAACTGCATACTGCGATCGCGGGGGCTATTCCCAGGTCGACCGAAAATTAATTTAAACAGTAAGAAGTACTTTTACATGATTCTGAAACGTAGATACGTATGAGTATTTTTGACACCTATTTAAGTGTTATTTATTAGGTACAGCAACCCGCCTCTGTTTCGCATAGGGCGAAATGTATTAAGTATACTTCAAAACCTTCCTCTTGAATCTCTCTATCTATTTAAAAAACCGCATCAAAATCCTTAATTTAGTTTTAAAGATTTAAGCATACCTACATAGGGACAGACAGGAAAGCGACTTTGTTTTATAATATGAAGTGATAGTGATACCTATACTGTACTGTTGAGTTTAAGAGAGACGTACAGGAAGTTAAAGATGTTGGCGGAATACAGGAATTGTTCTAGATAATTCTTATGTCAAATTAATCTTTTTGAAAAGATCAAGTTTCAACAAAAAACAAACAGTTTATAGAAGCCAGCGACTCTACCATCGCGTCCATCGTAGTCACGAAGCAGCGTAATTACATCATCATCCATCCTTATTTATGTTATTAAATCTAAATATTACCAACATTAAACACCGTAATCCTATACTATGTAACTATGTAATCATCCATCCTATTTTGTCAAAGAACAAATAATCTAAAGTTACATCTTTATAAGAAGCGAGCGATTCCACCATCGCGTCCGTTCTAGCAACGTTGGCGTAATTACTTAACGCTCGTGATTCGACACTATGCGTTAGCTCCAATTAATTACGCGAATAAGGAAGCTACGAATACCCTCTATTTTACTTACTGGCACTACTAAGTAGTTGTGGTTAGTGCTCTATTTGCGTTAAGATCTCAACATCGCGATTGTAAGTGTAATTTGTATGAGACTAAGGTAAGGTCCGAGTCTCACGTCCGTGGTTTCTTAGAGATATCGCACTCTACGAAAATTTACAAGGATATTAAAAGTTAACTGAAATGTTTAGATGGAGCCAAAATAGTTTTTTATCAACAACGAGGAAGCTCTTGGTCTGCAACTGCATCTCACTTGATGGAAAATGATGATCAGGACGAAGGCGGAATCGAGTTACAATCCTCAACCACAGAGGACCGGCTATCTTAGGTAGGTACTTCCAACTGCGAACATTGTTGTTATGGCGACAGGTTTTTTAGGTACTTAGATAAGATATTGGCAGCTAGCCAGGCGGAATTAGATCAAGTCCTACTACCTACCAAACCAAGCACAATTCAGGTAAGTAACTGAAATCTTATTTCCTTAAATATTAATTTTATTTGCCGTTAACTGCACACTATCCGTATCAGTTTAAGCACATTTTCTGTCAACGAAGGCTCTGATCGGAAAGCTATTCCATCGTCCATCTTCTAATCGCGCCATTGCTTTAATCGGTAAAAATCTCGGCGGATCCCATGGAATCCGATTATCCAACTGCACCTTACCTACTCCAGGCGTTTATTTTGAACTCTGTTTGTAGACAATACGTTAGCGAGACACGGTTATTTATTTGTCTCAGTGTACAGTTTATGTGTGTATTTAATTTCACTTTATTGAAGCGGCGAGAGAAAATAGATTTTTGGACAAAATAAGATACGAGTACAATGTACATTTAGATTTTAAAAAGATACTCTAGCAGCTAGAGTCTAGTTAGATGGAAGTGTATAAATAGGTAGGTATTACTCGTATGTAAAATTTATTACCTATTGTGGTTATCATAAGGAAGATGTTGTTTGAAGTAGGTACTAACCTAGGTAAGTACATACATATAATAATACTTCGCATACATTAGATTAAGTAAATTATTTTTTATTGCAAATTACTATTATTTACAACAGCATAATTAGCTATTTAACTGAAAGGTTTAGCTTGTTGAACTGTCGCCCAAACCGCAGCCCAAACCCTACGTAATTAAATCTACAAGAGTAACGATATAATCAAAATATCAGGATGAAATCGATTTTTTTAGTAGCCTACCTATACTTACTTACTGCCTGTAACTTATAATGCTATGTTACAGTATATTCTCGAAAATAACGAAACATCAACTAAACTTTTTCAGCAAACATGTACCTACGAGTGAGTTTATTTTCTCCTCATTTTTCCGCCGTTCGCCATCTTTGTAGCTTTGCCGAAACGCGGGAAAATTCATGGCAATAGACAAATAGAACGAATCCGTTCGAAGGAGTTCGGGAGTAAGGAGGTTTTATTTCACTTTTTGAACTAACCTTGTTTGTGGATTTATGTGTTTTGTGAAAACTTCTTTGTTCGATTGCTCACTGTTTACCTGAACTTTGGTAATAGAAGTGACGATTGAATGAAACAAAGAAATAACTTGACTTAAGTTGGAAACGTAAACATAAGCCAAAAGGTTTTTGAGGAAAATTGCCATTGTGGCAATGCAGACCTAATAATGCAGCTCTAAAAGCAATTTCACTCTTGAATTATTTACATGAGGTTCTAAAATGTAATGGAAATCATTCTCATAAAAGTCATATTCAACAAGTCACCATTTCTAGCAAAAACGAGAACTCAAATTGACTTCCAGAGATAATAAAATTCGCGTCAAAAACTCCATCTATCGCGAAAAAATCATATCACTCGATTTATCATGGCATGACGTATCGCCTTCCGGGTCCTGCGCGATGAGCATAGAGTGATGCATTTACTTTTAAAACTTTGGCTTTTACACCTTCCGATTTGGGATTTTCTATTTTGAGCGCGTGTGCCGTCTTCTTTACAGATTGATATGGAAAGCTAGGGTATACCTAATTGGGACGTGTAATCAAAGATATTTAAATTTGAATTCAGAATGACAAATCATCAAAATAGGTAGGAAATGTAAGGCTCCCCATAGCATAGCGCGCCAAAATGTCAAAAATAAGCTAAGAAAGATGGATTGTCAGAGCCTTTGTGACATCAGAGAACTTGAGAGAGTTACTAAACTAATACAAAATCTAGTTCTTGTTTCCATTAAAGTTTTACATGATCTAAGAAACTATTCATTTCCACAACGCTCCGAAGATCTGGTGAAGGTCGAAAGCACCTGGATGCGGGCAAAAAGCAGCTAAGTACAACGACCGCGTTGTGGAAGTCCTTGGGGGAGGTCCAGCAGTGGACGGCATTTTTTGAAACGACGAAGAAACGATTACATTTGCGTCGTATCGGAAGGTCTAAGCAGTTCACATTACAAGTAAGAATCGTCCCGATTCAGTATTCACTGTTACTATTATCCGCGCCGGTGACCCGCGAACGCATTCTTATGTAAATCCGTTTTCGAACGGAGGCGTTCGAATCTCGAACATTCGGAGCACGCGCGCCATCTCGCGTTGATTTGGTGAAGCACGTCAAAATGGCGACTGGCGGGAAATTGTTTTGCATTTAGGTTAGAATAGTTATTTTACAGTCCGTAAGGTTTTAGTGTGATAAGATTTCTGTGTAGGCAAGTGTGAAAAAGCAACAATTAATATTGAAGTGAGATATGCCTTAACAACAGTAGATAAATGTGTTTCGTAATCTGTGAAAGTGAGTCAAAACTTTAGAAAAAGCACGCAAAAAACGTAACGAAAGCATTTTCCAAAGTTATCTAATTCAGGAAAAACTTGTTATCCAGAACTTGGAAAAAAAATACGGATCGCAATTTGATCTATATTCCTCTTAGTACTTTTGATAAGAAAACCGTTACAGTGCGTATTTTACTTTCAAAGTAATTTCCACGAAGATGGAAAGCGATGACAATTTTTAAACAAAGTGACTTTAACTCATGGAAACAGTATTTGCAATATTTTTCTGCTAATTCGTGAAAATTTTGTGAACGTGAAAATTATAAAATGTTTTATGTTAGTGAATTTCCCTGGGCGGGCGGCTTAGGGCGGGCGGCCTAGGGCGGGTGTCACATACAGCGCGTTGGGACTAGCTAACTAAGTAATAAGTGTATTTGTTCGATTAATTACTTTATACTAAATTAATAATTGGTCTAACAAAGTTTAAAAAAGGCTCTATCAGCATTCTTTATTAGTTGATTTAGCAAAAAACAGACTGCTGATCCCATAGTCCCGGTTGGTGTGCATTCGGCAAGCGAGGCGAAGGCAATTGTTTTAGCTGGACAAATAGCACTCTGCAACCTCAGATCCGATGGAGAATTAATTATTAGCCACTACTAAGGATACATGACTAAAGCTTTGTTAGGGAAGAGCTATGTATTTAGATGTACAGGGGGCTTAGTGTGAGTTTAAATCAAACGTATTCGATATCCACTTACTTTCGATACAGCGCTCCAAGTGGATACTTTCAAGAACGAAATCTTCATAGATTTTTTTAACGCACTCGTTAGTAAATATGTTTGTAAACTCACACTACGCCCACAGTAGTGATCTGATAGCTTTATGTACAAAAAATACATAGCAATGGGTTTACGATTTTTTTTTGGTCTGGAGACACTCCAACGAAACTGATTGGTGTGATTTAATTATTTTTGCAATTTCTCAAAATCTTCAAAATCTTCCAAAATATCTACTTTGTTTCGATTTTCCTACAGTACGAGAGGTGTTGTTTTGAAGGCAGAGTCTGATTACATAAGATCTGGTTTAGTGCCCAACAAATCCTGAGTTTCCTTGGTAAATCTAACGCACACCGATATGTGGGTAGTCGGTTGGCGCACGTACCGCTGGCTCGACGATACGTGTGCCAAATTAAGACACAGCCCGAAAAGAACAGCCTGCCAGAACTCTCAAGAACAGAACGGCATTTCTCTATTGTGAGCTTACTAGGATTAGCCCCCTCGTAAAAAAAGGCACTAGCGTTGGTTTGCTTTTGAACAATATTTCTTAAATATTTTGGTATAACATGTAGTTCTGTCTTTATAAGTGCCTGGTATTAATTGGTTTTTAAAAGTCAGAAGCGTGGCAGTCGATGTTAAGAGAGGCCACTCGCTGATGTCTTGTGCCTTTGATGGATATATTTTTAAGTTTTTACTGCGGAAAAACTATACAACTTAGAATATATTATGTACTGCTGTGGCTGTACTATTTGTCCTTTTCTGAGGCCGGAGCTGGGGTCTTCTCACCTCGCTAGTACTAGTACGTGAACACAACTGATGATGTGTACCTACTGATGATACACAGTGTGCGTATCGATTCAATGTGTCAGGAATTAGTTAGCTTTGATTACGATTAGCTAGGTATCTAACAAACATAAGTACATTTCTATTCATACTTGTTATTCGCGTAGAGATGGCGGTAGATGTCCAAGTTTTCACTGATTAACAATTTCAAAGACGCTAAAATTGATTTTTCAATCGTCAAAATTCTTATTGTAACTTGTCATTTTGCCATAATAATATTTCTCATACTGAACTGTCAATGTGCCAAATATGATCCTCAGTTAAAAGTTAGCCGACAATTGAAAAATCAGACCTAAGATTCGGATTCGATTTGACACTTCACTTTAAAAGAAAACTTTAAAATAATCACTGAAAACAACTTTTTGAAATTTTCGCCAAACCGTTTTCCACGTTCCAAAACCTATAACTTTTACCCTATTGTGCGCAAAGGGAATACTAATCCAAGAATATGAAATTTACTCGAAAATTAACTTGACCCAAATATGAGGGTATCAAATAAGCGAGATAACAACTTTTGCAATAAGCCACCGAATGAAAGGGCCACAGTAAGGGCCTTTGTGCCACTATGTGCCATAACAGGGACGTTAGGGTGTGAAGTGGGACAGGGCATAATTTGGGACTGCTCGCTTGAAATAATGGAAACGATAACCTTTTGTATATTGTGTTAATAAGGACGTGTGCGGTTTGGGACGGGGACGCTAACTTTGCTGAATAATATGAAAAAGGCTACTATAAAGTTGATGATTATATAAAAGATAAAAATGTTTGGAATGTTTAACTACCTAGCTCGCATCAATACTTATGGCTATAATTTGTATATTTTAAAGACTGTAAGTAAACCCTTGAAAAGGAGGCTGACAATAGTGACTGAGTTTCTTGCGCTGCTTCTTCTCAGCACTGGCCCATTTATGGTCCCGAAGCAGTGGTAGGGTTAATATTGGGACGTGGCTTTTTAAAAGCCTATTTGCAAAAACAAATGAGTTTTATGAGTTTTTTATGGAGCTAAATTATCTTGCCATGATTACCTATAGCAAAATCCGAGTTGAAACGTCGGGAGGGTAAATATCTGTTTACCGTTATAATAGTGTGTTTGTTGCAAAATCCCGTAACAGTGAACTTATTTTAGCAGAATTTAGTGACAAGGAATGTGAGCACTTTAATAAAATTGATTTGCAAAACGTCTAAAATATCAAAAGATAAGATAACGCAAAGAACTGATACTGGGGCTGAAAGTTTTTGAAAGGACTATTTGCCAAGGGACACTTAATCACATTAGGTACTCACCGATGACTATGATGGTGACTGCTCGAAACTAGCTACTCCGAAAGTTAAGAGAAATGCCTTAATACCTACAGCCATGGGCTTTCTATCTGTCTTACAATGATGATGGTGATGAACTTGTGACATTAAAAGCTAATATTAAATCTTAGATAAATCTTTGCACAATTTTACAAAGCACCATCAACAGCCCTTTACAGTCTACTACTGGACTATGAGTCTCCTCCACTATAGTGGAGGGTTTTGCCATAATCCCCAAGCTTTTCAGGCGGGTTGGAGATCGCAGTTTAAAAGATTGAAGTTTTTCAGAGAGCGCTGCTGCCCGTTCTCTGTTTGATGTGTGTGTAGTCCCTAAGTCCCTATATTGTCCCATAATCGTTTCTAAAAGCGGGACACAGTCACCTATCCCACCACTAGCCATAACCTGCACGTGTGCATACATTGTACAAAGACGATGCTTTCCAGTACTGCATTAATAANAGGATACAGGACTAAAGCTTTGTTAGCGAAGAGCTATGTATTTAGATGTACAGGGGGCTTAGTGTGAGTTTAAATCAAACGTATTCGATATTCACTTACTTTCGATACAGCGCTCCAAGTGGATACTTTCAAGAACGAAATCTTCATAGAATTTTTTAACGCCCTCGTTATTAAATACGTTTGTAAACTCACACTACGCCCACAGTAGTATCTAGATAGCTTTATGTACAAAAAATACATAGCAAAGGGTTTACGAAAATGAATCTGCCACGGATTTTTTTTGGTCTGGAGACACTTCAACGAAAGTGATTGGTGTGATTTATAATTATTTTTGCAATTTCTCAAAATCTTCCAAAATATCTACTTTGTTTCGATTTTCCTACAGTACGAGAGGTGTTGTTTTGAAGGCAGAGTCTGAATACATAAAATCTGGTTTAGTGCCCAACAAATCCTGAGTTTCCTTGGTAAATCTAACGCACACCGATATGTGGGTAGTCGGTTGGCGCACGTACCGCTGGGTCGACGATACGTGTGCCAAATTAAGACACAGCCCGAAAAGAACAGCCTGCCAGAACTCTCAAGAACAGAACGGCACTTCTCTATTGGGAGCTTACTAGGATTAGCCCCCTCGTACGGAAAGACACTAAGTAGCGTTGGTTTACTTTTGAACAATATTTCCTAAATATTCTGGTACCTATTTACCTAAACATGTAGTTAGTTCTGTTTTTATGTTCCCGGCATTCAATGTTTTTAAAAGTCAGAAGCGTGGCATAAGTAGCATACTACAGTCGATATAAGAGAAACCATTCACTGCTGTCTTCTGCCTTTCGATGGACATAGTATTGGAGTAGATTTGGAACTCTTCGTATGCTTACACAACAGAATACCTACTGTTGTGGTTGTACAGACGACGGCACGTCAACGTAAACACTGTGGCGTCATATTTAGTCTTAATAGAAGCGATTTTGCAACAAAAATGTATAACCTGATGTGTTGTTGCTGTACAATTTGTCCTATGAAAGGCCGGATCTGGGGTCTTTTCACCTCGCTAGTACGTGAACACAACTGATGATGTGTACTGATGATACACAGTGTGAACGTGTCGAGTCACTGTGTCAGGAATTAGGTAGATTTGATTACTGGGTATAGTATAGGTATTTAACAAATATCTATCCCTACTTGTTATTCGCGTAGAGATGGCGGTAGATGCCCAAGTTTTCACTGATTAACAATTTCAAAGACGCTAAAATTGTTTTTTCAATCGTCAAAATTCTTATTGTAACTTGTCATTTTGCCATAATAATTATTATTATTGTCATACTGAACTGTCAATGTGCCAAATACTCCTCAGTTAAAAGTTAGATGACAATTGAAAAATGAAACCCAAGACCGAATCTTGGTCGATTCGATTTGTTAATAACACTTCACTTTAAAAGAAAACTTTAATAATCACTGAAAACAACTTTTTGAATATATGAGAATTTTCGCCAAACCGTTTCCCACGTTCCAAAACCTATAACTTTTACTCTATTGTACGCAAAGGGAATATTCATCCAAGGATATGAAATCTACTCGAAAATTAACTTGACCCAAATACCTATGAGGGTATCAAATAAGAGAGATAACAACTTTTGCAATAAGCCACCGAATGAAAGGGCCACAGTAAGGGCCTTTGTGCCACTATGTGCCATAACAGGGACGTTAGGGTGTGAAGTGGGACAGGGCCTAATTTTGGGACTGCTCGCTTGAAATAATGGAAACGATAAACTTTTGTATATTGTGTTAATAAGGACGTGTGCGGTTTGGGACGGGGACGCTAACTTTGCTGAATAATATGAAAAAGGGCTACTATAAAGTTGATGATTATAATATAAAAGATAAAAATGTTTGGAATGTTTAACTACCTAGCTCGCATCAATACTTATGGCTATAATTTGTATATTTTAAAGACTGTAAACCCTTGAAAAGGAGGCTGACAATAGTGACTGAGTTTCTTGCGCTGCTTCTTCTCAGCACTGGCCCATTTATTGTCCCGAAGCAGTGGTAGGGTTAATATTGGGACGTGGCTTTTTAAAAGCCTATTTGCAAAAATAAATGAGTTTTATGAGTTTTTTATGGAGCTAAATTATCTTGCCATGATTACCTATAGCAAAATCCGAGTTGAAACGTCGGGAGGGTAAATATCTGTTTACCGTTAATAGTGTGTTTGTTGCCACATCCCGTGAGAAGGGATGTGTGCACTTTAATAAAATTGATTTGCAAAACGTCTATTAAACTATCAACAAGTTAAGAACGCAAAGAACTGACACTGGGGCTGTAAGTTTTTGAAAGGACTATTTGCCAAGGGACACTTAATCACATTAGATACTCACCGATGACTATGATGGTGACTGCTCGAAACTAGCTACTCCGAAAGTTAAGAGAAATGCCTTAATACCTACAGCCATGGGCTTTCTATCTGTCTTACAATGATGATGCCTGATGGTGATGAACTTGTGACATTAAAAGCTAATATTAAATCTAAGATAAATCTTTGCACAATTTTACACAGCACCATCAACAGCCCTTTACAGTCCACTACTGGACTATGAGTCTCCTCCACTATAGTGGAGGGTTTTTCCATAATCCCCACGCTTGGCAGGCGGGTTGGAGATCGCAGTTTAAAAGATTGATGTTTTTCAGAGAGCTCTGCTGCCCGTTCTCTGTTTGATGTGTAGTCCCTAAGTCTCTATATTGTCCCATAATCGTTTCTAAAAGAGGGACATAGCCATCCTACATCCCACCACTAGCCATAACCTACACGTGTGCATACATTGTACAAAGACAATGATTTCCAGTGCTGCATTAATAACTCCGCAACTGTTGCTTGAGAATGCCAAAGCGGTGTCCCGCAATAGTTTCCGCAACTGGGACACCTAGTGTCCCAACTGGCCATAAGACCCACATGCGTTGTGGATCTGAGACAATTGGAGCTGTTTCAGTACTTCTGGGTTAATAACTTCGTAACTGCTTGAAGAAGGGACCGCAATGGATTGTTGCAAAAAGCAAGTAAGTAATAAAAATACAGGGTGGTTTTGATAATTTCAAAGTATGATAGTTTGAGAAGCGACTCTAGTCGCGAAGAAATTTTAATAACCATTTTGTTATTATTAATAAAACTGGCGTCGATTTCGTCGAAAACTTGGATTAATTAAATCGGTAGACCATAAGACGTAAAATAAGTATAGCCTAAAAAAGCCTTTGATTAACTGTATTTTACTTTTATCAACATTTTAACTTATAAACGACATTTTTGATGCAAAAGCGGGAAGATAAACGATATTTTCTTTATTATAAAAACAGCTCATCCATCGGAATCCGCTATAATCTCGCCCGGCACTCCAACTATTTCGCTTAATAAAAATTATATTTAACAAAGACTAGGAATTTATTGGAAATATCTCGAGTTTTCTCGCAAACGCTGCCTACAGCCCTTGAGTTAGAGGGCGCTCCAGTAGATGGAGGGAGGACCAGTATATCCTGACCTCCCCTGCCTCTAAGCCCAGTTCATTATTAAAACTAAACTTGGCTAAGGAATGACAAGCGGGGTCACAGTTATGTTGGGCTGGTCGAATGACAAAAGACGTGGGAAAACAATGGCCCGTTGCACTAAAGATAGTTCTTTTTTTGAAAAATCTTTTTTTAGTCGTTTACGGGGTTAGCTGCGATTATAAGGTTTTGTTTTAACAGACGGTTTCCTTTGTGGCGTTTATGTTTTTCTAGGGAAAAGAAGATTATATTTGTTTAAAATAATTGGAGACAGTACCTAACTCTATTTTTTATTTCAGGAAAAAAGCTTTAAGCAGAAGGATTAAACTTGGATAAAGATAACTTTGATAGAACTAATTAAGTAAGTGCCTACACGAAAACTTTCACGTGGAAAACATTATGACTACAATTTTACGATAGCGGAACGAAAGGCTTAACGTTTTTTAACGCGATGAAAATTATTTTCAAAAAGTTTCTGGTATTTATGTACAACCAAAATAAAACAGCTACATTATAGGTAGGTTACATCATACATAGCCAGTTAGCCACCCTGTATTAGATATAGGGTGTCTTACAGACACATTAGCGCTTATCAATCAAGCGCCGCGTGCGCCTGAAGCCTGAAGGGACGTCCCGACACTTATTACGCACCCTGTATAATGTTTGGATACTATCTACCCCTGTAATTATGTAGCAATTTATCGTAAAAGATTTCGATAATATTGGCATATTTTAAGTACTGCTTAACATTACTCAAACGTATTCATTATAATGTAGAGCTTATTATAATTTGTATCAAAACATAGTCTAGGATACGCATTAAAGAAAGAAAGAAGAAATAATGATTTATTTGGCACATAGAAAAAAAAAGAGAAAAGCAATAAAAATATAATTCGTCATAGGTATGTCTATGATATAAGGCGTTGTGCCAAAAAGGACGCCCGCTCAGTATATCCAGCCAGCTAAATGCATGGCTTGACACTGATTTTCAGTTGACGCCTTGGGCCTATGGGTTAAAATTACGTATTAAAACAACCAAATACCTAATGCCCCAAACTGCTTTACTTTTACTCCAACAGTTGTGTCTTCAAAGCCGTAAAAGGCAAAATGTAACGTAACATGTTAATAGTGACGATATATAACACCGCAAAGGTTGTAACCCTGTACCCTCAGAAAATTATCGTGAATATACGGAATTAACGACTGTGAAATCAGGGTAGCAAACNTTTTGGCCACAAATAACGTACATTTCACCTGTGTGCGGCGGGGCACTTCGCTGTAGGTAATTATCGGATGTACCGCGCGGAGTGAGCCAGGCCTGCTAATATTATAATCCTACTAATATTATAAATGCGAAAGTTTGTGTGGATGTCTGGATGTTTGCTACTCTTTCACGGAAAATTTACTGGTCGGATTTTGATGAAACTTTACAGTATTATTGTTTATAACCCAGAATAGCCTTGCTTTTCTTTCTTTAATTTATGACGATCTGTGACAAACTGAATTTCACGCGGGTGAAGCCGCGGGCAAAAGCTAGTTTATTATATTGTAAAACTTATTATAATTTGTAACAAAACATAATCTAGGACACGCATTATGTATTAAAACAACCAAATAATGCCACTTAACTGCTTTACCTTTACTCCAACAGTTGCGTCTTCAAAGCCGTAAAAGGCAAAATGTAACGTAACATGTTAATAGTGACGATATATAACACCGCAAAAGTTGTACCCTGTACCCTCACAAAATTATCGTGAATATACGGAATTAACGACTGTGAAATCAGGGTAGCAAACTGCTCACTTGCCCCGCCATTTTGTGCGAGACGCGCCATTCGGGGCCATTACTTTTAAGGTTATGTTTGTTTATGTTAGGGATTGTCTGTGGGTTACAGGGCTTTGAATTTTTAACTGCACTCTTGTTCTTTTTTTTAAAGTCTTTTACCTCCATGGAGAGTGTCATAATTTGAGAAGATTTATTAAAATTTGTCACAGCTTTACACCCTGTATATGTATCTGTAAATTACTAATATTGTTACACATATACAAAAAAATAAAATAAGAAGACTACGTCTGGGTTGCACCATCTTAAAGTAAGACAAACGTCAAAAATCACGCTCAAAGTTAGGTTGTGCAACTCAACCTACAGCTTTTATAAGCAACTACATAATTTAAATTGTCTGTCAGTTTGTTGCTCTCCGAAACAGCTGGACCGAAACCAAATAAAATCAAAGTGTAGGAAACTGCGGACTGACTTTAAAAATATAATTATGTGCCCCTATTTTCTGCAAATAGCTCATCTAAACATTTTATATTTTTCATGTTTTTGATTTCAAATCAACTCTACTGAAATAATGAATATGCTGAAATTCATTAAAAAATAATCCGAACAACCCCAAAAATCACTTACGTATTGCGTCAAACACAAACATTTCATTCGATTCAACGTCAATGGAATGGAATCGACAAATAAGTAAATAAGTCGAAACCTTTTTACTTTTAAGTAAATAAACGTATTGGGCCGGAGTGCGGGGTAACCCGATTATTGCGGCGTGTGAGCGCTTCATAATATTGTAAACATACAGACTGAAAGTCTGAAATAAACGCCGCGGTTTATCGGACATTCCTACCCGTTAGTGCGCTGAAAAATTCAAAGGTAAACTTTGAAGAGCCTTTAAAAATGAATGTATTATAGAAATTTATTCATTCGATGCAAATCGACTGTGTATTGTGGTAGTGCTATGCAAACAAGCTTTTCTAGACTGGGCTACAAAGGGGTGATTCGAGTTTGAGGCTAACAAACCGTCTCGTCTACCCAATTAAACTTTTATACGCCAGGAGGGTGAATGGAGCACCTGGTCTCAGTTGTTCTTGTTACATCCTACAGTTTAAGGTAAAATTATCAACTATGAAAAGCAACATTGACAAAAAGGAATTACAGACATATTTAGAGCGCATAAAAAGCTGGTTAGGGCCAGGCCATGTCAGAAGAAAACCGACCTGAGAATCCTTTTTGAAGTCCGTTAAAAAGATTGACTGGTTCAGAGTTTGTACCCGTAAGTCTACTCGGGGGTTTATTCGAGCCCGTGAAAAATGTGTCGCTCGTTATTCCGAGTCGCTCGTCCGCCGTCAGCGGGTGTTTTGACGCGATTTCATTACGCCTGCCGCGTTTATTTCATAATATAATATCGAGTGGGTTTGATTTGGTCAGGTCTTGTAATAAGAATCGGGCAATAAATACTCGAACAATATTTTAAAGTTTTGTCCTTACAAATTCAAATAATTTATAGCATGAAAGGGTTGATAGTAAACTTTGGTTACATTGGTACCTACATGTGACTTAGCTCTAGGCTGTACAATATTAATTTTCTGGTTATTTTATTATTTCAGCCTAAGACAATTCACAGCTGAACGAAGAAGTACTCTCTTAAGGATCGCCAAACCAAGATCTCTAAGGAAACTCTGTTAGGATGAAATACTTTATTTACACTAAACAGTTATTTTTACAATTAACGCAAACAATTGTCTAAACAAACAAAAAAAATCTCTATTCTTCTGATTAAATTCGTCGCAGGTTCAAAGATATTAGTAGCTATCCCCCATAGCTTCAGTGGTTGGGTTTTATTGAATGCCAAAATGTTGATCTAGCTACAGTCCCGTACTAAACCACGATCTCCCGATTTATAAACGATCTCACGATTCACAAAGCCGTTTATTTCCAAACTACCTAAATCACATTAAGTATTCACACAATAAGGAATACTATTCTCAATGAAACAGATTATCTGTAAGATCCGATTTTCCCTGAAATTGTTCCTTCATAAGATAATCTGTATTCCTGGAATTAATTCCACGTTTAATAAATCCCACATAAATTGACGTTTTCTGAGAGAATTTCTATTGAATTTTATTTCAGCGTTGCTGTCAATGTTTACGTAAGATGTACTATTCTATTTTTACACGGCAAAGGCTTCCCCGTAAAAGACAACATGGGCACTCTTATTGTCCCGGGGCAAACAACGGGCCAATATTGGCGGCCATATTGCAGACCTTATTTGTAGTATATGTCTAGACGCCGGACAAACGGACTAGCACAAGGGCTGGAATGTTTTATTAGGACATAGCCTTTGCCCGCGGATTCGCTTGATTTAGGGTTATTGAAAGAGCGATTATTTTTTGTCAGACTTATCTGTAAAGAGTTATTGGGCTGGGCATCCCTTTTAGCTATTTTGCGGTGTAACATAGAGTGTTTAGTTGGAAAATTTTATGTTTAGGTAAAATGAATAAATTAAATTCCACTACGTAGCTAACTGAGTATATTTTCCTATTGTGACATAATTTTGATATCATTACATTAACTATATTTTTTTACAAAAATACCTCTAACGAGCGAGAATACAAAAAATACAAACAATATTTTCGCCTCTTTTGCTTAAACCTGCCAAGATTTCGTCTCACAATATTCATTTTTGCCAGTCATGCGCGAGTAGGAAAATAAAGTAGCCTATTTTTATAACAAGTACCTATTCTACGCATACTGTTTACCTACGAAAAAGGCTTGAGCAGGAGAAACACGGCTTAGCTACCTTAGTCTCTAAGATTAAAGTTACTAAACAAAATATGGACTGCATTTTCTGAAAATAAATGATTTTATTTATTTACTAGCGACACTTCCCTGCTTCGCACAGGTACAATGTATTATCCTAAAAACCATCCTCTTGAATCACTCTACGAGTATTTAAAAAAAACCGCATCTAAATCCGTTGCGTAGTTTTAAAGATCTAAGCATATATAGGGACAGACTAAGATCTAAGCATATGTAGTGATGATAGTGATTTTATCCCTAGAATACCCAATTAACTTTAATTCATTATCACGTCATCATTTTTGCTATCACTGCTGGAGCTTCACGACCCGCTCTACCAGAGGCAAATGGAGGATTTGACCTACACTCCTCCCTATCCAGAACGAGTTTGGGAAGCCTGATAATTATTATTACTGACGGGATTGCTACCATGTACCTTAATTTTGAGATTCCGATATTTCGGCACTGTTGCATGGTACATGGAGCACATGGTAGCAATGTTGGTAAATCACATTAAGTATTCACACAATAAGGAATACTATTCTCAATGAAACAGATTATCTGTAAGATCCGATTTTCCCTGAAATTGTTCCTTCATAAGATAATCTGTATTCCTGGAATTAATTCCACGTTTAATAAATCCCACATAAATTGACGTTTTCTGAGAGAATTTCTATTGAATTTTATTTCAGCGTTGCTGTCAATGTTTACGTAAGATGTACTATTCTATTTTTACACGGCAAAGGCTTCCCCGTAAAAGACAACATGGGCACTCTTATTGTCCCGGGGCAAACAACGGGCCAATATTGGCGGCCATATTGCAGACCTTATTTGTAGTATATGTCTAGACGCCGGACAAACGGACTAGCACAAGGGCTGGAATGTTTTATTAGGACATAGCCTTTGCCCGCGGATTCGCTTGATTTAGGGTTATTGAAAGAGCGATTATTTTTTGTCAGACTTATCTGTAAAGAGTTATTGGGCTGGGCATCCCTTTTAGCTATTTTGCGGTGTAACATAGAGTGTTTAGTTGGAAAATTTTATGTTTAGGTAAAATGAATAAATTAAATTCCACTACGTAGCTAACTGAGTATATTTTCCTATTGTGACATAATTTTGATATCATTACATTAACTATATTTTTTTACAAAAATACCTCTAACGAGCGAGAATACAAAAAATACAAACAATATTTTCGCCTCTTTTGCTTAAACCTGCCAAGATTTCGTCTCACAATATTCATTTTTGCCAGTCATGCGCGAGTAGGAAAATAAAGTAGCCTATTTTTATAACAAGTACCTATTCTACGCATACTGTTTACCTACGAAAAAGGCTTGAGCAGGAGAAACACGGCTTAGCTACCTTAGTCTCTAAGATTAAAGTTACTAAACAAAATATGGACTGCATTTTCTGAAAATAAATGATTTTATTTATTTACTAGCGACACTTCCCTGCTTCGCACAGGTACAATGTATTATCCTAAAAACCATCCTCTTGAATCACTCTACGAGTATTTAAAAAAAACCGCATCTAAATCCGTTGCGTAGTTTTAAAGATCTAAGCATATATAGGGACAGACTAAGATCTAAGCATATGTAGTGATGATAGTGATTTTATCCCTAGAATACCCAATTAACTTTAATTCATTATCACGTCATCATTTTTGCTATCACTGCTGGAGCTTCACGACCCGCTCTACCAGAGGCAAATGGAGGATTTGACCTACACTCCTCCCTATCCAGAACGAGTTTGGGNAGATTGACTGTCCGGTTCAGAGTTTGTACCCGTAAGTCTACTCGGGGGTTTATTCGAGCCCGTGAAAAATGTGTCGCTCGTTATTCCGAGTCGCTCGTCCGCCGTCAGCGGGTGTTTTGACGCGATTTCATTACGCCTGCCGCGTTTATTTCATAATATAATATCGAGTGGGTTTGATTTGGTCAGGTCTTGTAAGAAGAATCGGGCAAAAAATACGGGTCCGTGTCCGAGTCCCCCTGTGTTCGACGCACCCGTGGTCGATCGTACAATATTTTTTTACAAAGTTTTGTTCTTAGGTCTATCTAAGTTTTGGGTTTTATTGAAGGCCAAACTGGGGGCTTAGTGTGAGTTTACATCAAAATGTCTTCACGTAATATGCGTAAAAAAATGACATCAAATGTATGACGGATTGTACAGCGACCCTAGCGGATACTTTAAAGAACTAAATCTTCATATATTTTTTTGACGCGCTCTCTATTGACGACGTTTGATGTAAACTCACACTAAGGCCTCTGTTGATCTAGCTAATAATAATAATAATAATAAAAACGTTTATTGCTTTTTATACATAAAAGGAATTACAAGAAAATTATTACATTATAAGCTTAAAATAACTTACGTCAAAAGAAAAAGCAAATGGAGGTGGCTCAGCATCTGCCGCCAAGGACTACCTGCCCTAGACAGCGCTGGTTTTCAGTCTACAGTCCCGTAAACCACGATCTCGCAATTTATAAACGATCTCACGATTCACAAAGCCGTTTATTTCCAAACTACCTAAATCACATTAAGTATTCACACAATAAGGAATCCTATTCTCAATGAAACAGATTATCTGTAAGATCCGATTTTCCCTGAAATTGTTCCTTCATAAGATAATCTGTATTCCTGGAATTACTTCCACGTTTAATAAATCCCGCATAAATTGACGTTTTCTGAGAGAATTTCTATTGAATTTTATTTCAGCGTTGCTGTCAATGTTTACGTAAGATGTACTATTCTATTTTTACACGGCAAAGGCTTCCCCGTAAAAGACAACATGGGCACTTTTATTGTCCCGGGGCAAACAACGGGCCAATATTGGCGGCCATATTGCAGACCTTATTTGTAGTATAATATGTCTAGACGCTGGACAAACGGAATAACACAAGGGCTGGAATGTTTTATAAGGACATAGCCTTTGCCCGCGGATTCGCTTGATTTAGGTTTATTGAAAGAGCGATTCTTTTTTGTCAGACTTATCTGTAAAGAGTTATTGGGCTGGGCATCCCTTTTAGCTATTTTGCGGTGTAACAATAGAGTGTTTAGTTTATGTTTAGGTAAAATGAATAAATTAAATTCCACTATAATACGTAGCTAACTGAGTATATTTTCCTATGGTGACATAATTTTGATATCGTAAACTATATTTTTTACAAAAAATACCTCTAGCGAGCGAGAATACAAAAAATACAAACAATATTTTCGCCTCTTTTGCTTAAACCTGACAAGATTTCGTTTCATAATATTCATTTTTGTCATGGGCGAGTAGAAAAATAAAGTAGCCTACTTTTATAACAAGTATTCTACGCGTACGGTTTACCTACACAACACAAAATACTTTAGCAGAAGAAACACGGCTTAGCTACCTTAGTCTCTAAGATTAAAGTTACTAAACAAAATATGGACTGCATTTTCTGAAAATAAATGATTTTATTTATTTACTAGCGACATTTCCCTGCTTCGCACAGGTACAATGTATTATCCTAAAAACCATCCTCTTGAATCACTCTACGAGTATTTTAAAAAAAACTCATCTAAATCCGTTGCGTAGTTTTAAAGATCTAAGCATATATAGGGACAGACAGACAGGAAAGCGGCTTTGTTTTATAATATGTAGTGATGATAGTGATTTTATCCCTAGAATACCCAATTAACTTTAATTCATTATCACGTCATCATTTTGCTATCACTGCTGGAGCATGCTGCACGACCGGCTCTACCAGAGGCAAATGGAGGATTTGACCTACTCTCTTCCCTATCCAGACGAGTTTAGGAAGCCTGATAATTATTATTACTGACGGGATTGCTACCATGTACCTTAATTTTGAGATTCCGATATTTCGGCACTGTTGCATGGTACATGGAGCACATGGTAGCAATGTTCGTACTAATGCTTCAGT
The DNA here is from genome assembly GCF_004193835.3 of Ostrinia furnacalis. NCBI lineage: Eukaryota > Metazoa > Arthropoda > Insecta > Lepidoptera > Crambidae > Ostrinia > Ostrinia furnacalis. The sequence goes on along the minus strand of NW_021137421.1, from coordinate 1,448,524 downwards.
CGCCTTTTACAACGTCCATGGGTGGTCTTTTCTACTCGGAACCACGTGGCTTTACTTCACTATTATGCTATTTAGCACAAACTCCATAATGTCTCTACAACACATAAGAGATGTCCTCACAGCATCCTGGATGATAAATCGTTATTACCCACCTAATTACGGTTAATTTCGTAATTACGACCCATCTGACCGGCCGCAGCGGGTTTTGACGAGGCGCGCGAAACGTTTAACTCTTCCGTGAGCAAAACTTGGGAATTTTAATCGGACGGTAATTATTTTTGGATTGCACAACCAATGAATGGTATTTCCATTGCGTTCCCTGTTTCATCCCGAATTGTATCGAACTCATATACTATCGAATGTGTGTGTGAATGTCATCTCAAATCGAAATTATATTATGTAGTAAAGTGTCGGCATAATGTTAATACGAGTAAAGTCAAGAAAAGGCCATAGGACATATTATTATGCAAACTACTCCACCTGTAACTGTAATTTTGGGACTCTGCATGGATTTCAATTGTTAATATTGTAAGATGCCAAGAACTTTTTACCTTGATCCATTTTACACGATTCGTCAGAAGGAGGATTGTTTTTGTAGTAGGTACATACCTCATTGTAAGGTTTCTTGAAATACATTAGCAACCTTTATCCTTTATGCTCCAGAGAATAAATTCGCTTGAAAACCCATTTAGATTCGAAAAATACATTTATTTGTTTCTAAAAACTACAAGTAGAGTGTATCAAACGTGAACCGGGAAGCGGCCGGTGGAGAGCCGGCACAATGCGCTCGCGCAGATTTACTGCGGCCACTTGCGACAACGTAAAGCTGCTGGAAGTGACTATAGTCGCAAAATTACAATCAATCTATTATATAAAACTCAAAGGTTGACTGACTGACATAGTGATCTATCAACGCACAGCCCAAACCACTGGATGGATCAGGCTGAAATTTAGCATACAATGTTATGACGTAGGCATCCGCTAAGAAAGGATTTTACGAAATACCACCCCCAAGGGGGTAAAACGGGATCCTCGCGTACGAAGTCGCGGGCGGCCGCTAGTCTAGATATAAAAAAAAACTAGATCGAATACAAAAAATAACAAAACTGGCAAAATACATTACAAAAATGGCCTCTCTCAGTCAACCCCGGAAGAAGAGTTAGGACTTCAATGTCTTAATTACTTAGTTTTAAAAGACATGAAAAATTGCAACAGGTGTACCAAGATTTCTGAGTAGTAAAGTCGTCCAGCAAACGACATGTCGTAGGTTCAAGTGCCACGTGAAGCAGTCAATTGTCTTAGTTAATTTATTTAACATTGTAAATGATCCAATTTAGACATGCCAGAAGTATCAAAAAGACTCAACTATAATATATCATATTTAAAGGTCATAGTCTCTAATTTTTCAATAAAAATAAGATAGATTCCGCAAAAATGATTGGCTTTTCACATATTTATTATCCGTGTGAATAGCAGAATATCATTTACAACGTCAGAGCGCACAATGGGAAATGGCAACCGCCACGGACGCCATAAAAGAATCGCTATCTAGTGGATATCATCTGCATTCTACGCTAACATTATAAAGAGGTATAAACGTTTGTTTATTTGTTCAAGTAGGATGATAAATTGCTCATACTTTGATCAGTGTGGTCAGTTGGATTATTTCTTACACCACTCTTGCTTGGTGCTCTTTTTATTCTAGACTAGCTTTCCGCCCGCGGCTTCGCCCGCGTGGAATTCTGTGTCACAGAAAAACAATATCGCGCGCGTATTTGCTCACCGTTTAGACCTACCCTGGACTACGACAAACATTTTAAAACCAAAATCAGCTCAGTCGGCCCAGCCGTTCTCGAGTTTTAATCAGACTAACGAACAACAATTCATTTTTATTTATATAGATAGATTTATTGAACTACGAACAATGACTCTGTGTTTTAGTGGGGCTCGCTCAATCCAGAAGTTCAAGGTTCGATTTATATTTAAAGGCACTCAAATTAACCTTTAACTATGAACGTCGGGTCTCAGAGGCCCACCCCCAATTTCTCGGTTTAATAAACACATGTTTGCAACTAATAAATAGAGAAACACGGGTCTCAACGCGATATTTTTTATATGAGTTACATACAGGGTGTTTGGTGGAAGGTTAGACAAACTTTGTGGGTGTATAGGTAAGGTTATTTTGAGAAAACGAATTTGTAATAAATGACATGTAAAGCAAACCCGACATTGATAGAATTAAAAAAGTTATTTTATAGATCAGAATCAGATGCAAAATGCAGACGAAGATTATAGAGCGGGAAAAGAGTTGAAAATTCGATTACTAAAAAGGGAATACGCCTTTACTACGTATATTCCCTAATTGCGGCGAACTAACATTAGCAGTCGATAAATAACGATGGGTTCCCCTGACGTCGGCTAACACCGTGCACCGTGATTTATATCTTGCTGATCAGTCCCTCCCATGGGGAGCTGATTAACCCAGTTGTTTGGATAACGCTTAAGAAATTGTTAACGATCGAAAGTGCTTCCGTAATCTTTTAGGTAGATACGTGCTAGTTAGCACAGTGACAGCACATCTTTGTAAAATCTTTACCTACTTGTTGTGAAGACTGGTGCTTAAAAAACATGGGTTGAGATAACCTATATATACTGTATATTTTTGTTGAAAAACAGCACCTTTTACGACGTAATTTTTCCGTTACTCTTATTTTCCGTTTTTCAATCTCTCATTTCTGGAATGGTTTTGAAGGAGAAATTGAAAATACTGAAAAACTCTATGGCTGGGTTGCAACATTTTTCTTTGACTTTAACAAACGTTAAAAATCTCTCAAACTCCATACAAAAAGCACCGGTTATCGATAAAGTTAAAGTTAGGTGGTGCAACTCAGCCTATGTGTTTAAAAACGATTGTACCTACCTACCATTTTGATTGACAGTGAATTTGACTTTTGATTCAACTGACGGCTACATAGCCGTAACATTACCTACCTATCTTTTTACCTGATTGCGCCAGAAGGAGGGTTATTGTATTATTTGTTAATGTAGGTATTCGTGGTAAGAAAATCCTTCACACTTACCTAATTGACCCTCGTAAAATCCTCGAATCCAATAATAAGATTGTTATTTAAACTCCTATTGGGAATCGATCCGGATCCGGATATAAATCACCCGGGCATTAGCCGATAATGTCCGGATTACCGACCGGGCGGTCGATTAGACCGGTTACGGGAATTTCACGCTCATTATTTAATGGACAAATTTGCGTTTTACTTAGGTAAGTGGCTTATTGTAAAAATAATGGTGTCTTCAGAAGAACAGTGCCTAGTTACGTTGTAGGTATAATTATTACAACTGGTAGGGCCCAATAGATAAGGAGACATGTAAAGTGCCCCATAAGGGCTACCTTTTTTATTATTTACTATATTTTGACGTTCATAAGTGCCACTTGTGGTCTTAATTGAATATTTTTTTTTGATTTTGATTTTGAAACTTAGGCACCTGCGGCTGCTGAAGCTAGGCTAATGCCCGTTTTTGCCATCAATCCCTTATTTTTAAGTGACCCCTATGGTAACACATAACGGGAATTTTGTTTTCATAGGGGTCACTTAAAAATTAGGAATTGATGGTGAAAACGGGCATAAGTTAACTAACCAATTTTATGGTTTTGTCACCAATTTTTCACCTGGAAATCCTTGTATCTAGGACTCTATTCCATTCACACGCAACAGAATAATAAACGATCGTACAGTTAAATTTACTTTCAAATTTTGTATTAGTATGTAGACCCATCTCAGGGCACTTACTCTGCTTTGCAAACTGAAATTCTCCCAGACCCCATCGCAGTGCCTTCAGCGACTGAGAAATCGTTTGTGTTTATTTGTTAAATACCCACACAAAGCAAGTATAGGTTGCTAATACTATGTACTATTTACTTGTATTTAACAAATTAATCCGTCTGCACGAGCAGTCCCAAGTGATCCGACGTCGGGCGCGACCGCAAGCCTGATTGGCAAACATGCTAACGAAGGTACAGACAAACGGCAATAAAACTAAACATTGGCACCTTATCTGGGTGTCATAGAGGCTATTTTGCAATTTATTTAATGTGCTGTGGACTGTACGTGCCATTTGTAATCACCCGTCTTGGGAAATGGGGTGACGTGTCAACAATATGGGTAAGTAGCTCAGTGCTGCCCACAGTACTGTGAAGGCACATTGAGCTAACTCAGAATTAGGCCATCCACTCATAAAGTGAACCGACCACCTCATAAAGGTAGCAGAAAGGCACTGGATGCAGGCCGCCACCAACAGGCCATTGTGGAAATCATTGGGGGCGGCCTATGTTCAGCTGTGGACGTCCTATGGCTGAAATGATGATGATGATGAACAAAAAGGTACCAATTTGAAAATTATAAATAACTTGAAAAAATCGAACTGCCTAAGGCGGGAATTGAGATGCGACTCTAAACGCTAAAAATTTAATAACTATAAAAAGGTACCAGTTTTAAATTATCACTTCTTTTCTGATAGTCCAATACACCCACAAATCTCTAAATTATACCTAGCTCTCTAACTAAACTCTACCTACATATATGTATACTCGTAAGTATAATTACGAGACTAAGGCCCGATTCGACCACTTTTATCCGAGAATAACTTCTGGTATAACTGAGGATTTATTTTGAGATTAATATTTACTCTTGTTTGGTAAAATCCACCCTAACTATACTAATAATGCCATTGAATTTGGTTCCATTTAAAGATTTGACTACAACAACTATTCAAACAGAATCTCTTTACCTTTAATTTCCCTAAACGGTCACCCATCCAAAACCTGTCCAATCACAAAGCTGCTGAACTTTCATGATTGATTCCAATCACCTCCCGCCACTCGGGCATGGCCTCTTCCAACATTTGCCTCCAAAAGTCGGGTCGCTTGGCCTCTTCAGTCGGCAAACTCACAAATTGACTGTCAGCTCGGTGCAGTAGCCTTTATGCTGGATGAATCCACCCTTGCAAATTGAATCTTAAGGGATTGAGGGCAACTCTTTAACATAAAGACATTTACACTTTGCGATGTCACAGACTAACGTGTTACGTAGTATACCTACTTAGTAGACTGCACTACTAAGTGGGTGCTACAGATTTCGCTGGCGTAAAGTTTAAGTAAAGTCCATTCAATCATTCATGCAAATGGAAATATTAGGAATACCTACGATTTTAGGAATTTAAATTCCTATTCCGAAATCACTTGATTCATTGGCATTCTTAAACCTAATCCAACAGCCAAAAACATTTTCAAGTAATAATACAATAATGTCGTGGCAAGTAGACGGGTCTCTATCGAATCGCCAAATTTTTTGTACGCTGGCACAGTAGGACCTATGTGCAAAACTAGACCATGTACTTAGAGCCAAACTTCTAACTCTACAAGCCCTAACTTCACAAACTCTACAATTAAGTCAAAAAATATGTGGCATGGCCGTTTCCCTACAACTGAAAGCAATATGTTAGGTGAACCTTTAAAATCAAAATAATCATCGTCTGTCGTGACCCAATCGGATCGTAACCCCAAAAAGTCCCCGCTACCCTCTTTACGCAGTTTTTGCGAGGACAATCGTAAAATATAATAGAACACGTTTATCCCAGTTCAGAGGGCGGAGGGTTTACGGCACTCTGCATCGGTTCCTTGACCGTTTGCCTTTTAGGCCCTCTTCTTGTCTGTAATGTATTTTTGGGATTGGGAGTGTCTTGTTATAAAGCTTTGGGGAAAGTATCTTTTCATGTGTGAGATTTAGGGAAAAAATAATGATAGCTTATTTTGATGGGAGCCATGGGAGGATCTGACAACATTATGGATTTGAAATAATACAGTGATGGCTTAACTGATTTTGCCTAATGTGGGGTCAGTGATATGGATATTGTAAGCGTTAATGCAAATATTTAATGACTCACGGGGTCATGGCATGAGTGATGATGTGAGATAGACAGCCAATATGATGAGAATGAGGCTAATTTATTCTAGCATTAAAATAAGAACTCTAGGTAGTGATTTGGAGGTGATTCAACCGAAAAGAAAAAAACTGTCATATATTGATGTAATGTAACTCTACAATCTGCAAAACAACTAATTAACATAAGAAAAGTCTTGACGACTATCTGAGTTCCGACCAAGAATTAAAAACCCGTCATATTCGAATAGAAATACAACTTACAGCATTTAATAACATAAAAGTAAAACAAACCACTTCATACCGGAAGCTTGCAAGCTTTTACGTAATGAAAAAGCTGGTGAAAACTTCCGGCACGCGTCGATAAGGCCATTCATTACTATTGTTTGTAAAGCCATTGTTTTAACGAATAACAACGCCACCTGTTGTGTGGCAACACTCGTATTGTATGTATGGCAACACTGGCGTGAGGTGATTTGTCACGTGGCTCACGCGAGGCTTTAAATAAATGTAGGGTGGATTGTAATTATTGGAATAAAAGTGTTTAAATAATTAATACCTATGTTGTTTTCTACTGTTTAGTGTGTTGCATTTAACTTTTGTGGTCAACATACGCATAAGAGAAGCGTTGATAATTTTGCCACTTTATTTTAACCACTAGTTAAGGTAAACGGCTACTNAGTTCTTTTTAAATTACGTAATTACGCTTTTTAACAATTTATGTGTTCTATTTGATAAAGTAATTTGCTCCGCGCGCTTTTGTAGGTAGGTACTAAGTGATGAACTGTATTTAAAATGAGGCAATAGCTATGTGAAAGTAAGTATCCGGTATTTTATTTATGAGAATAGAATATCTTCTAATAGTACTTAATCAATTTATTCGATCATTATAGAACCTAATTAACGTTTTATTTTTTTGTTAACTACTTAGTCAATTAATTTATTCCATTAGGTATTTGATAATTAAAAAACCTAAATAAACGTTTTAATAAATAAGTAAGTAAGAACCTTATTAATTTTATAAAGATTAAGAGTGCCAACCCTAACACTCAGTTGAAGTGTAGGTATTTAACTCGCCGAAAGGGCTAAGTTTCCGTACTGCTTTAGCTCATATATCTACTGTGGTTTTTGCGAGGACAATCGTAAAATATAATAGAACACGTTTATCCCAGTTCAGAGGGCGGAGGGTTTACGGCACTCTGCATCGGTTCCTTGACCGTTTGCCTTTTAGGCCCTCTTCTTGTCTGTAATGTATTTTTGGGATTGGGAGTGTCTTGTTATAAAGCTTTGGGGAAAGTATCTTTGCATGTGTGAGATTTAGGAAAAAAATAATGATATTTTATTTTGATGGGAGCCATATGAGGAACTGACAACATGATGGATTTGAAATAATACAATGATGGCTTAACTGATTTTGCCTAATGTGGGGTCAGTGATATGGATATTGTAAGCAAGCGTTAATGCAAATATTTAATGACTCACGGGGTCATGGCATGAGTGATGATGTGAGATGATCGTCTAGTACCCATAGTACAAGCTTTGCTTAGTTTGGGACTAAAGGCGCAGTGTAAAATGTCCAAGGATATTTATTATTATTATTATTATTATTATTAGATAGACAGCCAATATGATGAGGATTAGGCTAATTTATCATAGCATTAAAATAAGAACCGTAGGTAATAATTTGGAGGTGATTCAACCGAAAAGAAAAAAACTGTCATATATTGATGTATTAAGTAACTCTACAATCTGCAAAACAACTAATTAACATAAGAAAAGTCTTGACGACTATCTGAGTTCCGACCAAGAATTAAACCCAACAAATTCTAATATAAATACAACTTACAGCATTTAATAACATAAAATTAAAACAAACCACTTCATACCGGAAGCTTGCAAGCTTTTACGTAATGAAAAAGCTGGTGTAAACTTCCGGCACGCGTCGATAAGGCCATTCATTACTATTGTTTGTAAAGCCATTGTTTTAACGAATAACAGTGCCACCTGTTGTGTGGCAACACTCGTATTGTATGGTTGTATGGCAACACTGGCGTGAGCTAATTTGTCACGTGGCTCACGCCAGGCTTTAAAGATAAATGTAGGGTTTTAAGTAATTATTGGAATAAAAGTGTTTAAATAATTAATACCTGTATTGTTTTCTACTTTCTACTGGGTTGCATTTATATTTTGTGGTCAACTTTTCATGAGTGGTGTTGATAATTTTGCCACTTTATTTTAACCACTAGTTACATACAATAACGTAAAAAAATACGTAAAAATCTCGTCAACTTCTCTAGTTAACTAAAAAAAATAGGGTCTATGCCTCTATCGGTGGAAACTACCACCACTCAATAGATCAGTGGTCGGCTACACTGGTATAGTCGGGACTGAACCAGCGACCTTTGGAATGCTGATTATAACCTTATCTTTTTTTAATGCAAAACAAGGCTGGTATTTAGACGCAATCGCATCGGGTGTTAAGTGAGATGCAGTCTAGGATGTTACATAAATCTGCCCGGTAAGTGCCTATTCACTCTCGCCTTGAGAAGGCCCGAATTATAGAAAGAAAGAAAGAAAGAAAGAATTTATTTGGCACATAAAAAAAGAAACAATAAATCAGCACCATAAAATGAAAATAAAAAATAAAAATAACAATAATAATACTTAAGTCTTATATTGATCGGGAAAGACAGTAGCAGGCAGCGAATTCCAGTCCCTAGCTGGTCGCATCATCTTATTGATATAAGTAATTAATCGTAATAAAGCAATTTTAAATAATGTTTTTTTTTTACCTATTTCTGTTATAAGTTCCTTGACTGCTGTCAGGAGTTCCTATCCTAATATTTATTTACTTATTAGTATATTTACTTCTTCAAACATAAATAACCCTCCTTCTGGCGCAGTTGGGTAAATATATCCATCAGTTTGCCTGGGAGGAGTCCTCGCCAGTCCCATGGATCATTGGCGCGGCGCCTTTGACCGGTTTGCGCAGTCATGGTGTTTTGACAGCGATGGTGGGTAGGTAATGGAGTATGGAGAGGCGAAAGAGTAGGCCAATGTTTTTGTGGTTATAATTATCTATCTAGATATTGCACACTATTTAATGTCAAAAACTTAGGATTATTAAAGTAATATAACTATAAGTTGTGCCGTGTGGGGACGGCCGTAAAAGAATACTTTTCCCCACCGCCAACAGGAGGCGTGTCGTAAGAGGCGACAAACTCCTGTAGCACCGGACGGGCAGCAGCGTCTGCGTGCGAAACCAAGCAAAAAACTGCGATCGCCAACCCGCCTGCCAAGCGTGGCGATTAGGGCAAAACCCTCCTAGATGATAGTGGAAAACCTTGGGGGAGGCCTTTGTCCAGCAGTGGACGTCATTTGGCTGAAACGAAACGAAACGAACTACATATAAGTTGGAAAGGCAAAGTATAAAATATCTACATGCAACTATGTTTCAACGGCCTTATACAGAAGCTCAAAGTTGCACAACGTTCTATGGAGAGGGCTATGCTTGGTGTTTCTTTGCGAGATCGAATCAGAAATGAGGAAATCCGTAAACGAACTAAAGTCGCCGACATAGCCCGACGGATTAGCAAGCTGAAGTGGCAATGGGCAGGGCACATAGTACGCAGAACTGACGGCCGATGGGGCAGAAAGGTTCTGGAATGGAGGCCGCGTACCGGAAAACGCAGCGTGGAACGTCCACCTACAAGGTGGACCGATGACATCGTAAAGGTAGCAAGGAAGCGCTGGACGCAGGCCGCTACCAATCGATCAACGTGGAAAGCATTAGGGGAGGCCTATGTTCAGCAGTGGACGTCCTATGGCTGAAATGATGATGATGATGATGAACTGTGTTTCAACAACAACTACCTACTTACGAGTGCTACCTCTACCTCTCTGTGATTTTAAACCAAAAATGCATTCTTCTCAGCTAACCGTTGCCTGAATTCTATCACTTAAGGTATCCAAAAGGGTCCCAAAAACCTATAATAGACAATACTTGAGTGGCAGAGTGACACATGAACCAATCACAGAGCTCTAATCATAACGCTGTGCGTCCGACTTCGCATAGCGTTGCTGCTTCACATAATAATATAGCAAGAATTGTTTTGTGAATACGGATGTTAAAATGGATCTTCATTGTTTCCAATATTTTGTGAAAGTACAAGTGAAACAACAGTCAGTTCCGTAAGCACTATATTATGTTCTACTATTGCTATAATAATATTTATGTGGCTCGCTACAATGGCGGCGAACACTCCCGCGACAAGTGCCCGATCACGATGCGCTTGCGATTGTTCTGTGCCTTAAGGCCGCCCGAACACGCACGACTTTTAAAAGTTATTACAGAGCGAAGCTCAAAGCGATCAAATCAATACAAAGTCAAGCATGAATTGAAGTCGAGATTTCGGTAATAAGTCGTCAGACTAATCAGTATTTAAATGCATAAATGCCTAAGCTACCTATAAGTTTCATAAAAAATAAAATGGTTTGTCAAATTTTGCCATTTTAATATTTACCCGACTGCGCCAGAAGGAGGGTTATGTTTTAATAGACAGATTGGTGGCTTTTGGAGCTTCCATGTAAGTAGAAGTATACAAAACTTCAAACTGTTCCCAGAATTCCCGTCTAAGTAGTAACAAGTAAGTACATGCTGCAACGGCGATACAAATCCGCTAACACTCGATCGTAACAAGTGCCCGATCACGACGTATGTACTCGTACAATTGTGCGATTGTTCTGTTCCATAAGGCCGCCTGAACACGAGGGATTTAATTAGAATTCTTTTATATCTGCTTTTTGATATAGCGTACGTACGTTACCTTATTGTCCTATGACGATTCCCAAAATTATCTGAATATCGACTTGATATTAGTTTGACTACCTGTGTCAAATCGATTGTCAAATGTAGGTAGGTAAGTACCATGATCATGAAATCATGAAAATGTAGTGGAATTTAGATTGTATAAAAAGTAGAATTGCAATGAACCGTATTTTCACATTTCGTCAAAATAAATCCACTATAGTCGCAAGTCTGCGTTAGGCCTATCCATCGCGGGTCATATTTAACATCGGCAACAATAGCCTGTAATAAACTCTCTGTGTGTGCGCGTACGCACATTTTAATCACAAGCAAACGTTGCCCAAGATGACCGTTACACGTGGGCGCTATCAGCTATGATGAGGGAATAAGACTTCGATTGTATCGGGAAGATGGAGTGTTGGGAGTTCGTAAGTAAATAAAAAACAGACGGTATGAATTACCGTTATTTCCTTAGGTTACGACATTAATGAAGAAAGCGTAGAGATAGATAAAAGGCTCATCTAATATCCCTTGAGAGGATCTCATCTTTTTGAAATAAAATTTGGACTTGCCTAAATTGGCTTGGTTTTATCTTTCAATTCAAAATCAAATCTAGGCAAATGGAAAAAGTTTGAAAGCCAAAGTCAAGGGTCCCGTGGGTATGGCGGCCTACGACAGGACACATCGAACGTGCTGGGCAAAACAAATTGCATTTTTCCAAGATGGACGCTGCTGCGGTCATTCAATTGAAGATTGTAGGAACGTTCGATTAAAATGCAACTGTTTTAATTTGCATGCTTTATAAGCTGGTTTGAAAATTATGATGACCAAATAAAAGATGCTTAGGTTATAATTTATATTGGTTATCCCAACTAATATTATAAATGCGAAAGTAACTGTCTGTCTGTCTGTCTGTCTGTCTGTCTGTCTGTCTGTCTGTCTGTCTGTCTGTCTGTCTGTCTGTTACGCTTTCCCGCTTAAACCTCGCAACCGATTTTGATGAAATTTGGCATAGAGATAGTTTGAGTCCCGGGAAAGAACATAGGATAGTTTTTATCCCGGTTTTTGAAACAGGGACGCGCGCGATAAAGTTTTGCTGTGACAGACAAATTTCCACGCGGGCGAAGCCGCGGGCGGAAAGCTAGTAATGTAATACAATTATTCGCCTGATACACGTTTCAAGCGAATAGCACCAACCGTATTCGCAATATTTATNTTATTATTACTGACGGGATTGCTACCATGTACCTTAATTTTGAGATTCCGATATTTCGGCACTGTTGCATGGTACATGGAGCACATGGTAGCAATGTTCGTACTAATGCTTCAGTCGCCTTTTACAACGTCCATGGGTGGTCTTTTCTACTCGGAACCACGTGGCTTTACTTCACTATTATGCTATTTAGCACAAACTCCATAATGTCTCTACAACACATAAGAGATGTCCTCACAGCATCCTGGATGATAAATCGTTATTACCCACCTAATTACNACAGAGCAAAATTTTATCACGAAACAGGATCCAAACAAGAGGTCCGCAGAACAATTAATATTAAAAAAAGTTCAAACAATATAACTATAATTTATGTATTAAGTTACTGTCAAAAGACCAAAGTTTAGCATACAAAAGCTTTCATACTGATATCATGCTTGGTTATTTTTAAATAAATTGTTAAAGTCGTAAGAGCCTTAATATACCGAAGTAGGGGGCACTTACATACAATAACGTAAAAAAATCACGTAAAAATCTCGTCAACTTCTCTAGTTAACTAAAAAAAATAGGGTCTATGCCTCTATCGGTGGAAACTACCACCACTCAATAGATTAGTGGTCGGCTACACTGGTACAGTCGGGACTGAACCAGCGACCTTTGGAAAGCCGATTCCTTATAACCTAATGGATAATGAAAATATAATGGAATTGGAATATTTATCTTATTTTTATGCAAAATAAGGCTGGTATTTAGACGCAATCGCATCTGGTGTTAAGTGAGATGCAGTCTAGGATGGTACTAAATCTGCCCTGTAAGTGCCTATTCGCTCTCGCCTTGAGAAGGCCCGAATTATAGTGTTCAGGAAAGACAGCATCAGGCAGCGAATTCCAGTCCCTAGCTGTTCACATCATCTTATTGATCTATGTAATTTATAAACGTAATAAAGCAATTCTAAAAAATGATTTTTTACCTATTTCTGTTATAAGTTCCTTGACTGCTGTCAGGAGTTCCTATCCTAATATTTATTTACTTTTAGTATATTTACTTCTTCAAACATAAATAACCCTCCTTCTGGCGCAGTCGGGTAAATATATCCATCATTTTGCCTGGGAGGAGTCCTCGCCAGTCCCATGGATCATTGGCGCGGCGCCTTTGACCGGTTTGCGCAGTCATGGTGTTTTGACAGCGATGGTGGGTAGGTAATGGAGTATAGAGAGGCGGAAGAGTTTGCTAGGTACGGTTTTTTAAGAATTTGGTTATAATAGACAGATAGATATTGCACACTATAGAAATATAAATAAAATTGACACAGAAAACATTTATAACACCAAGTAATAAAAGAAAACTATTGTCAAAATCTTACAATTATTATAAAATATTACAGAAGTTGGGTAAAGTTTATATGTGTGTTTCAACAACAACTTACTATCTCTACCTCTGTGATTTTAAGCGAAAAATGGATTCTTCTTAGCTAACCGTTGCCTGAATAACTAAGTAAGTTCGTTCGTTTCAGGCGAAAGACGTCCTCTGCTGGACAAAGGTCTCCCTCAACGATTTTCACATAGACCGGTCCTGTGCCGCTCGTATCCAGGCAATTTCCGCGACCTTCACCAGATCGTCGGTCCTGCCCACTAAGTAAGTAATTACCGCAGTTTTAAAGATCTTCATTGTTACTAATAATTTGTGAAAGTACAAGTGAAACAACAGTCATAGTCCAGTCAATGAATACTTTAACGACGGTGTAGAGAGAAATCCGTGGAACACAATTTCTGACCTCGGGACTTTATTTAGACTAGTTAGGAGGTGAACATAACAAAAGTCCCCGCCCTTAGCCCTTAAGCCGGCGGGGAGAGGGGGGTTTAAAAGTACCACTTTTCGGTTTTTTGCTTAATCCTCGGAAACTATGCGTCCTAGTGACATGACTACTATGAACTAAAAAAAGCTTATTCAATTTGCTACAGGCACAAAATATAACAGAAGACAANATTGAATAAGCTTTTTTTGGTTCATAGTAGTTATGTCACTAGGACGCATAGTTTCCGAGGATTAAGCGAAAAACCGAAAAGTGGTACCTTTAAACCCCCCTCTCTCCGGCGGCCCAAGGGCTAAGGGCGGGGACTTTTGCTATGTTCATCTCCTAACTAGTCTAAATAAAGTCCCGAAGTCAAAAATTGTGTTCCACGGATTTCCATCTATAATGCTTTATTGACTGGACTATCAGTTCCGTAAGCACTATTTAAGTTCTACTATTGCTATAATAATATTTATGTGGCCCGCTACAATGGCGGCGAACACTCCCGCGACAAGTGCCCGATCACGATGCGCTTGCGATTGTTCTGTGCCTTAAGGCCGCCCGAACACGCACGACTTTTAAAAGTTATTGCAGAGCGAAGCTCAAAGCGATCAAATCAATACAAAGTCTAGCATGGATTGAACTGTTTCATTGATTGATTTTCAATATTGACAATGACTGAGATGGAATCGAGATTTAGGTAAAAAGTCGTCGGACTAATCAGTATTTAAATGCATTGGTCCGTAAAATTTTGCCTTTTTAATATTTACCCGACTGCGCCAGAATGAGGGTTATGTTTTAATAGACAGATTGGTGGCTTTTGGAGCTTCCATGTAAGTAGAAGTATACGAAAGTTCAACTGTTCCTAGAATTCCCGTCTATGTAGTAAGTGCACGCTGCAACGGCGATACAAATCCGCTAACTCTAACTCGATCGTAACAAGTGCCCGATCACGACGTACTATTGTGCGATTGTTCTGTTCCCTAAGGCCGACTGAACGCCCTACGTGGTTTTTGTATTTCTTTTACGTCTACTTTTGGACATTATCGTACCATAAATACCCATGACGATTTCCAAAATCAGCTGAATACGAAATAGAATTGGGTTCAAGTGTTTTTACTTGCAATTTAGTAAAGTGGTCAATTAATACGTAGGTACCATGATGCCATTACCCAGAAGGTACCCAATACGTAGAACGAAATGTAGAATGAATTGTAAAGAAAGTAGCGTTGCACTTGCAAGTGCATTCTACTCTAATTTTGTCGCGTTTCCGGCGCCGAATCCACTCTAGTCGCAAGTCCGCGTCAGGCCTATCCATCGCGGGTCATATTTAACATCAACAATAGCCTGTAATAAACTTTCTGTGTGTGCGCGTACGCACATTTTAATCACAAGCAAACGTTGCCCAAGATGACCGTTACACGTGGGCGCTATCAGCTATGATGAGGGAATAAGACTTCGATTGTATCGGGAAGATGGAGTGTTGGGAGTTCGTAAGTAAATAAAAAACAGACGGTATGAATTACCGTTATTTCCTTAGGTTACGACATTAATGAAGAAAGCGTAGAGATAGATAAAAGGCTCATCTAATATCCCTTGAGAGGATCCCTTCTTTTTTGCAAAATGAGATTTGTATTATTAGCGCGATAGCGTTGCTAATTAAGAAGGCTAGGTAGGTAGGTACATCTTTATTACTGTCGCCAAACGAGTCTATTTCATTGTGAAAATTGTAACAGGTTTAGTAATGGAATGAGGTACACATAGTTACATAAAACCTACGTACCTACTTGCCACAAAGTTTTTGATAAAAAATTGTAAACAATTTAAAATAAAATTTGGACTTGCCTAAATTGGCTTGGTTTTATCTTTCAATTCAAAATCAAATCTAGGCAAATGGAAAAAGTTTGAAAGCCAAAAGCAAGGGTCCCGTGGGTATGGCGGCCTACGACAGGACACATCGACACGTGCTGGGCAAAACAAATTGCATTTTTCCAAGATGGACGCTGCTGCGGCCATGGAGTTGCAGATCATAGGAACGTAAACGCAACTGAAAGATTTTGCGTGCTAAATTGAAAATTTTAAAATTATTATAATTTGGAAACATGGGATTCTAAGAGGTTATAATTTATAAGGGTTATAATGTAATACAATTATTCGCCTGATTTCACAATATTTAAAAGAGAATCGCAATATAAAAATAAAAGTAGGTAGTTAAAAGGTACTTACAAGTCTGCTTTCTGCTCTCAATATTACACCAACTCACTTTTAACATATTGTCTTACACACCCATAACATAACACTGCTCTACACTTGATAATAATTAATCATAGGTAGGTAATAACCTAAATCACACTGATAAATGCGTTTTTGGATCAATTAATAAAATTGAGCAACACAAACGCTCACTGTGAAGTCTTGATGCAAACTAAATTTCTATCATAGAGTAGGGTAACTTGACATTTGACTTAAAAAATCTACCCTCTTTTATCGTCATTTTTTTTTTGTTTTTAAACCTCCGGTCTGGGAGCCACTGGGAGGTTTGTTTCTGCCAATATTTGGGTACTTTTGAATGTCAAAATAGAATTGTCAAAATATTGATCGATCGATTTTATTTTAGTTAGATTTTTTATTAATTTTAATTAAAAATTGTAACTTGTGTTTATTTGATCTCTTATAACTGAATAGATACAGAGGAATAATTTAAATTGCCACTATTTCTACTTTTCTTTTTTTCTATCCAAGGTGTGTGTAAATTTTAGTGACCCTAAGTTGCCTTTGGGAAATCATCTTTGCGGTCGGCACATTTGTTTTATTGGTTTTGGGATAAAGTCGGACCCTTAACGTGTCTGCCCTTGTGTTAACAAGTTCATTTTGTTTTACAAACTCGTAATGAAGTCATGCTTTTATTTAGCGTTTATACCTGAAAATTGATAATTTACATTTTTCAAGGGCTAGTGAACAAACTTTTTATGGCATGTATAAATTGAAATGGGTGGTTCAATAAAGAAACCCAAGATAAACATAAAGCTTGCAATTGGGAAAAAATAAGTTTGATTCGCGTAAAGTCTATGACTTATAATTTTTGGGTGTATATACATTTCGCTTTTTTATGTCTTTTTAAACATTCAATCAATACATTTTAGAATAAAAATTAGGGGATCAAAACACATATCTGTATATTAATGTAGTTTTATTTTAAATAAATATAACCAATAACATTTATTACATCACAGGAGCAGGGTATCATAAAAACACAATTCAAGTTCATAGCGAATACTCTACCAACGCACTTTGCTACGACCATAGACAATAACATAATTGTTAGTATGTTGTTGACAATATTTTATTTATAATCTTAATTTTTTTATTTATTATTTAGACTTAAACCTGTTTTTATTAACTGAAAAATGTTGAATTATCTTTAATGTCAAAAGTCAAGTCAATTGAGTTGCCAAATAATTTGTGTTCTGTTTTTTCTCGGTATTTTTTATTGTTAAGAGCAAAATAGTTATGATGGACAGTTTGTGAAGATTTTATTTTATTTTAAATTAAATTTGCCTATGGTTCATAGGAAAATGATGCCTCAATTGACATTTGACGAATCCCTTAAGTTACACATATAAAAATTATACACTACAAAATATATTTAGATAAATTAATACTTATTTTGTAAGAACAAGTACAGTTCGCAGTCGCTACTGTTTGTTAATAATTGTATTAATGATCTTTTACAGGAAGCATTTAGGCCATTTTTGTGCGTTAATAACTTATGTGTCATTAAATCAACGAATGATTATTATAATAAATAAGAAAGATATTTTTAAGCGATTAATATTCTGAAAAATAAATTATTTGATGTTTTAAAAATTGTCCCAAATGGTTCTAATAGCAAAAAAATATTCGAAAATTATTCTTCTGATGAAATAAAAAAAGGTAAATCTGTGTTGTTTACCTGGCCTATAATTATTTCAGCCCACTTCTGTTAAATTGTTATTGAAACATAAAAGTTATTACGTCGTTATGTATTGTATTATTATGGTTTGAACAAACATACAATATTCACATAATCGGTAAAAATACAAACTGACTATCACTATACGATCTGATATATTTTGTTTGAAATATTTCTTGTGCACTCTCAAAATTGTATTTTTTTTCTCTCTTTTCTTGGTAAGTACATTAATTGAACCGTTCTTTATACATTTAACGATTTATTAACTGATTTTTTTTACTGATAAGTGCACAAAAAATATTTCATTATACTAAGATATTACGAAACCTAAAGATATGCATAACTAGAAACAGGTTAATAGATCAATTCTACAACTAAATACACTTTTTACAATCCGTATTACGATCAAGCGAATCCTAAGTCATTTAAATAGGTATTTTTATCTTTATGAATTATATTTATCTTCCGTTTTAAAAAGTGTCACAACATATGTTTTGGTTTCGTTTTTATAATATTATAATGTATACTTTTAACGTGAAAATATGCATAATTTGCAACAATGTTATCTTTATAGGAATTTAAGTGGAAAATGTTCACACCTCATCAATTATTATTTTAATATTACATTGAAACAGCAATAAATAAAAGTATTATCGATAAATACCGTTCACGACACGACGCACCGTAATATAGCGTCATTTTTGTCCGGTGATTGCGGACAAACGCCACTAAATTGTCGAAGCGTGTATCAGTTTGATATAGCACTCCGCGCATAACTGTACCCACGAGATTGATACTGACAAGTCAATTGCCAATGATTACACCTCCGGCATCGCTGTGCACATTTTTAAAACGAAAGAACACTTATAAATAACATTTAACTTAGTAAAGCTAATAATACTGTACACACCCCACATTTAGGCAACGCACTCCCCCCAAACACATCTCCCAACAAAATATGCGGATAGAAAAGAATTAAGTACCTTAGTCTGTACAGTTACGAAATGGTACTTTGGCAAGACTCACTTACAAAATAAACATGAAAAACAGACAGTACAAAGTTAATTCCAACGGCAGTTAGCGTAAAAAGTAAAAAATCTAACACTATCCACTATGTAAATTAATATGCAACCCTTACCAGTTTAATTATTAAGTTTACTTAATAAATGAGGTACGTTAAACCATTGTGACTATGTTTTGTGGATCTACGCGATATGACCTAGATCTAAATTGTACAATCACCGACAGAACACTTACCGGCTGTCAAAACAACTGTTGACGTTTGACGCGTGTCAAAATTGTCGTCCGTTGTACAAAAACAAGTATTAACATGCGCATTTTTCGATATAAAGTAACAAATATACAAAAATGCAAGAAATGGAACGAAACTCGTCGATCTACAATTAATTAGTCTATATAAATAAATAATTATTAATGTACATTTGTAACGAAATCCTAGGAAGGAAGTTAAAGAAATTATTATAAGCTGTTTGTTTTTTTGGTATAAAACTGACGATTAAAAAATGTTTGTCGGATGAAAAAGCTAGTTTTACCTAATCGAGACTAGTTAAAATTATTGAGATATCAGACAGCACGTTTGTTGGCAGTTACATTAGCACGGAACAAAGACGGAATATGGCCGAATTTTGTAGCTTGTCCCTTGGACTATACTCAGAACTGTACTTCAAGTCAATAATTTTACATGATTTTATTGTTAATTGGACAAAACTTCAATTCTATGTAAAATTACTGTCTAGAATTAACTCCAAGTTGAGGGATAATAAAAGAGTTGCCAACGTTTCAGTGGTGTATTTACAGGGTAAACTTTGATTCATAATACTTTAGTGAAAGAGTTTCAAATAATACAAAGGGATTAACCCTTATGTGTGCTGATAAATCCCCGCTAAGGGTAAGTCCAATCCTTACTTCTAAAAATGTTTCAGATTTCAAAGCGAATTCGAACATAATACGATCGTAGGGTACAGACTGAGTCAAAGCAAATGCTTTTGTGATTAATATTAAATACTTATTATCATTTAATCTCATAAACAACAATTCAGATCAAAACCACATGGAAACACACCACCGTCACGTCAACTCTCTCGCGCGCGGATTTTTTAATCGTCGGAAGTCGCCTGTGGCTTGCCGTGGTCATCTGCAGTTACTTTTCAGTTAGCGGCGGTTATTCTGCTTCTAGCGGCAGTTACTTTACTGCTACCAGCAGACACTCTGCCACTAGCGCCAGGCCACCTGCTTCTAGCGGTAGAAACTCTATGACCAAATGGTAAAAACTCTGCAACTAGCAACAAAGACTGAAACTAGCGGCAGTTGATTTACGGCTAGCAGAAGACACGCTAGTGGCAGATAGCCTATGGCATCTAGTTACAGTTATTTTACAGTTAGCAGCTGACACTCTGCGACTTGCAGCAGACTCCCTGCCATTAGCAGCTATTATTTTACGGAGCAAACACTCTACTACTAGCGACAGCAAAAGAAGCTTTGTAACTAGCGGCAGTTACTTTGCCGCTAGTGGCAGCTACTTTGCTGCTAGTGGCAGTTGCCTTCTGGTAGTAGCGGTTACTCTGCTGCTAGCAGTAGTTACTTTGCCGCTAGTGGCAGCTACTTTGCTGCTAGTGGCAGTTGCCTTCTGGTAGTAGCGGTTACTCTGCTGCTAGCAGTAGTTACTTTGCCGCTAGTGGCAGCTACTTTGCTGCTAGTGGCAGTTACTTTACAGCTAAAGACAGACATTTTACGGCTAGTGACAGACACTCTGAAACTAGCGACAGTTTTTTTTGAGCTAGCAGCAGTTACTTTAAGGGTAGCAGTAGACACGTTGCAACTAATAGCAGATATCTTACAGCTAGAAGAAGACATTCTACGGCTAGTAGGGGACACCGCGTTTAACGGTAGTTACCCTACAGCCACAAGACATCCTGCTAATAGCGGCAGTCACTTAACGGCTTGCAGCTGATCTCCTGCTACTAGCTGAAGTTATTCTACGATTAGCGGCAGTCGCTATAGCTAGCAAACGACCTGTAACTAGCGGCAAACAATCTGCAACTAACAGCAGTTACTCCGCCCTGCTTCTAGCGGCAGATGCCCCACAGCCAGCGGCACTTGGCTTGGCATCGTCGGCGCCTAGTGGCAGTTGATGGCGCGGCGTTGCAGGCGGCGGATGCGGCGGTGCCAGTCGTCGCGCCACTCCAGCAGCAGCGTGCGGTCGCCGACCGTCAGTCCCGGCAGCCCCGTCGCGTAGCCTTCTTTTTCCACTCCTAGGATTAGGTATGACCTGCGAGAAGATGGCATAATGTAAGTTTTCTGCTCGCTTTACTCGTGATATGGAAAATTCTTCTCTTGAGAACTTGGATTGTGTAATAATGAAATTCGGGTTTCAGCTTGGCCTAAGAAGAGGTATTTTCGTAGCTAGCAACATAAAAAGTCAAATCAAGAAAAATAAGTGACTTTCCACTTTTATTATAGTTTTTAACCCTGCAACTTCTGTATAACAAGGAGCGGATACCAACCAGTGAAGGCTGAGTAGTTGGCGGTCTTGGAATCCACAGCAAAAGACAATGCCGGAAATTGGCGTCTTTTTTTTTTCGCGCGGCCTTCGACCAAACTTTGTTTTTTGATTACAAAATAGTGTAATAAACCAAGCTTACTATGACATGTATACCTCTAAACTCAGTCTGAACTGAGTTAGAAGTTTGATGATTTTCATACTAGATTTGATTTTGCGCCCAAAGTTTTGTAAGAAATTGCAACAAAATAGTGAGATTGTATGTGTAAACAAACAATACCATCCATTAAAGGCTCCAGACATCAGTATGGAGCAGAATCAGCGCAATAAAAAAATAGCGCAATATTTTGTTGCAATTTCTTACAAAACTTGCGCACAAAAAGCAAAATCTAGTATGAAAATCATCAAACTTTTAGACTGAGATTAGAGGTATACATGCCACAGTAAGTTTGGTTTATTACACTATTTTGTAATCAAAAAACAAAGTTTGGTCGATGGCCGCGCGAAAAAAAAAAGACGCCACTTTCCATACAAAATCTGGCATTGCCATTTGATACTCTGATTTGAGGGAGTAAAAGCGGGCAGTAGCAGCGTCAATATAATACCAGTCGTGTTCCCACGCATGCAGCTACTGCTTCACGTGAAGCTGCAGCACGCTTCAGAATAGCTCCTATAGAGGAAACACTCACTTGTTGATCTTGAGCTTAGGGTACTTGCAGGCGAGGTCCCTGGCGCGCACGTAGGCGAGGCTGCCCCGGCGCGCTCATCTTGCCAAGTATGACTAGAGGAGAAGTGTGAGGTTAAGGAGACGAGCTTACTTGTTGATCTTGAGCTTAGGGCACTTGCAGGCGAGGTCCCTGGCGCGCACGTGCAGCGCGACGATGCCCCGGCACCCTAAAGTTGCCCATTATGACCAGACAGAGAAGTGGGGGTGTTAGGGAGACGGCTTACTTGTTGATCTTGAGCTTAAGGCACTTGCAGCCGCGGTCCCGAGTGCGCACGTGCTTTTACACGGCTTGCACGCTGGACAGAGAAGTACCCGGGTTAGGGAGACGGAATAACATCTGTAGACGAGGAGCTTACTTGTTGATCTTGAGCTTAGGGCACTTGCAGGCGAGGTCCCGGCCGCGCACGCGCTTTTATATTATGGCTGGAGCAGAAGTAGGGGGCTAGGGAGACAGAATAGCCAATAGCATCTATAGACGAGGATCTTACTTGTTGATCTTGAGCTTAGGGCACTTGCAGGCGAGGTCCCTGGCGCGCACGCGCAGCGCGACGATGCCCCGGCACCCTAAAGTTGCCCATTATGACCAGACAGAGAAGTGGGGGTGTTAGGGAGACGGCTTACTTGTTGATCTTGAGCTTAAGGCACTTGCAGCCGCGGTCCCGAGTGCGCACGTGCTTTTACACGGCTTGCACGCTGGACAGAGAAGTACCCGGGTTAGGGAGACGGAATAACATCTGTAGACGAGGAGCTTACTTGTTGATCTTGAGCTTAGGGCACTTGCAGGCGAGGTCCCGGGCGCGCACGCGCTTTTATATTATGGCTGGAGCAGAAGTAGGGGGCTAGGGAGACAGAATAGCCAATAGCATCTATAGACGAGGATCTTACTTGTTGATCTTGAGCTTAGGGCACTTGCAGGCGAGGTCCCTGGCGCGCACGTGCAGCGCGACGATGCCCCGGCACCCTAAAGTTGCCCATTATGACCAGACAGAGAAGTGGGGGTGTTAGGGAGACGGCTTACTTGTTGATCTTGAGCTTAAGGCACTTGCAGCCGCGGTCCCGAGTGCGCACGTGCTTTTACACGGCTTGCACGCTGGACAGAGAAGTACCCGGGTTAGGGAGACGGAATAACATCTGTAGACGAGGAGCTTACTTGTTGATCTTGAGCTTAGGGCACTTGCAGGCGAGGTCCCTGGCGCGCACGCGCTTTTATATTATGGCTGGAGCAGAAGTAGGGGGCTAGGGAGACAGAATAGCCAATAGCATCTATAGACGAGGATCTTACTTGTTGATCTTGAGCTTAGGGCACTTGCAGGCGAGGTCCCTGGCGCGCACGTGCAGCGCGACGATGCCCCGGCACCCTAAAGTTGCCCATTATGACCAGACAGAGAAGTGGGGGTGTTAGGGAGACGGCTTACTTGTTGATCTTGAGCTTAAGGCACTTGCAGCCGCGGTCCCGAGTGCGCACGTGCTTTTACACGGCTTGCACGCTGGACAGAGAAGTACCCGGGTTAGGGAGACGGAATAGCATCTATAGACGAGGACCTTACTTGTTGATCTTGAGCTTAGGGCACTTGCAGTCGAGGTCCCTGGCGCGCACGCGCTTTTATATTATGGCTGGAGCAGAAGTAGGGGGTTAGCGAGACAGAATAGCCAATAGCATCTATAGACGAGAATCTTACTTGTTGATCTTGAGCTTAGGGCACTTGCAGGCGAGGTCCCGGCCGCGCACGTGTGCTTTTATATTATGGCTGGAGCAGAAGTAGGGGGCTAAGGAGACAGAATAGCCAATAGCATCTATAGACGAGGATCTTACTTGTTGATCTTGAGCTTAGGGCACTTGCAGGCGAGGTCCCTGGCGCGCACGTGTAGCGCGACGCTGCCCCTGCACACTGATCTTGCCCATTATGGCTGGCGAAAAGTAGGGAACTAGAGAGACGAGCTTACTTGTTGATCTTGAGCTTAGGGCACTTGCAGGCAAGGTCCCAAGTGCGCACGCGCTTTTACATGGCTTGCACGCTGGACAGAGAAGTACCCGAGTTAGGGAGACGGAATAGCATCTATAGACGAGGATCCTACTTGTTGATCTTGAGCTTAGGGCACTTGCAGGCGAGGTCCCTGGCTAGTGCAAGGCTACCGGCACCCTCCCCTTGCCCATTATGACTAGAGCAGAAGTATGAGGCTAGGGAGACGAGCTTACTTGTTGATTTTGAGCTTAGCGCGCTTCCCTGGCGCGCGACGCTGCCCTTGCACCCTAAAGTTGCCCATTATGGCTAGACAAAGAAGTAGGGAGCTAGGGGGACGAGCTTACTTGTTGATCTTGAGCTTAGGGCACTTGCAGGCGAGGTCCCTGGCGCGCACGTGGAGCGCGACGCTGCCCCGGCGCAGGCGCGAGCGCGGCGCGCGCTTGTACACGGCTTGCACGCTGAGCGTCAGACGCGCCCACTCGCCGTCGCGCGCCGCCGCCTCGCGACCGACCACCTTGCCCATTATGACTGGAAGAGAAATAAGGGGTTAGAGTGTGTTTTCTTCATCACTGTCATCGTTTCAGCCTCAGAATATCCTTTTCTGAACATAGGCCAAATGATGGAGAGAGAAGTAGGGATGTTTTCTTCATCATTATTATTTTAGCCCCAGGATGTTGATTGCTGAACATAGGCCTATGATTTCCAGATTAGCAGGTTAGTAGTGGCCCGCATCCAGCGCTTAGATTAAAACATAAAGGGAAGATACGGCACTAGCGTCGCGTGCGGCAACTGTCACTTTGCGATCCGAAACTTGGAGCTTTTCGCTGTCTCGCTGACCAGATCGACCTATATAGCGCTGCAGGACCTAGTTTATTACAATGCCAGCCTGTAGTGGATAGCTTCCCTTTTAATTTTAAGAGATAAGTGTGTTTCATCATCATAATTTCAGCCTCAGGACGTCCACTGTTGAAATTGCGCATCTCCCAATGGTTTCCAGATTGGATAGTTGGAAGCGGCTTACATCTAGCGCTTTCCTGCAACCTTTATAAGGTCATCTGTCCCCTTGTGTGTGGACGTCGCAGGCTTCGATTGCCAGTCCTCCATTCCAGAACCATACTGTCAGTTCTAATTATCAGAAGCCTATGAAGGCTCACAAAACTTAGAGTAATTTACAGTCCTCTCAACTTAAGCTGAGAATTGCATTTGTGTGAGTGAACACCGATAGTGTAGAGTGGCAATAGTGTAGAGGTGCTTGCAGAATATCAGCGTCGAGGTACTCGTGCCTTGGCAATTGGCATATTATGCTGAGCGAGGACCTGTTTTTATTTATTTATTTATTTATTTAAAAGGATATGTCAAGTGTCGTTACATCGGCCCAATTGGTAGCAAGTGTTTTATAGACTTCCTTTTAATAAAACATAAATTTTATTTGTATGTGTTTTACTAACGGTACTTTTGGCGATCACTCACACAAATGCAATTCTCAGCTTAAGTTGATAGGACTGTAGTCATTGCATCATTGTAGGAAGACCCAATAGATCTTGTGGAGTAATGTTTGAAAGTTTTAATATAATTTATTTTCTTTTTGTCTGGTTAATCTGTGTATTGTGATTGTGTGATTTTTTTGTTTTTGTGCTTGCATTGGTGCACACTGGGTTGGCCATAACCTTTGTTGGGCTAGCGTCATGAGTCGCCTCCAGTGTTGTACAATATTTTAATTTCATAATTTAATTTTTATTTTCTTCTTGTTGTAATTATTATGTGGTGAGATAGTGGCGCCCTCTTTGTCAATGTCTTTGTCAATGTTTTGTTTAGTGTTATTTTTTAATTTAAATGTTGGTTGGAGAAGAGGCACCCGCTGAAAACCAGCGTCGGGGCACGCGTGCATGCACGCGTGGCTCGATTAATGCTGAGCGGGCGCCTTTTTGACACAAAATATGCGTGTATAGTTTTAAGTTCCTTTGTTCTATTTTTTTCTCTTTGTGTCAAATAAAGTTTTTCTTATCTTATCTTATCTTGTCTTATCTTATCTTAGTAATGAGGGTAGTGGGTAGGTATACCAACCGTAGTCTCGGCTGCAGAACTTGTTGAGGTTTAGGGTGCGTGCGCCGGCGCGGCACCGTCCGCACTGATCCGCTGCTGCAATACAAATACAGGTTAGTTCACTCTTAAGCCTACTGTCCACGTAAACCGCACGTCATANCTTACTTGTTGATCTTGAGCTTAGGGCACTTGCAGGCGAGGTCCCTGGCGCGCACGTGCAGCGCGACGATGCCCCGGCACCCTAAAGTTGCCCATTATGACCAGACAGAGAAGTGGGGGTGTTAGGGAGACGGCTTACTTGTTGATCTTGAGCTTAAGGCACTTGCAGCCGCGGTCCCGAGTGCGCACGTGCTTTTACACGGCTTGCACGCTGGACAGAGAAGTACCCGGGTTAGGGAGACGGAATAACATCTGTAGACGAGGAGCTTACTTGTTGATCTTGAGCTTAGGGCACTTGCAGGCGAGGTCCCGGCCGCGCACGCGCTTTTATATTATGGCTGGAGCAGAAGTAGGGGGCTAGGGAGACAGAATAGCCAATAGCATCTATAGACGAGGATCTTACTTGTTGATCTTGAGCTTAGGGCACTTGCAGGCGAGGTCCCTGGCGCTCAGGCGCGAGCGCGGCGCACGCTTTTACACGGCTTGCACGGTCACCTTGCCAATTATGTCTGGACTGAGAAGTAGAGGGCTAGAGAAACGGAATAACATCTATAGACAGGGAGCTTACTTGTTGATCTTGAGCTTAGGGCATTATGGCTAGAGGAAGAAGTAGAGAGCTAGGGAGAGGGAATTGCACTTATAAACGAGGATCTTACTTGTTGATCTTGAGCTTAGGGCACTTGCAGGCGAGGTCCCTGGCGCACACGTGCAGCGCAAGGCTACCCCGGCGCGCTCATCTTACCAACTATGACTAGAGGAGAAGTATGAGGCTAGGGAGACGAGCTTACTTGTTGATCTTGAGCTTAGGGCACTTGCAGGCGAGGTCCCGGCCGCGCACGCGCTTTTATATTATGGCTGGAGCAGAAGTAGGGGGCTAGGGAGACAGAATAGCCAATAGCATCTATAGACGAGGATCTTACTTGTTGATCTTGAGCTTAGGGCACTTGCAGGCAAGGTCCCAAGTGCGCACGCGCTTTTACATGGCTTGCACGCTGGACAGAGAAGTACCCGAGTTAGGGAGACGGAATAGCATCTATAGACGAGGATCTTACTTGTTGATCTTGAGCTTAGGGCACTTGCAGGCGAGGTCCCTGGCTAGTGCAAGGCTGCTCCGGCACCCTCCCCTTGCCCATTATGACTAGAGCAGAAGTATGAGGCTAGGGAGACGAGCTTACTTGTTGATTTTGAGCTTAGCGCGCTTCCCTGGTGCGCGACGCTGCCCTTGCACCCTAAAGTTGCCCATTAATGGCTAGACAAAGAAGTAGGGAGCTAGGGGGACGAGCTTACTTGTTGATCTTGAGCTTAGGGCACTTGCAGGCGAGGTCCCGAGTGCGCACGTGCTCTTACACGGCTTGCACGCTGGACAGAGAAGTACCCGGGTTAGGGAGACGAAATAGCATCTATAGACGAGGATCTTACTTGTTGATCTTGAGCTTAGGGCACTTGCAGGCGAGGTCCCAGCCGCGCACGTGTGCTTTTATATTATGGCTGGAGCAGAAGTAGGGGGCTAAGGAGACAGAATAGCCAATAGCATCTATAGACGAGGAACTTACTTGTTGATCTTGAGCTTAGGGCACTTGCAGGCGAGGTCCCTGGCGCGCACGTGCAGCGCGACGATGCCCCGGCACCCTAAAGTTGCCCATTATGACCAGACAGAGAAGTGGGGGTGTTAGGGAGACGGCTTACTTGTTGATCTTGAGCTTAAGGCACTTGCAGGCGAGGTCCCGAGTGCGCACGTGCTTTTACACGGCTTGCACGCTGGACAGAGAAGTACCCGGGTTAGGGAGACGAAATAGCATCTATAGACGAGGATCTTACTTGTTGATCTTGAGCTTAGGGCACTTGCAGGCGAGGTCCCTGGCGCGCACGTGCAGCGCGAGCGCGATGCTGCCCTTGCATGCTCACCTCGCTCATTATGGCTGGAGGAGAACCAGGGAGACGGAAAAGCATCTATAGACGAGGAACTTACTTGTTGATCTTGAGCTTAGGGCACTTGCAGGTGAGGTCCTGTGCGCGTACAAGCGTTCTCCACGCTCACTTTACCCAGACAGACAGAGAAGTAGGAAGTTAGGGAGACGGCTTACTTGTTGATCTTGAGCTTAAGGCACTTGCAGGCGAGGTCCCTGGCTCACTTGTACACGTTCTGCAAGCTCACCTTGCTCATTATAACTAGAGGAGATGTAGGGGTTAGGGAAACGAGCTTACTTGTTGATCTTGAGCTTAGGGCACGTGCAGCGCAAGGCTGCCCCGGCACGCTCACCTTACCCTTTATAACTGGAGCAGAACTAGGGGGCTAGGGTAGGGAGACGAAATAGCATCTATACACGAGGATCTTACTTGTTGATCTTGAGCTTAGGGCACTTGCAGGCGAGGTCCCTGGCGCGCACGTGGAGCGCGACGCTGCCCCGGCGCAGGCGCGAGCGCGGCGCGCGCTTGTACACGGCTTGCACGCTGAGCGTCAGCCGCGCCCACTCGCCGTCGCGCGCCGCCGCCTCGCGACCGACCACCTTGCCCATTATGACTGCAGGAGAATTAGAGGGTTAGTGTGTCGTCCTCATCATTATTATCATTTGCCCATTATGGCATAGTATGATGAAGTAGGGTTATCATCATGATCATTATTTTAGCCTCAGGAATCAGGATGTTCCACTGCTGAACATGAGCCTATGATTTCCAGATTAGTTGGTTGGTAGTGGCCCGCTTCCAGCGCATAGATTAAAACGTAAACTGTCACTTTTCGACATGAAATTTGGACCCCTTCACTACGTCTCGCTCACCGGATCAACCTACGTAGCGCTGTAGGGCCTGGATTATGGCATTGCCAGCCAGTACTGTATAGCTTCCCTTTTTGTTTTAAGGGATAAGTGAGTGTTGTTTATATCATCAGCCACAGGGCGTCCACTGTTGAAATTAGGACTCTCCCAGTGTTTTCCAGATTGACTGGTCTATAGTCGCCTGAAATCAGCGTCTTAATGCAACATTTATACTATAATAGGCCATCTGTTCACCAGTGAACGTCCCATCCCAAGCTGCACATGTCAGCACGTGGCCTCAATTCCAGAACCATAATGTCCCATCGATCGTCAGTTCTTAGTACTGGTGGAGTAATGAGGGTAGTGGGTAGGTATACCAACCGTAGTCTCGGCTGCAGAACTTGTTGAGGTTTAGCGTGCGTGCGCCGGCGCGGCACCGTCCGCACTGATCCGCTGCTGCAATACGAATACAGGTAAGTTCACTCTTAAGCCTACTGTCCACGTAAACGCACGTCATACGCACGCTATTGCCAATTGACGTTTGCTTGCATCTTGCTTAAAAATAACCAAAACTGTGTCCACAGAGCGCGAGCGCGAGTTGCGTCGTCTTACGATTGTCATGCGGTGTGCATGCAGTCGTCAAGTGATTGACCGTGAACAGTGTGCCTTACCCTTCTAATTGTAATGTGTGTTAATAAAGTTATTTATTATTATTTATTATTATTATTATTCTAGGAGGGAGGAGAGAGGGCATCAATGTAAACTCTTTTGTATACCCTTGAAGGGCTGATAAAAGTTACCCAGTTTCAAGTAAGGTCGGCTTTATTTCAGCACTGGCCAAATAATTGTCCCGGAGCAGTGGCAGGGTCAAATTGTACTTGGGACATGTAAGAGCATTTTAAAAGCCTAATTAGAGTAAATGACTGTTATGACTTTTAATGAACTTTTAGTGGCTGGTACCTATTCAGGTGAAGGTTAAAGTAGCCATAGTGGAAAGAATAATACAGATTGTAGAGACGATATTTGCAAAAAAACAACTTTCGAATTAACTCAAAGCAGAGGGATTTTTAATACTACTTATTTGTGCAATAGGCACCTATCAGTTTGCAAATAATTTTATCAACTTTTAAACACCATGCTTATAAGAAAACCTTACCAATACAACCATGTTATGTCACGTTACTTTCATATTATTATTGTAGTTACAAATCAAAAGGGATCTATCAGGAAACTATTCAATGGAGTTATAACTAATAATACGAGGAAATACTAATTGTGCAAGTATTTATCTGAGTACAATTTTAATAATATTATGATCTGAGGGTTAATTTTATAAGAACGCTTTCACACGGTGGTTCAGTCACCCATGTAAAAACTCTCTACGTCATACACATAAATACATAGTAAATGAAAGAAATGAATGAGTTACCTTCCATTCAGCACTGACACGTTAAACACAAACAAATGAGTTAATGAAACGATGAGAACAAGCTTAAAATAATGTTAACCCTTAAATTGGCACTCATTGAACCCTTGCTTCAAAAATGGTCAAATTTGGGATTTAGGTATTGTTTTGATAGATTAAGAAAAAAATATTTACTTTTTGAAAAAAAATTAATTAGTATAGAAGTTATGACATGTCACTCAAAACGGACATTGCCAATTATTTAGCATTACAATCATGTCACTTAGGGCGGACATTGCCAGTGTAGAAAAACAAACGTAAAACAACTTTTCTTAATAACAATACAGGAATCCCTGATAATCATCCTCTGGCTAATCCAGCGCCTTTTGCAATCCATCTGGACTATTTACTGTTGATTTTACATAAATTTATCAAAAAATACCCTGACATACAAAAACAGAAAGTGACTGCCTGATTTATCAACATAAATCCCAAACCGGTGGGTACAAAGACACAAAGTTTGGCATGTAGCTTCCTTATTAGGGTCTAGGGGTGTTATCAGAAAGGATTTTTCCAAAATTATCCCCTAAGGGGGTGAAATGGGGGTCCAAAGTTTGTAGGGCGAAACAAAATTAGTTACACTATTTAATTCGAAACTTTACAGGATACATTCCTATCGATAAATGAATAAACACGTGTTTCAGGTTATTTCAGAATTCAACCCCTAAAAGGGGGAAATTGGGTAAAAATGTCTAAAAATCAACATGAGTATTTATTACTGATACATGGCATTGTCCGTTTTAAATGACATAACATTTGTAACCTTGAAATGAATGGAAAAAAATCGATATTTTTTTACAGTTTGGCAATAACCGTCAGTTTTATTCGTTAATATTCTAAAATCAATCAATAAAGCACAAGAACAAGTGTAATACCTACAGTATTGCCACATTTATCAAGAGTGAAAACTTGACATTGCTATTGCATTTATTCAACTGTCTTTATTTTAAAAAATCGCGGCTTTTTATTGAACTACAGCCCAGTGTTTCACATAAAATATCATGCTTTTTATAAAATATCCCTTGAAAGTCGATAAATTGCTATAATTTAGATTCTGTAAGCAATTATTTGACATGTCCTTTAAAACGGACAAAAACAATTTAAGGGTTAAATATGAACAGTATCACAACAATCAACGAGCATGCATTAGTCTCTAACTAAAGGACCCTAAGACTCTAATGATTAATCTATCAATTTAAAATTAGTGTATCTCAATTGATGCAGTAAAAAATGAAGTTTTTTGAGACTGCGCGGTCTTTTCGGGAATTAAAATCGAGAAAAGTAAAAAAACTTTGTTTTTTTTTTCAGCGGTTTTCGCCTCTAGCCTAGTTAATAATGTTCCTTAATCGAGCTACACCATATTAACTACTACTACTGATAGATAAATAAATCACTATTTGAAACTGGAAGGAAATAGTCCTGTTTATACAGGGCGTTGTTATACAAAACCACACCCTGAATTAAACTGATTTTGGTTCCCGAAAAGCTGTTGACAGATACACTGAATTTAAGTTATACAGTAAGGAGTTAGTAATTAATGAGAAGTATAGATAGGCGTCTTCTTGCCAAAAAAGTAACTATCGAATTAGAAATTAATGTAGGTACTAATTCAAAACAATTACTTCTGAATTTATAGTTTATCTCCAGATTTCTGTAACCTGTGTCAGGAGAGATATTTTTACCCTTCTATACTATCTATCAAACTAATATTACATAAAATAACTTTATTCATGAAACCTGATAAAATCAAGAAAATAAAATAATGTAGTCTGCTTTATGATGACAATATTGTTGTCAACAAACTGTTAAATAATTCATGGCAGTGTTTAATCAGCATAGACCGATGTCCATTGTTAAAATAAACGAAACCGTTAATATGAAACAGAATACAGTATTTTAATATCAAAGTGCAAATTAATAAAAATAAACAAGAGTGTCTGTACGAATTTATGTAAATCATGTAGGGTGACCAATTAATATAGATTTGTGACAACTTATCAGGACAACTCAAAAAAATTCAGTCCCCTTAGGGTTTAGTTTAAAGGTGTTATTTTTGAGTCGTCTTGAAGACAAGAGTGTCACAGAAATTGAAGTACTTATAATATTATGTTTATTAAAGTAAATACAAAAAGTAGGTACATACACTCTTTTCAACAGCACTCGATCGCAATATTTTGAAGTAAATGCAATAATTTTATATGTCGTTATAAATTTTGCAGGACTGCTGGCTGCCATTATTTTACGAAACTAGTTTTATTCCTCAGAATTTATTGCTCGAAGATTAGTAGTAGTTTCGCACGATTTTCCTTCGCACGAATGTGCGAAACGTCCCCTTTCAATAATAGTTTTTTTAGTAGGCGTTTCGCCCGGATGTATTAAAAGTATTAAAATCTCGTGCGAATCGACTCTTTTTTGAACTAGTAGTATGCGATTACTAGTTCTCAAAGGGGTCGATTTGCACCCGTTTTTAATACTTTTGATAAATCCGGGCGAAACGCCTACTAAAAAAATTATTATTGAAAGGGGACGTTTCGCACATTTTGCATATTGGTGCTTAGGAAAATCGTGCGAAACTACTACGAACCCGAAGAATTTTAAGTTTCTGAGTAGGTACTTGAGTTACTCATTACAAATAAATGATCATAGATATCCATAATCGAATCGAGAAGATTGCGATCAAAATTTAGACAGCAGTTACAGCAGTACAGCAGTAATCAAAGGACAATGTTCAGTCAATCGAGTGCGGCGGTGCGGTGGCGTGAGGCGAGAGTGCAATGAATGTCCACTTACTACTTACCGCGGCCCGGCTCGCCGTCCACCGCCTCCATCGCTTGCACCGCGGTCACCACGCGTGGGATGCCTGCCCAGAGACAACAGTTAAGTATTATTGAGATAATCTAAAGAAACACATTATGTTAAGCTTGCAGAGGGCTGCGCACTCACTGCGAAGTTTTAGATGATGACAAAAAATACCTTTGCAAAGAATAGTCTGTTACGAGCAGATTTTACATTTTCTTCAGATTAGATTTTTAAATTGACTCCATGGCACATCCAATGCCAGCTTTTCTCTTTAAATGCGAAGAATGAGTAGGTATCACATTTTTTTATTATATCTCCTACTACATAGCCTAATGTGTCAGCGATATTAATGGTGAAAAAACTGAGAGAAATAGGACTCAAGCGCGATGTTTAGGCTATGTTGTTACTTACAAATCGTGGCTTGTAGATCTTAATACACTCAAATTGTTACTTATTAAATAAACGTCAATCTTAAGGTACTTCTAAAGTCTTGAGTCCGTTGCTCTCAGTTTTAAAATTAATGCAGCATGGAAAGAGAGCAAATGCACTCAGGAGGATTTGATGAATGCTGCTGACAACGCCACTCTTGTGGCGGAGTTTTGTGCTGACACTGTGTAGGTTTGTTGTCGACACGAAAAGAAGAAGAAGAAGAGTTTAAAATATTTTGACAAGCTTACGTATGCAGGGCGCGATGTGGCTCCGGGACTGCTGGTAGCCCTTGGCGCAGCGGTTGCAGGTGGTGCCGGTGACGCCGTCCTTGCACGGGCACTGCCCGCTCGTCTGGTTGCACGTCTTGCCGCTCGCGCCCACCGGGTGGCAGTCACATGCTGGACAACAAGATTTAGTTAGTGACGAATAACAGCAATAGCAAAGCAAACTTACATGTATACAAGGCACGTCAAGCTTAACATTGTGGCATCTTAGGAGCACCTTTGCAAAAAAATGTAGAGTGACATAATATGCTGTTGTCTGTAGATACGTCCAACAAGTGGGTAGACAGATTTCTCAACCTAAACCCATTGAGGATTTGATTAGTTTGAGGCTTGATGATTGATATTTAGAACAGCAGAAACCTACGAGAGCAAAGTCGCATGCCTTCCGAAGGCTTGCCGATTTTGATTTGTCGTCACATCAAATTACTTCCATGGCGGAGTTCGTTAAAATATAAACGAGAATAAACTTGATAGTTAACAAAATCACCAATGCGTTTCGTTTCGAATATAGATTCATCATCCACGCCTTATTAATTTGCTCCTACAATAAATTATCTGCACAATAAACCAGTGCGCCCACGCGTGCCGATGAAAGGGATACGTCTTCATACACACCTACTCAAAACAGACCATCACTGTGATCGGTTGAGGAAATCGAGTCCGCGATCTTCGGAGTTTATTTACGATCCTGTAAATCATCTTCCCACAAAATTCGATACACAGGATTCGTTTCAATTCCTTTTCTAATCCCGACAATGGGATGGGAGAGCAACCCAATCACCGAAAACTGTCTCCAGTGGCTGACCCCGCCATTTTATGGGGGTGAAAAGTCGGACCGAACTTTGAACAGAAAATTGTGTTTCCGATTTTATGCGGTTTTGTGTTTTGTTCAGATATTTCTTTGGGGAAAGGATAAGTTATGGACATGGTTTGTTTGTGAATTTAGTTTACAGTGAAATTGGAATTATGTTCCAAACATTTAATTTTTAAATTATAATATTAACGACCAGCACAAACTATAGCATGAAAAGGGTATTTCTTCCGCAACCAATAATATACATTTTTTTTTTAATATTTTATTAGAATATCTTCACCATATTATATTCTTTTAGATTACACATAAATACCTATTCAAGATTAAGGAGTGCTTAGAAGTTTCAAAATGCACATAAAACTTCATCGATAGAAATAGCCTTGTATTCATAGTCATACGCTTTCAAATTCATATCTTCAGATATCACAACATCATATTGAAAGTGAAACCTTTTCCTCTGGGCAAGAAAACATTTCCAACAAACACTGAAGTCATGACACTCAATCCATACGTTATTTCAACACCGTATTCTCACCCTATCACGTCCGAAGGGCCCTCCTTTATTTTTCCAATACCTCCGAACATGGGCCGAAATTGCTGAGTCCGGACGAACAAACACCCCAGGGCCCCGGGGACCGATTTGTTGGGGCCCCAAGCCTAACGGGTTTATGGGAGTTCTTATGGCGGTAGCCGACGTAACGAGTGCCGGGATGGGGAAGAGGCTAGAGAGCAAGGGGGTTGATAAAACTATTATTTGTTTTCACACGTACCTATGAAGATGTTACAAAAGCAAAAGCGTATTTTTTCCTTCTTGAAGAAGTTTTTCTTTTCAAGTTGAGCAGGAGGATGTAATAATAAAATCTCTGCCTATGCAAATTGGCTTTAACTAGTAGGTACTACTATTAAAATAGTTTATGTTTAATGTTATACTAGTTTTTACATATACAAGCTACTTGTTGTTAAGTTTACATTGATTTCGACACAATATTTTTTTCTTATAAAGAAAAATATCGGGTACAAAATAACACTGAAAAAGGAAAAACTGAACTGAACCTACTTTGGACCAACTAAAAATTAATTCTTTATAAAAATATTAAACAGGTACGAAGAACATTATTAATGAAAAAAAAAATAGTCCACTATTATTAATTTCTGAGAACATTTTATTTTATCTTAAATACTATGTAAACCACAAAAATGCTGGTGGGCTATTTTTTGTCCACTATTTACTTCCTGTCTCGGGTGATCCCCCAACACGCGGTCAGCGTGGTGGTCACCCTACGTTCAACCCTGCAGCTATGGAGTTACGATGTTTCGGTCTATTCGGCCGATTCGGGCCATTTCTGCCACGGCAGCGGCCACTAACGTTTTAGGGTTAATAGTGTAATGATAGCATTCTATGTACGGTTTATAGTTAAATTTAAATTCGATGTTATGTTTGTTTAAACATTTGAATTTTCACAGTAAAAGTTCCCTTGTTATCACCGCTTTATTTGCTACACTACTTTTGTTTTCCACGGACTTAAACTAACTAGGGACTTCGGCTGCATAATCAAATCAAATCAAAATAATCTTTATTTGTGTAGACTAATTAAATTAGTGTACTTACAAGTCGTCAAATGCTCTATGTCTCATTATTTTTTGCCCTACCAGCGCTTCGAGACAAACATTTGGCAAGTGCTGAGAAGAGGCGCCGCAACAAACTCAGTCACCACAAGATAGATAGATTTTGGCTTATTGCATTATTTATTTATTTACACACACACATTTACTATTTTCACAGGCTAACCCAATATAATAGTAATGCCAATAATTTATTTATCATTTATCGCGAGTCTCTCGATTTATACTAGGTACGAATGTAAATTTTTCACTGTAACATAGGCACACTATATTTCTTATGTAAATGATTTATATCTTCTGAGTCCTTGTTAAGTTAGGGAATGAAATTTTTATCTGTATTTATTAGTGAGGACTTCACTAACTTTTAAATGCCTCTCAATTATTGAAATCGGTCTTCTTTCATTTCCAATTTTCGTTTTAAATCCTCATTTGATTTTTCTCTTCTAAAGGGACGTCAAGTGGTTCGTTATTAACTTTTAACAATCGAACTTGGCTTGAAAGAACATTATTAAGTACTCGTATTGCGGCGATCTTGAGATTTTGTGGCGTAGGATTTGGGCGAGGGTGTAGTTATTATACTCTACTTATTAAGGGTTGCTGATGCAGTACCTGATAGCCAAGGTATTAGGGACTCTATCGTCAGACAAAACGCAACATTTGTAAAGTTATACTTATGATACTGTGAGTAACTATATCAAGAACCGCCGATACTGGCCCAGAGTCTTAAACATTTTAAATTATTGTCTTGTTCGAGCAAAATCGCTAAAATCAAGTGGCAGTGGGCGGGGCACATAGCTCGTAGAGCTGATGGCCGTTGTGGCAGAAAAGTTCTCGAGTGGCGATCACGGGCCGGAAGACGTAGCGTGGTGGGCAGCCTCCCATTAGGTGGACGACAAACATGGATGCAGGCAGCGCAGGTCCAGTCGTCATGGAAATCCTTGGGGGAGGCCTTTGTCCAGCAGTGAACATCATTTGGCTGTAACGAACGAACGAACTCACGTTTGCAAGCCTTCTTGTGCGTGATCTTCTTCGTAGGGTCTCTGTAGTAGCCTTCACGGCAGTAGTGGCAGTGCCGGCCGGCGGTGAAGTGCCGGCACTTGATGCAGACGCCGCCGGACTCGCGGCCGGACAACTTATACAGCTCCATGTTGAACCGGCATCTGCGGGCGTGGCCGTTGCAGCTGCATTCTGGGGACAAGAAGTCATGATAAGAAAACGTTTATGAAAACCTAATATTTAGGTGAAAACCGCTTACAAAATTTCAAACAAATTCTTTAAATATTCATTATTTTGAGAAAGTGAAAAATATGTGTCGAGTATTTTTTGATTAAGGTAACTGAAGGACTAATTCAAACTCTAGCTTTTTTATCCAGGAAACATTCCATTGCAGGAAAAAGGCCTGTAGGGAAAATCATCACCATAACAATCATCAGCAAATGGCGGTCAACTGCTGTATGTCTAGACTCCCGCAAAAATAATGATGCTCGTACTTTCCAGCCACTACTAGAAGCGCAGTTAGGCGTCCTTAAAATAATAATTTCGTTTGATAAACGAGTATTTTTAGATAAGTAACCCAAGTAATTAATTATTATATAAATGTGAGTAAGGTCGCGGGAAGAGCCTATATGCGGGCAGCGCAGGACCGTTCATTGTGGAAAACCTTGGGGGGGCTTTTGTCCAGCAGTGGACGACATTTGGCTGAAATGAACGAACGATTAACACTGTCTGTTTTAAAATAAGCAATAGATAAATAAGGGGAAACATTGTCGAGGAACCTCTGCTTTAAAGACTTTTCAATAACATACATTTTAAATCGGTGTCGATTTATCGAAATGATTTCCTCCATTGCCTCACTTAATTCTAGACTTTCTGCGAGCTTAATTTTNAATATCTCTTTTTTTTTGTCCACTTCAAACTTAAATGTGTTATAGACCTCTAATGCATCGTCTCCAATAACATGTAGAAGCAAAGCATTTTGAACATGTTCATCCAATCTTTCTTCAGCCCCCGATGCTTTAAAATAGAGCAAAAACCTTTGCTCCCATCGCTTGAAGTTTTGCGAAATAAGGTAAGTGCCCCCTACTTCGGTATATTAAGGCTCTTACGATTTTAACATTTTATTTAAAAATAACCAAGGATGATATCAGTATGAAAGCTTTTGTATGCTAAAGTTTGGTTTTTTGACAGTAACTTAATACATAAATTATAGTTATATTGTTTAAACTTTTTTTAATATTAATTGTTCTGCGGACCTCTTGTTTGGATCCTGTTTCGTGATAAAATTTTGCTCTGTTTCTAAGTTCGTGAACTCATGTCCCCTATTTCGGGATAAAGTTTTACGCATCGAGTTAGGATATTTTAATAATGATTAAGTATTTAAAAACGATAGTATAAATTTAGAATAAAAGAATTCTGTGAAATTGACGATATTACTTACCTGAAATATTCATGAGAAATAATGTGAGTCTGTCTAGCTAGGTAGGTACGTACCTTCGTATAAAGTTTTGATTTATTATTCTAACAATATGTGAAAANTTAGTAGTATCAGGTGTTGTTTTTGTAAAGTCACATTATGTATGACTCGCCATCGTAATTGTTTCAAAAAATTTCACAAGGATGTTTAAAAACAAGATGTTTTCATGAATAAGATTTTTTGCATGCAAATTGTTTTTTATTGTTTCTATCACTCTTATTACGCCATAACTGTTAGGTTGGATTGCACCATCTTACTTTAACTTTGACAAACGTCAAAAATCTGTCAATCTCTATACAAAAAACACCGGGTATCGTTATAGTTACGGTCAAAGTTAGGTAGTGCAACTTAGCCTTAATAAAACCTGAGAAAACAACAGTAGGGGGGATTTTTTTTATGTGACAGGAGGCAAACGAGCAGACGGATCACCTGATGGTAAGTGATTACCGTCGCCCATAGACACCCGCAGACCCAGGGGTTACAGGTGCGTTGCCGGCCTTTAAGGTGAAGATACGCTCTCCTCTTGAAAGCTTGCAGGTCGTATCTGGATGGGGGACACTGCTTATGGTCCCGGAGTCCTTTCTTATAAATAGTGCGGTTGATAAAAAAATATGCCTGTTTCAGAATATATTGAAACTAAAAAACGGCTCAGAAGGATAAAGGTAAAAGATCCCATCGAAATAAATCTTTCAGAGACAGTGACTGAGCCACCAGAATTGAGAAAAAGGAAGTATTGTACCTATTGCCCTTCTCATATAAGAAGGATGTCTAAAATTATTTGTGGTTATTGTTCAACACCGATCTGTGGAGAACATAAAAAGATTTTATGTTTCGTCTGTGCTAAAAAGCATGTGCCGAAATGCCGATAAAAACAATTTTAACTACGGAACTTATAGTTAAATGGTAAAGGTCATAGCACACTTATCA
Source organism: Ostrinia furnacalis (assembly GCF_004193835.3). Classification (NCBI taxonomy): domain Eukaryota; kingdom Metazoa; phylum Arthropoda; class Insecta; order Lepidoptera; family Crambidae; genus Ostrinia; species Ostrinia furnacalis. The sequence continues at coordinate 1,408,826 of NW_021137421.1, read as the reverse complement.
ACCCGGAAAGGGATCAACACCGTATCCCCTTTCGCCGCGAAGCGAGGCGTTTACGTTACGGTACGGATAAGTGTGCGTTGCAGTACATACGGAGTTTCGATACATACGATCCGTTACCGGGTTGATAAGTGTGCTTGATCCTTAAATCTTGTCTACATTTATTTTAACGACAGGTGAAATTGTGATAAAATACTTAATGTAATTAGAATTTTTGAAACTATTTGTCCAGTGAGAATTTACTTCCCTGTACCTTTAAGTTCGAATAGTTCGTGTGCATACTGACGTTGTAAAAGAGCTCTTTAAATAAATGAATTTAAATCTGAATGGTGTTTGACGATAGAGATAAGGGTTAAATCAATAAAAGTCTTAATATATTAAAAATATGCAATATTATATTGTGCAACAACTTTCATATTCCCGTTTTACAACAATAACCATTATTATTAATAAATACCTACATAATAACAATGATGTAATGTTCATATACAAAATATATTTTTTTTTACAGTGCAGTTAGTTGGTCGTTTCATTGTTATAATCCTTATCAATTAATTTTACTCATTTTTACATTAATAGATACAATTACATTATAAGAAACATAATAGACATTGTTACAAATTGTCGCAAATTTAAATGTAATCTAGTGTAAAAACATTGTTTTTTAATGTTATTTCTATTCAGGTTGTCAAAATTAGAAAACAATTAACTACTTATACGAGTAGGTACATAACCCATTCTGTATGTAACATTACACAGATAATTTAAAATGTAAAAAATTATGGTCATGGTGTTTTTGTATTTATTATTTCTTCTATAATTATATTCTTCTTTACAACATTGGACTATAATAGGACAACTATCTGGATGTTATTTTTTTGTTAAATAATATTTAAACTGTCTGACAATATTTTTCAAATTGTTGTTATACAATGTGTTACAATTTTTAATATTTGTATTAATATTAAGAATAATGATCGTATGATCTCCCTGCAAACTGTATAATTATGTAAAAACTACATTATTTAGTTAAATTAATTAATTATTTTTACTTTGGTTGTCACTTGTCATAACAAAGTACTTATAAACTATACTTACGAGCAAAAGTATGGAATCAGCACCTTGTGTTTTGTTCCGAGCAATCTTAAGAACTGAATAACTATTTGTGTATCATAATACTACCTTGAAAATGGTACCATTTTTATTTGTCTTCTATTAGTCATTTAGTTTTTATGATCGCTCGAAACAAATAGGGTGATTCCATATTTTTTCTCGCGAGTGTATATTCAGAGGAAACTAACACTTACAAATGTATTTAAAAAATGGGAATGTCACTACTAAATTCATAATATACATGTTACAGTGTCTTTTGATCTTATATAAATATTATATTATATCTATTATCTTTACCAATCGTATACTTATTATGTAAGCGTTAAGTATTGAAATGACATTGTGATCTTATTTAAATAGGTGTCCTACCGATTTTATGGAAAATAATATTTAAGTAAGAAAGTAAAGTAAAAGTATTAACAGATGACAGCACAACAGAATACATTTACGTGTAAATATTTTTTTTACAAATTAATTATTTTACAAGGAAAACAATAGAGTGTATAAACTATGTAGACAAACATTTTAGGAATGTCATGTCCACCTTGATGTGATTTCTGTCGTTTGTTTATTTAAATTGGCTATAGTATATGTAATTTTGTAAAATAAGTAAAAGTTGACATATTGTTGTTACCTACTAGTAAGGCCACCTAAGTATCACTTACATAATTTATTATTATATTAATTTTTTGTCTAGTTAGTATGACATCTCACTCACAATAAGTAGTCGTTAATACACTTAAGATATGATTATTATATACAAAAGACAATATATAAATATGTATAACAATTGATCTAGACATATAGACATTTATTAGACTCACGTGTAAGGGTAGTGTCAATAAGATGTACTTAGGATTTTTTTTGATCATGATATACAAAAGACATTCCTAGGTATTCGCAAGTCAAAAGGCACGTAGGTACTGTTATTATAGATTTTGATGTATTCTAATACATTTGACCAAAATAGATACCTAATTGACTAATTCTCTTCATTTTGTTAACTTTTAATCTTTCTAAGTAACTAGGTAACTTAAATAATTTATTGTGTAAATAATGGTTATTATTTGGTCAAAGTCTATTTAAACGGGTTAAATACAATAAAAACTGTGATTTCAAATATCAGGAGTTTTATTTAAAACAGAACAAAACATTTCTGTCAAATTCGCACTTGAAAAAATGGGTAATCTATAAATATAAAGCCTTTTAAAGCCAGCCATATAAAGCCAGCACGCGGTCTTCAATGCATGTGGGTGGTCTTCATACAATGAATGACATAAATCTTCTTCATAGGTCATACTTCATTCAGTCATCAACAATTTGTTTTTTTTATTATTATTGTTTTCTTTTTTTTTTCTCTGTTTCATCATGCCTTTGAGTTTTATGGCATTCACAAGGGAAGTGAAAAGGCGTGTTTAAATAGTTTATTATAATTAAATATTTTATAAATGTTTGAAAGTTTTAATATAATTTATTTTCTTTTTGTCTGGTTAATCTGTGTATTGTGATTGTGTGATTTTTTTGTTTTTGTGCTTGCATTGGTGCACACTGGGTTGGCCATAACCTTTGTTGGGCTAGCGTCATGAGTCGCCTCCAGTGTTGTACAATATTTTAATTTCATAATTTAATTTTTATTTTCTTCTTGTTGTAATTATTATGTGGTGAGATAGTGGCGCCCTCTTTGTCAATGTCTTTGTCAATGTTTTGTTTAGTGTTTTTTTTTAATTTAAATGTTGGTTGGAGAAGAGGCACCCGCTGAAAACCAGCGTCGGGGCACGCGTGCATGCACGCGTGGCTCGATTAATGCTGAGCGGGCGCCTTTTTGACACAAAATATGCGTGTATAGTTTTAAGTTCCTTTGTTCTATTTTTTTCTCTTTGTGTCAAATAAAGTTTTTCTTATCTTATCTTATCTTGTCTTATCTTATCTTAGTAATGAGGGTAGTGGGTAGGTATACCAACCGTAGTCTCGGCTGCAGAACTTGTTGAGGTTTAGGGTGCGTGCGCCGGCGCGGCACCGTCCGCACTGATCCGCTGCTGCAATACAAATACAGGTTAGTTCACTCTTAAGCCTACTGTCCACGTAAACCGCACGTCATACGCACGCTATTGCCAATTGACGTTTGCTTGCATCTTGCTTAAGAATAACCAAAACTGTGTCCACAGAGCGCGAGCGCGAGTTGCGTCGTCTTACGATTGTCATGCGGTGTGCATGCAGTCGTCAAGTGATTGACCGTGAACAGTGTGCCTTACCCTTCTAATTGTAATGTGTGTTAATAAAGTTATTTATTATTATTTATTATTATTATTATTCTAGGAGGGAGGAGAGAGAGCATCAATGTAAACTCTTTTGTATACCCTTGAAGGGCTGATAAAAGTTACCCAGTTTCAAGTAAGGACGGCTTTATTTCAGCACTGCCCAAATAATTGTCCCAGAGCAGTGGCAGGGTTAAATTGTACTTGGGACATGTAAGAGCATTTTAAAAGCCTAATTAGAGTAAATGACTGTTTTGACTTTGTAGCTGGTACTCAGGTAAAGGTTAAAGTAGCCATAGTGGAAAGAATAATACCTACAGATTGCAGAGATGATATTTGCGAAAAAACAACTTTCGAATTAACGCAATAGCAGAGGGCGATGCAATAGGCACCTATCTGCGGTTTGCAAATAATTTTATCAACTTTTAAACACCATGCTTATAAAAAAAACTTAGGTACCAATACAACCATGTTATGCCATGTCTCTCTCATATTATTATAGTTACAAATCAAAAGGGATCTATCAGGAAACTATTCAATGGTGTTATAACTAATAATACGAGAAAATGCTAATTATTAAATTATTTATCTGCATCTAATTTAAATATTATGATCTGAGGGTTAATTTTATAAGGACGCTTTCACACGGTGGTTCAGCCACCCATGTAAAAACGCTCTACGTCATACACAAATAAATAAGTAAATGAAAGAAATGAATGAGTTACCTTCCATTCAGCACTGACACGTTAAACACAAACAAATGTGTTAATGAAACGATGAGAACAAGCTTAAAACAATATTAAATATGAACAGTATTCACAATAACCAACGAGCATGCAATAATAAATTCTAAAGGACCACGGGGCTCTTGTTGATTTAACAAAATAAAGTCAGTGTATCTATTTTTCTTGGAGTAATTAAAAAGACAGAATTAATTTTTTTTTGAGACTGACGGTCTTTTCAGGAATTTAAATCGGGAAAAGTAAAGAAAGTTTAGCTACGTTTTTCAGTGGTTTTCGTCTCTAGCCTTCCTTCCATATTTTAATCAGGCGACATTATAATAATTCGTAGATAGATAAAAATAATCACCATTTGAAATTGATTTGGTTTCAGAAAAGCTATTGACAGATACACTGAATTTAATAGATGTTAGTAAGGGCTTAACTAATGAGGTGATACCTCTATAAATAGGCGTCCTTTAGCCAAAAAAGTCTAACTATCGAATTAGGTATACACTAACATAGGTACTAATTCAAAACGATTACTTCTGAATTGATAGTTTATCTCCAGATTTCTGAAAACTGTGTCAAGAAAGTTATTTTTACTCTTCTATACTATCTATCAAACTAATATTACATCAAATAACTTTATTTGTAACCTGATAAAATCACTAGCTTTTTAAACGAAAATAAAATAATGTAGTCTGCTTTATGATGACAATATTTTTGTCAACAAACTGTTAAATAATTCATGACAGTGTTTAATCAGCATAGACCGATGTCCATTGTTAAAATAAACGAAACCGTTAAATATGAAACAGAATACAGTATTTTAATATCAAAGTGCAAATTAATAAAAATAAACAAGAGTGTCTGTACGAATTTATGTAAAACATGTAGGGTGACCAATTAATATAGATTTGTGACAACTTATCAGGACAACTCAAAAAAATTCAGTCCCCTTAGCGTTTAGTTTAAAGGTGATTATTTTTAAGTTGTCTTGAAGACAAGAGTGTCACAGAAATTGAAGTAGGTACTTATAATATTATGTTTATTAAAGTAAATACAAAAAGTAGGTACATACACTCTTTTCAACAGCACTCGATCGCAATAATATTTTGAAGTAAATGCAATAATTTTATATGTTGTTTTAAATTTTGCAGGACTGCTGGCTGCCATTATTTTATGAAACTATTTTTTTCTGCAGAATTTATTCCCCAAAGAATGTTAAGTTTCTGAGTAGGTACTTGAGTTACTCATTACAAATAAATGATCATAGTATCCATAATCAAATCGAGAAGATTCTAATCGAGATTTAGACAGCAGTTACAGCAGTACAGCAGTAATCAAAGGGCAATGTACAGTCAATCGAGTGCGGCGGTGCGGTGGCGTGAGGCGAGAGTGCAATGAATGTCCACTTACTACTTACCGCGGCCCGGCTCGCCGTCCACCGCCTCCATCGCTTGCACCGCGGTCACCACGCGTGGGATGCCTGCCCAGAAACAACAGTTAAGTATTATTGAGATAATCTAAAGAAACACATTATGTTAAGCTTGCAGAGCGTCGAGCACTCACTGCGAAGTTTTAGATAACGACACAAAAAAGACCGTTACAACAGTCTGTTACGAGCAAATTTTATATTATTATTTACTTCAGCACCAGATCAGTTTTTAAATTGACTCTGTGCACATCTCATGCCACATCCAGCTTTTCTCTTTAGGTGCGAGGAATTGGTATTGGTATCACATTTTTTATAATAACATTTCCTACATAGCCAATGTGTCAGCGATATTTTAAGATGAAACTGAGAGAAATAGGACTCAAGCGCGATGTTTAGGCTATGTTGTTACTTACAAATCGTGGCTTGTAGATCTTAATACACTCAAATTGTTACTTATTAAATAAACGTCAATCTTAAGGTACTTCTAAAGTCTTGAGTCCGTTGCTCTCAGTTTTAAAATTAATGCAGCATGGAAAGAGAGCAACTGCACTCAGGAGGATATGATGAATGCTGCTGACAACGCCACTCTTGTGGCGGAGTTTTGGGCTGACACTGTGTTTTGTTGTCGACACGAAAAGAAGAAGAGTTTAAAATATTTTGAAGAGCTTACGTATGCAGGGCGCGATGTGGCTCCGGGACTGCTGGTAGCCCTTGGCGCAGCGGTTGCAGGTGGTGCCGGTGACGCCGTCCTTGCACGGGCACTGCCCGCTCGTCTGGTTGCACGTCTTGCCACTCGCGCCCACCGGGTGGCAGTCACATGCTGGACAATAAAGGTTAGTTAATGACAAATAACAACAATAGCAAAGCAAACTTACATGTATACAAGGCACGTCAAGCTTAACATTGTGGCATCTTAGGAGCACCTTTGCAAAAAAATGTAGAGTCATATAATATGCTGTTTAATATTTTAAACTATTATGTTGCATTTTTTACTATAAAATTATCACTTCACGGGATTTATTGCAACAATATCTATTTTAACGGTAAATAATATTTACCCTCCCGACGTTTCGGCTCGGTTGCACGAGTCATGGTCGCGGGCAGACCTATTATTATTATTATAGACCTATTAGGCATAAATATTATTTACCGTTAAAATAGATATTGTTGCAATAAATCCCGTGAAGTGATAATTTTATATTATGCTGTTGTCTGTAGATACGTCCAACAAGTGGGTAGACGGATTTCTCAACCTACGAGTGAGGATTTGAATTAGTTTGAGGCTTGGTGATTGATATTTAGAACAGCAGAAACCTACGAGAGCAAAGTCGCATGCCTTCCGAAGGCTTGCCGATTTTGATTTGTCGTCACATCAAATTACTTCCATGGCGGAGTTCGTTAAAATATAAACGAGAATAAACCTGATAGTTAACAAAATCACCAATGCGTTTCGTTTCGAATATAGATTCATCATCCACGCCTTATTCATTTGCTCCTACAATAAATTATCTGCACAATAAACCAGTGCGCCCACGCGTGCCGTTGAAAGGGATACGTCTTCATACACACCTACTCAAAACAGACCATCACTATGATCGGCTGTGGAAATCGAGTCCGCGATCTTCGGAGTTTATTTACGATCCTGTAAATCATCTTCCCACGAAATTCGATACACAGGATTCGTTTCAATTCCTTTTCTAATCCCGACAATGGGATGGGAGAGCAACCCAATCACCGAAAACTGTCTCCAGTGGCTGACCCCGCCATTTTATGGGGGTGAAAAGTCGGACCGAACTTTGAACAGAAAATTGTGTTTCCGATTTTATGCGGTTTTGTGTTTTGTTCAGATATTTCTTTGGGGTAAGGATAAGTTATGGACATGGTTTGTTTGTGGATTTAGTTAACAGTGAAATTGGAATTAATGTTGAAAATATCTGTGATGTCACAGTATATACATGAGCTAAATTTATCTACTGTGGTGATGTGACTTTTAATTTTTAAATAACAATATCGCACAAACAATGGAAATTATTCTTCCGCAATCTACATTTTTTAAATATTTTATTAGAAGATATTCTTTTAGTATTTTTTTTTAATAATGCTACAATGTGCAGTCAAGATTAAGAAGTGGCTAGAAGTTTCAAATTGCACACAAATCTTAATCGATAGAAATAGCTTTGTATTTATAAAGTTTTCAAATTAATATCTTCAGATATCACAACATCATATTGAAAGTGAAACCTTTTCCTCTGGGCAAGAAAACATTTCCAAACACTGAAGTCATGACACTCAATCCATACGTTATTTCAACACCATATTCTCACCCTATCACGTCCGAAGGGCCCTCCTTTATTTTTCCAATACCTCCGAACATGGTCCGAAATTGCTGAGTCCGGACGAACAAACACCCCAGGGCCCCGGGGACCGATTTGTTGGGGCCCCAAGCCTAACGGGTTTATGGGAGTTCTTATGGCGGTAGCCGACGTAACGAGTGCCGGAATGGGGAAGAGGCTAGAGAGCAAGGGGGTTGATAACACTATTATTTGTTTTCACACGTACCTATGAAGATGTTACAAAAGCAAAACCGTATTTTTTCCTCCTTGAGGAAGTTTTTCTTTTCAAGTTGAGCATAAAGATGTAATAATAAAATCTCTGCCTATGCAAATTGGCTTTAACTAGTACTACTATTAAAATAGTTTATGTTTAAAGTTATACTAGTTTTTACATATACAAGCTACTTGTTGTTAAGTTTACATTGATTTCGACAAAATATTTTTTTCGTATAAAGAAAAATATTGGGTACAAAATAACACTGAAAAAGGAAAAACTGAACTGAACCTACTTTGGACCAACTAAAAATTAATTCTTTATAAAAATATTAAACAGGTACAAAGAACATTATGAATGAAAAAAAAAACTAGTCCACTATTATTAATTTCTGAGAACATTTTATTTTATCTTAAATACTATGTAAACCACAAAAATGCTGGTGGGCAATTTTTTTGTCCACTATTTACTTCCTGTCTCGGGTGATCCCTCCAACACGCGGTCAGCGTGGTCACCCTACGTTCAACCCTGCAGCTATGGAGTTTATTTTCGTTTTATGGAGTTACGATGTTTCGGTCTATTCAGCCGATTCGGGCCATTTCTGCCACGGCAGCGGCCACTAACGTTTTAGGGTTAATAGTGTAATGATAGCATTCTATGTACGTTTTATATTTAAATTTAAATTCGATGTTTATGTTTGTTTAAACATTTGAATTTTCACAATAAAAGTTCCCTTGTTATACACTACTTTTGTTTTCCACGGAAACTAGCTGCTGCTCGGGGTTTCGGCTGCATAATCAAGTCAAACGTCATTCTGTTTTTGCCCTACCAGCGCTTTGAGACAAACATTTGGCAAGTGCTGAGAAGCGCCGCAACAAACTCAGTCACCACAAGATAGAAAGATTTTGGCTTATTGCATTATTTATCGCGAGTCTCTCGATTTATACTTAGTACTAATGTAAATTCTTCACTGTAACATACACTATATTTCTTATGTAAATGATTTAATATCTTCTGAGTCCTTGTTAAGTTACGGAATGAATTTTTTATCTGTATTTATTAGTGAGGACTTAAGTAACTTTTAAATGCCTCTCAATCGGAATCGGTCGAAGTCTTCTTTCATTTCCATTTTTGTTAAATCCATATTTGATTTTTCTCTTCTAAATGGACGTCAAGTGGTTCGTTATTAACTTTTAACAATCGAACTTGGCTTGAAAGAACATGAATAAGTAGGTACTCGTATTGCGGCGATCTTGAGATTTTGTGGCGTAGGATTATTTAAGGACGAGGGTGTAGTTATTATATTCCACTTATTAATAAGGGTTACTGATGCAGTATCTGATAGCCAAGGTATTAGGGACTCTATGGTCAGACAAAACGCAACATTTGTAAAACGGTAGGTATATCTATGACCTTATAATAAATACGGTAAGTAACATATTATAAATTACTTGAAAAAATCGAACTGCCTAAGGCGGGAATCGAACCCATGACCTTTCGCTTGCCGGGCGAATGCTCTTCCATCTTAGCTACTTTTTAGACACTATGAGTAACTTTATCAGGAACCGCAAATACTGACCCAGAGACTTAAATTGGCATTTTAAACTATTACATGTCTTCGGTATCGTGGAGTCCCTTTTTTCAGCTGAAGGCTAAGTGCCAGTAAGGTAAGCCAGTGGTCTTAGACATTTAGGAGTAGCACACTCAATTGCTGTTATAGAATTTGTTTGACTTACGGCAGCGGTGCAGTGCCGGACAAGCAATAGGACTGGTTTACTCACGTTTACAGGCCTTTTTGTGCGTAATCTTCTTCGTAGGGTCTCTGTAGTAGCCTTCACGGCAGTAGTGGCAGTGCCGGCCGGCGGTGAAGTGCCGGCACTTGATGTAGAAGGAATTAGGATGGGTTTACTCACGTTTGCAGGCCTTCTTGTGCGTGATCTTCTTCGTAGGGTCTCTGTAGTAGCCCTCGCGGGAGTAGTGGCAGTGCCGGCCGGCGGTGAAGTGCCGGCACTTGATGTAGAAGGAATTACGTTTGGTTTACTCACGTTTACAGGCCTTCTTGTGCGTGATCTTCTTCGTAGGGTCTCTGTAGTAGCCCTCGCGGCAGTAGTGGCAGTGCCGGCCGGCGGTGAAGTGCCGGCACTTGATGCAGAAGGAATTACGTTTGGTTTACTCACGTTTTAGACTAAGAGCTAGTGAACGCCAGACCTACGTCATTTTATAAAAGCTGAAAGTTTGTCAGCGTATGCTCCCAATATAGGATATAATGTTGGTGAATTATGAAGTTTGGGTCGTGGTGGCTTTGGGAGCTACCCTAAAAAAACTGTCTGTCAAGGAGTTGGAACTGTCAAAACTGTCTGGCTGTTGGGGAAAATACTTCTAATTATTGCCCCAATATTATACATAAAAATCAGATTTTTTATTATAACGTAAGTCTAACTTTTACGGTGGCTTTTTCTGTATATTCAAAAGACTGTAATTCTACTAACGTTATACCATTAAATCTGATTTTTATGTATAATATTTGGACAATAATTAGAAGTATTTTCCCCAACAGCCAGACAGTTTTGACAGTTCCAACTCCTTGAAAGACAGTTTTTTTAGGGTAGCTCCCAAAGCCACCACGACCCAAACTTCATAATTCACCAACATTATATGCTATATTGGGAGCATACACTGACAAACTTTCAGCTTTTATAAAATGACGTAGGTCTGGCGTTCACTAGCTCTTAGTCTATTTACAAGCCTTCTTGTGCGTGATCTTCTTCGTAGGGTCTCTGTAGTAGCCCTCGCGGCAGTAGTGGCAGTGCCGGCCGCGATGAAGTGCCAGCACTTGATGCAGAAGGAATTAGATTTGATTTACTCACGTTTGCAAGTCTTCTTGTGCGTGATTTTCTTCGTAGGGTCTCTGTAGTAACCCTCGCGGCAGTAGTGGCAGTGCCAGCGGTAGTATGCCGGACATGCAGTAGGATCCAGACATGTAGTAAGATGGTTTACTCACGTTTGCAAGCCTTCTTGTGCGTGATCTTCTTCGTAGGGTCTCTGTAGTAGCCTTCACGGCAGTAGTGGCAGTGCCGGCCGGCGGTGAAGTGCCGGCACTCGATGCAGACGGAATTAGGATTGGTTTACTAACGTTTGCAGGCCTTCTTGTGCGTGATCTTCTTCGTAGGGTCTCTGTAGTAGCCTTCGCGGCAGTAGTGGCAGTGCCGGAAAGCGGCGAAGAGCCGGATAGCTTGGTTTGTGCCGGACATACAGTAAGATTGGTTTACTCACGTTTGCAGGCCTTCTTGTGAGTGATCTTCTTTGTAGGATCTCTGTAGTAGCCTTCACGGCAGTAGTGGCAGTGCCGGCCGGCGGTGAAGTGCCGGCACTTGATGCAGAAGGAATTAGATTTGATTTACTCACGTTTGCAGGCCTTCTTGTGCGTGATCTTCTTCGTAGGATCTCTGTAGTAGCCTTCACGGCAGTAGTGGCAGTGCCAGCGGTTGTGTGCCGGACATGCAGTAGGATCCGTACATGTAGTAAGATGGTTACTCACGTTTGCAAGCTTTCTTGTGCGTGATCTTCTTGGTAGGGTCTCTGTAGTAGCCTTCACGGCAGTAGTGGCAGTGCCGGCCGGCGGTGAAGTGCCGGCATTTAATGCAGACGCCGCCGGACTCGCGGCCGGACAGCTTGTACAGCTCCATGTTGAACCGGCACCTCCGGGCGTGGCCGTTGCAGCTGCATTCTGGGGACAAGTTTACAAGATTAGAAAATTGTTATTAAGAAAACTTTTTAAGTGGAAAACGGCCATTAACATTGTTGAGGTGGGAAACGGTTTTCAAAAGTTTGACCAAATCAATTGCAGGAAAAAGGCCTTTTGGAAATATCATCACCATATCAATCATCAGCAAATGGCGGTAAACTGCTGTATGTCTAGACTCCTGCAAAAATAATGATGCTCGTACTTTCCAGCCACTACTAGAAGCGCAGTTAGGCGTCCTTAAAATAATAATTTCGTTTGATAAACGAGTATTTTTAGATAAGTAACCCAAGTAATTAATTATTATTATATAAATGTGAGTAAGGTCGCGGGTAGAGCCTGGATGCGGGCAGCGCAGGACCGTTCATTGTGGAAAACCTTGGGGGAGGCTTTTGTTCAGCCGTGGACGACATTTGGCTGAAACGAACGAACGATTAACACTGTCTGTTTTAAAATAAGCAATAGATAAATAAGGGGAAACATTGTCGAGGAACCTCTGCTTTAAAGACTTTTCAATAACATACATTGTAAATCGGTGTCAATTTATAGAAATGATTTCCTCCATTGCCGCGCTTAATCCTAGACTTTCTGCGGGGTTAATTTCNCGAACGATTAACACTGTCTGTTTTAAAATAAGCAATAGATAAATAAGGGGAAACATTGTCGAGGAACCTCTGCTTTAAAGACTTTTCAATAACATACATTTTAAATCGGTGTCGATTTATCGAAATGATTTCCTCCATTGCCTCACTTAATTCTAGACTTTCTGCGAGCTTAATTTTACGACGAATGTTACAGCAGTTGTAAGAATGTACAGCAATCAATTTCTGGCAAGTCATGAACTTAGGGTTGCTAGAAATAATAAATAATGTGTATATCTTGTAAAGATTTTCATGTTAAACAATCATTCATGTTAATTCAAGCCTGCAGTATCCTTACTGATGGATGATTATAGGAAGTACTAGGTACGTAAAAAGCATTTGCTCTACTCGTAGTTTCTATTCTTGGATTCTAAGAACCAAATCCAAGACTTCTTACTCGAGAACCCCCTATGTGTTTTGTATCAAAAATCTACAGAAGAGTCTCATAGTGTCAACTGCCCTATTAACTTAAAGCGGTGTAAAGTAGACTGATGATGTTGATGTATTAAGCTTTGTAGAATCCATGAGTGGTTGAAATCCCTGCTCTGTACATAAGTATGAACTCTATTGCGGAACTCCTTTTTTATCAAACGTCGGGTTATGGTGGAATATTTATTTAACATAAGAGGAGTTACAGGCGTAATAAAAAGTGAATAAGGGAAAAGTCTAGACCAGTCCGGTAGCCCTAGGCAGACCGGTAGCTACGGGTGGGGTGACGTATGGGTCCATTAGCCACTTGAGCCCAACAGGGTGTCCCACTTCTATCTTTGTCCTAGGACATAATTTATACACACAGTAATTAAAGTACTGTACGATCTGGTGAAGGTCGCGGGAGGTGCCTGGATGCGGGCGGCAGAGGACCGGTCTTTGTGGAAAACCTTGGGGGAGGCCTTTGTCCAGCAGTGGACGTCTTTCGGCTGAAACGAACGAATTAAAGTACAATAAGAATAAAACGTGAATACTACTTATTATATGCAGTGTTTAAAATTGTACGGCATGTACGGGTCATGGGTTTTTTATGTACAGCAGTTTAGCAAACCTTTCTGTGCGATCCAAAAGATTCATCTTAATTTATTTGTCCATACATAATGAACAATAAGTTTTTAAAAATTGGTAACAAAAAGTGGTTGACTAACAAAAAGTACCTCCTTTCGCTCCGGCTAGGCATTTTATTTAACTAATTTTGTTGTTGGTTTGGATTATTTATTAAGCTGAAAATATCTCTAACTTCTAGGCACACTTCATGGTAACCCTCTATCACCGATGTACCACCATTACTTATCGGGCGTGCTGGCTCACTGACCAACATGCAGCACCGTCCTGTAGCCAGCGCAAACATTTGTACGCTTGTATCCAAACACTTCTAGGTAGTACTACTAGATATAATACTCTTTGCACTGGAAGGAAGCCGAACTTTAGCTTCGTACTCCTCAATTATGTTCTTCTTATTAATTTCGTTGCGGGTCCAATGACAGGTTAACTTTCCCCGGGACAAACATGACCATCACTGATTGGGGTTTTATTGGCAGTCAAGCTCTAGATCCTGGCAGCACAGGAGTTGTAGGAATGAGAGGGGGAATAGTTCGATAATATAATATTAGAAGACATCTAAGACTAAAATTTGTGGTTAACCTGACAGATAAGTTTCTAATATTCCATGAGGGACTCTATAGAAACATCGTCAAATATGCTCTATCAATTGAGTTGGCAAAACAGCAATTTTATAGCTTCCTTTCCATACAAAATACTCAATACTCAATCGTTTATTGCATAACCACATTAGCATTCACATTAGGTCTTACAATTTAGGCAGTTATACAATGTGGACCCAGTTAGGGTACAGCAACTTTAGGAAGGAGACAGAACGACGATCTTAATAGTTTCAAAAGAAATTAATGTACACATTGAGTTTGGTGGAAATGTCATTATCTATACTTATAATAAATCTGTAGAGAGGTCAATTCTGTACATGAAATATATTTTCAAAATAACTATCAGAGGGTGATTAGTGATCGATACTGATGCCAAAAATGCAATCAGTAAAATTTTTGTCTGTCTGTCTGTCTGTCTGTCTGTCTTTCTGTCTGTCTGTCTGTCTGTCTGTATGTTCCTTATAGAAACAAAAACTACTTGACGGATTTTAACGAAACTTGGTACAATTATTTTTCGTACTCCTGGGCAGGTTATAGGATACTTAGGAATTCCCACGGGCACGGGAATTAGCGGGAAAATCCTTTTGTATGAAAAATCTAAACTGCTTAAGTTAGACGCTTGAAATTTGGCATGTAGGTACCTTAGTGAACTTAAAGCTTAGTTACAACAGGATATTGCAAAATTTCCACGGGAACGGGAGTTAGCGGGAAAAAACATTTGTATGAAAAAATCTAAACCGCGTAAGATAGATGAAGGGGGTAAAACGGGATCCACGCGTACGAAGTCGCGGGCGGCCGCTAGTTAAAAATATATCGAAAAATCACGTTTTTAAACAGCTCTGAAACATTTGCTGCAAAGTAGTCACTTAAGCTAGAGTTCAATTAGAGAAGACGAAACACAGTAAAAGTCCCAAACTACCTGCTTATACTTACTCTACACCAGCTTGAGCTGAATTAGAGAAGACAAATCGTAGTAAAAGATACTAAGTAGTAATTAAATCTGACATATTCATTAAGCTAATTATACAGTCCTTAAAATAAACAAAGCTTATTAAACGCTACTCAAAAGTTATCACCCGTCAGTCCGAGCATTAGCAGCAATAAATCATAGACAAAAATCTATTACGTTTATGGCCTCGTAAAGATGTTGCAACGTTTGACGACAAAGGATAATAAACTGTCATGTGTGTCAGCGAGGGGTTATGATGGAAGCGAGCGACTTGACTCTAGGGCAGAGGTACTCAATCTTAGGCACATGGATTTGTCAATATCACCTGGTATGATAAATGTATTTTAATTTACTTGGTTCGGTGGTTCGATCTCCAACAAAATAAAAAAATCAAATCAGCACTTACAATATAAATAGTTATTCGCAATATTGTCTCATAACATATTTACAATCAATCAAGATTTGTGTCATTTAATAGACTCAAAACTCGATTCATACTCAAGCATAGAGTTGCAAATTGGTTTTTGAATATTGAACCATGCTAGGAAAGTCCCAAGAATAGACTCGAGTCTAGGTATTCTTGGGACTTTTCGCCCGTAAGTACTCCATTCCATCGTTGTAGTATTTTTAGGTACATAAAATATTTAAATATATTATGTGTGTGTATCTGAGGTAAAAAAGGTTGAGTACCACTGGCTGACAGTGATCTAATTGAGGAAAGTCGACAATATTTATTGCACTATAGTAACATTTAGAGCTTAATCTTTAAGTTACAGTTAAGTTTCCCATTATTATTTAGAGTGAGGAAATGAATAGTAGTATAATGTATAAAAATATTGTATAAACTTATAGAGCTACCAAATGATAAGTTTTTCGCCTGAAAAGTAAATAAAACTTCATAAAATAATTTCTTGAACGTTTTAATGAAAATATTTTCCTAATAACTAGGTACATTAACACATAATAAACATTACATACAGTCAATAACTTTTAACACATACTTTTTCTATGGTTTCTCGTTAAATTATAACAAAGGCTATGAGTTATTAACCAAAACACATAACAAAGGAAGTCCTAAATCTTAATTGTCAAACAAACCGCCCGATAACAGTCGAGCGTTTCAAGAATTAGACGCGAGCTGCGCCGGCGCATAAAACTGTCAACGTGCGCCGAACGTAACAACTACGTTTCACAGATGGCTATGATGGAAATACCATAGAGCACAAAGGTGAAGTGGCTTCACTATTACCAACAATAAAGCACTAAATGTCGTGATTGAGCAGTTTAGGTTGGATATCATAAATATAATAAATAATAAGGATGATGTGACGACTGGGTAATGAAATCGAAATCTGGGGGCACGGCAGTGCCCCCGCCAAGTCGAGCGCGAAGCAAACACTGCCGTACCATCCTTTACTGGAACCATTTCGCCGCATTTTCAGGCCTCTATTTGAGAACCTCTGGATAAGACCAGAACGCTGAAATTTTCGTCATCTGGTAAGCTATAATCACATACTTAAAATCCAAAATTTCAAGTCTGTAGGTCATTTAGTTCCAAAGTTAAGCGAAAGCAAAGTTTCGAATTTATGACACTCACTCACTCACTGATGATCATCAAAATATAACTAGTACTTCCCATTAACTCAGAGAGCTGAAATTTGGTAAAGAGTTAGGGTTTAATGACTACATAAAGGGAAAACTATAAAAACTAGGAAAATCGAAGATCTGGAGTAACACCACATTCATAATCAATACTACTAGCGCCACACCGGCACCATGGTGTTCGCCTATACCGCTCACCGCTAGATGGCGCTAGCACTTTGAGTGTCGTTTTTCTGCACCGCGGTGTCCAGATTTTTTTTTCTTTCTAGACCGCCCCGTCGATTAAGTTGAATGTTGTGTGATTATTTGAATTTCGTTGATTTCCTTTATTATAGTGAGGTTGGCTAAGGTTAAGTTATTAAAACATGTCCATTTTAAAGGTCGTTGAGTTTATTTGTGTTTAATATCGTATAAAAAATGTCGATAATATTAAAAGAAAAGACGACGACGACGTTAAATAATTATTTATGCCACTTTCTACAAAAACAAGTGAAATCCCACCAAAAACATTCTGTAAAAAACTAGCCAAGTCTCGATGGAGCTGCTTGTTTATCTCTAAAAAGTAATGAAATCTAGACAGAGTCGTGCCAAGTCTATGGTTCCTTACTGCAATTTCTTTATTATTATAGTTAATGTTTTGTGACTTGGCCGTTGAACAATCTTTATAAGGATAATCATACATAAGTATTATTGAAATACGCAGCTTTATCAAACCTACTTGACTGGTTATTGAATCAACGTTTTCCAAGTGGCAATTTTCCATCGTCAATGGGTAGCGCTTCTGGCGACAGATTGGTGCAATGGTGTCATGGACCACCTGGTTTTGTACCCTTCAACGGCCAAGTCACATAACATTAACTATAATAATAAAGAAATTGCAGTAAGGAACCATAGACTTGGCACGACTCTGTCTAGATTTCATTACTTTTTAGAGATAAACAAGCAGCTCCATCGAGACTTGGCTAGTTTTTTACAGAATGTTTTTGGTGGGATTCTATTTAGTCCGTCAGACAGATAATAAAAAAATTGGGCACATATTTTTTAATTTTTTTCATAATCGAATAATTACAGTATTATATTGAGTTGAAATATCGCGTGACGTCCTTTTGAGTAAAAAATCTACTCAAGCGTGACGTAACGCGCCATTTCAATTCGATGTTACACTGTTATTATTTAATTATGAAAGAAAAAAATATATGAGTCTAATATTTTCTAATTAACTGTCTGACGGACAAATAATTGAAATTTTGTCATCTAGCCTATTCCAAGACACAACTTTTCTAAAAGTAGGCAAAATTCCAGCCCTGAAACCCCGAAAGATTCTTTAGAAATTTCTTTTATTTTGATAAAAATTTGCCTATAATAACTATAACCTAGGACCTAGGTGCTGTTCAGAATAAGCTGTAACATAGTAAGGTTTCATATACGAGTATTATAATAATATTTGCGTGAAGGAGTAAAATGAAATAGCCAGTTCCTCCGTGGTTGAGGATTCCGGGTGAAGCTCGCTTCCACCTTGGGCTTGATCTTCACTTACCATCAGGTGAGATACAGGCCAAGAGCTTCCTCGTTGTGGATAAAAAAAAATGTATGACGGATTGTACAGCGCCTCTAGCGGAAACTTTCAAGAACATTTATTTTTAATATTTTTTTTAACGCGCTCGCTGGTGACGACGATTATGTAAGCTCGCATTAAGCCCTCTGACAACCATTCACGTTTCGTTTATTTACTTATATTA
The DNA here is from genome assembly GCF_004193835.3 of Ostrinia furnacalis. Lineage (NCBI taxonomy): Eukaryota > Metazoa > Arthropoda > Insecta > Lepidoptera > Crambidae > Ostrinia > Ostrinia furnacalis. The sequence continues at coordinate 1,390,429 of NW_021137421.1, read as the reverse complement.
AAGATGCCTAAACGAACCTACTGCAAGTGCTGAATTTCTACTGTGACTCTACATAGATTCAAGAGATACCTTGGTAAACGATTTTCAACTCTATGTCCTTGGAAATGAGAAAAAAAGGTTATACAAATAGTGTCGATCAATTTTCAGCTCTATTCAGGAAAAGTTTAAGAATCTTTTTAGCAGAAGAGTTTTCTCGTTCTGGTATGTTGATTTAGATGTTTTAAGAAGAACAATGGATTAGTGGAACAGTACGCAAAGATGAGATGTAGATGGCATTTTGAATCGAGACTGATCTAGGTAGCAATTAAACAAAATAATATGCAGTTAGGTTATGGTTTAAATATCATCTGAACTTTTGTTAAACGTCAGAAGCTGCAACGTCCGGTTAAAGTAATCAAAATACATAGATGAGAGTACTTACATAAGCATGATTTTACAACAAAAAAGTGCTTGACTGTACATAGTACATAAAAACTATTGCAGTAGTACCTATTTATTTATATTAAAGGTATTAACGATCTATGCAAGTAATATGATCGAATTGTAAAGATCATGACTCTAGGTATAAAGATCAGTGGTAATCAATTTTGCCCCCAGCGGGATTCAAACCCGCAACCTCGATCAGTCTGCATTTGTTATTCAAAACTTGCAGCGGTCTCCGCTATATGCAAGACCGCATCCTTACTTATTTTTATTTTACTTATTCGGAGGCACGCGCGTCCGCAAAAGAAGACTCGGAAACGATTGATCACGTCCCGATTGGCTCCTACCCACTTCCAAAACCAACCTTATACCTTGTTGTTAAGGTTGCTAAGTGAAACTGTTCAACTAGTGACGTGTGGAGCACGTAGCACGTGGAGCGGTCAAAGAAATTAGTTACCTTTGTAATTGGCTTCAATGAAATTAAGCGGCGTCTGTCTTGGACGTGAGTTTCCGTTGATTCGTCTCGATTTGTTCTCGTTATGCGTCTGCGAGCGGAACGGAGGGAGTTTTTTGGGGTCCGTTGAAAGCGAACAAAAACCATTGTAACTTTCTTTTTGAAGGCTTGTAAATCTGACACCAAAACTCGAGTTCGCATCTAGCATAATTGGTTACACTTCAATGATATTTAAAAGTTTAGATGAAAGATGATTTTAATTGCGTCCAACGTAGGGTTCGTCACCAATTCAACAAAAGGTACTGGACACACGTGTGTCCAGTTGGTGGAACTCAAAATAAGTATCACTTATTATTTGGTTATCTGGACCCACTTAATCACTTTTAGGTACATGTGTTTTCGCCAACGACGCGTTAAATTCTTGGCGTGTTCAGATGACGAAATAATATGTGATAGGTGGTGAATAACCCTGCACGTAGTTTTCAAAGAACTCTGTTTTGCGTTTAATATGAACCTCACCTGGAAATTGAAACGAGAACATCTAAAAGTCGTCAGAGTCCCTATTCCTAAGCTTGTGTTGTGACCACATAAGTTAATCAGCTTCACCCCAATCACCTTCAGCACTCACCCTTCACAGCTATGGCATACAAATCGCGTTACAACACTACTGGTGCAGACGTCTCCCTCTCAGGTTATTAAAGAACATCTGAAAGCCGACAGATTCCAACTCTATTCCTAGGCATGTCACCACATAAGTTAATCAGCTTCACCCCAATCACCGTCAACGATCACCCTTCACAGCTATGGCACACAAATCGCGTTACAACACTACTGGCCCAGACGTCTCTAACTCAGTTATTAACTTTGTCTGACGCAGGGCGCGCAGTTAGCAAGACTTGAGGGATGCGAGAAAAACAATTTGGGAGGAAACAAGATTTTTCATTCAGATGTGTGTTGTTTATTTTAGGTTTAAATTAAATTCTATATTGTAGATTTCATCTAATCATCATCATCATTTCAGCCATAGGACGTCCACTGCTGAACATAGGCCTCCCCCAATGATTTCAACAATGGCCGGTTGGTGGCGGTAGATTGCAATTATCATGAACTTAAAATGAGAATAATATGGGACTATGGGACCTGTAGGGCACGGCAATTAGGAGAGAGGAGGACCACCCTAGATTAGGCGAAAGGCCAGTTTGTTGCCAGGAATAAACTAAATACGTATAATTAAATGAAATCTAAGAAAGACTTCAAAGTCGACTCATTGCTCAAACTCAGAGTAGGCGCACACCGTTGATTTTTCGTCGGCCGATAATTTAGTCGGGCAGTTGATCAGTATGGGCATGTATGGGAGTGCGCACACTACGCCAATTCGATTTGGCCGATTCTTCATACAATTTAAAATCGGGCATAACTATCGGCCAACTAAAAATCAACGGTGTGCGCGCCTACTCAGTGGTGGCGTCAACTTCAAATCTCTCTCTCCATTCTCTCTTCTATTTTTTCTCACGGGCCAAGTAACAAAATGATTCGTTCTGCATAATTAGGTATGCATTATATCCGAGATTTGGTTATTTTCCAAATCTCTACTTTCTGCAATAAACTCAGCAAAACTGGCAACCTTACAACAGGGGGGTGAAACGGGGTGAATCGGGGTGAATCGCTACACTTGGAATAACGAGTTTATTAATTAAATTAATCCGGGGGATGATATATCAAGGGTAATTACCCCAAGGATGCCTCCGAAGAGAATAATACAGGGTGGAAACGATAAGTTATCTCACTCGATTATTTCTAAACTACACAAGATATCGAAAAACTGGTTACTGATCCTGAAAGTGCTTCACAAGCTCTGTCAAATGGTGTTAATAATAGATTACAGAAGAAACTGGATCTATCCGAAAAATCAATGTTTCCAGCAGCTTCCATACATTTAATACAGCCATTAAGTCGACAACGAAATTTTGTGATGTAAGCTAAAGGAAAAGTGTAGGAACAAGCGTTTTGCAAGTTAACCTGTATCTACATGCAACTTTAATGGATATGACTTTTTATTGGATGAGAGGCTATAAAGATAAGGAGAAGCACAAAAGATCCCAATGGGTTAATGTGCTCATGGTCTTCGTGGACCCCTAAGCTAGATAAGGTACATGCAACTTATTTTAACCATTTGTGGGCTGTAACAGCTGGTTATTGTAAATGCCTAATACGAGTAAGTATAAACAGTTTTACCTATCTTATATCGGCGATTATGTACCTTTCATTACATATCTTACTATTTGACCAATACATAAAGCTAGTGCACTAGTCTCTCTAGTAATCCAGACTTCTTACTAATCCTGGATTATAGAAAGTTGCTCTATAAATGAATAAGACTCAATAATCATGTAGGCATTCATAAGTTCCACTTGTGGTCTAAACTGAATAAATATTTTTTGATTTTGATTTTTGATTTTGATTGGAGACAGTTGACTTTCTATTTCTGCGTACATGTAGTTGACCGGTTAATATACATTACACATTCTATCCTACTAACATTAAAACCGCGAAAGTTTGTGTGGATGGATTCATGTTTGACTCGCAAAAACTAGTGAATAGTTTTTAGAAAGTATAACTTNAAAGTATCACAAAGATGAGCACTTTAAAGCAATAAAGGGTTTAATTAATTGTCTCCTCATCTTATCATTGCAAAACTCAAACTCTTTAAATAAGTGTTGGACCTTTTTAGGGCGTCTTTATACGAGTAAGTACACGTCCCAATATAGCTCCCACATAGCTCGTAGAGACGATGGCCGTTGGGGCAGGAAAGTTCTCGAGTGGCGACCACGGGCTGGAAGACGTAGCGTGGGCAGGCCTCCTACTAGGTGGACCGACGATCTGGTAAAGGTCGCGGGAAGAGCCTGGATGCGGGCAGCGCAGGACCGTTCATTGTGGAAAACCTTGGGGGAGGCCTTTGTCCAGCAGTGGACGTCATTTGGCTGAGACGACACGTCCCAAACATAGCTAGCTCTATCACCACTTCGGGACAACATAATATGGGCTGATGCTGAGAAGAAGTGGCGGTAGAAACTCACTATTTTTAAAAGAGTAAGCCTCTTACTAAAGGTGACGGAGCTTCTTCCACCACTTCTTCTTATGCCCAAGCCCTTAGGTTGCCCCTAAGTGGTGGTAGGGCAAGCTATATTTGGAACGTATACAAGTGTCCTGGAAATGGTCCAACGCCCGTGTATTCACAAACGATGCTTGCTTAAGTGAAGCAGCAAATCGAACGCACAGCGTTGAAAAGAGCTCTGTGGTTCGTTCGTGTGTCACCCTGTGCTTCCACTGTGAGACCTCATAGTAATGTTTGTGAATACGGGAGTAAGTATTGAATAGGTAAATGTTTTGATTACCTTCCAGCAAAATAATAGATACAAAATGAAAAATATTGGCATATCTACGAGTGAGTAGCTTATTTGATAGTGAAAAGAATAAGGAAAATGGCTGAACATTAGATTAATTACCATCTGAAGGGCACAGGGGTGTGTTAATACTATTAATTAAACTACAGCATTAATAATATACATTCAGCGCCGCCTTTTCACGCGTGTTGCGCTGATGCGCTCGGAGTCACCCCTAATGATATTAAATTGTTTCTGTTATTAATCGCGCACGTTTATGTTGGCTTTATGATTAAATACCATTAAGAATACAGAGATATGAATAAGTATGTTCTGTACTTAATCAGAATAAAACTGCACTGAATGTAATCCGTAGGTTTATTAAATGACATTGCAAAATGTAAGTTTTTTAAAGGTCGTGGATCATTTCATACCACACTGGAGAGCCGATGTTGGATTGAAAGTTCAGATTTTGAACAATACACAATAAAGCCTTTGATCAATGCGTATTACCACCTTTTTTAACATATCTGCATCCTACGTTTGACTTTAGTAAATTATATGGGGCCGTGCAGGAGCACTGGAGGCTAAATCTAATAATGATAATGGAAAATTTAGCGCTTTAAAACCTATATGAACTCAAACATTTTTAAGCCAGCTGCGTATTTTATAGATAGCTACTTTTAAACTTTGTTTACTTCAAAAACCCCCTTAACCGATTAGTCGCACTCCGCGTTATATCCAACGCCCCACGCCCCACGCCCGACGCCCGGTGACAGATGACTGAGGAATTGATTGATGATTGACAAATGACTGACGAAACGATCGGCGCGATGCTGACGGGACATTTTCAGCTCGGCCACACTGACAGTGCGGCGAGGGAACGTTTTTATGTGATTAGTGTTTTTTCCGGGAGTATAAATCCCATGAATTTTGGATTTTCACGGATAGTTCTATCTATCGCTCGCGTGCACACCCCATGGAAACTTTCATTCCCTCTTCCATCGCCTTTACAGCCTAAAAACGCTTTCTTAGTAGCTTAAAATTATGCATTTGCACTGGGGTAACTAATTTTCTCATAACGTTTCTGTTGTCTTTTTTTATAACTAGTAATTTCTTAGTGTTGATGACTTATTTGCTCTTGCGCATTTTTATCAGCACTTGTCTTACGTTTATCTTGAAGCACTATTTGAGCCCAAAATATGTAGAGTCCAATAGGAATTACCTTTCCTTTCGTTCATATGTGTCAATTCACAGTTAAAATTTAGTCAACACACTCGTGCATCTTTTTGAAGACTCAATGGATTACAAGTTTTCCTCACATTAAATAATTTTCCAAAATGATTTGCCATAATAATAAGAAGCCGGCGACAAAGCAAGCGTCAATTAAGCCATCAATTCCCCGGTAATGGCCCATCGGCACAGCACCGACACTGATTGACAAACGACCTGATATGAGAGCCTGCTGGAAAATATTCGCTCAGCAGTTTGACAAACCGTTTGTCAATAAGGCCCTGTTTGAATCAGTAAATGATTATTAAGTAATAACCGATCTATAAATAAGTCTCGATTAAGGTCTCGATTTTGGTAAGAAAAAGTCCTATGTATCCAAAGACTCAGGCACTAATGTGTTGTTAATTTTCTGCTTTCAGTTCTTCAATATTATTTTCTTATTTTCCAAATCTAATAGCGGCTCATAATCTTTGACATCAAGGCAAGGTTGTGTCCTCAGATTACAACCCGCACGATTAATTCAGATTCAGAAAACTGCTCCTGAATCAATAATGTACCTAATAGGTACTGCTACTTCTATTTATTTATATTAACCGGCAGACAGGTGGTAACTGGTACTTCTCAGCACTTGCCAAATGCTGGTCTCGAAGCGCTGGTAGGGTAAAAAGATTATGAGACACGTAAGTAGAGGCTCTTTAAGAGCAAAATATTTGACGATTTGTAAGTACTATTTAAATAGTCTATACAAATATTGACTTTGATAACAGTAATCCAACTGATAATTCAATTAATATCTTCAAACTCAGACTTAAATTATGCTAGACTGAAACTATCTTAAACAAGTCAAAACCAAGATTTATGTAGTCAGTAGCGGATTACTAAGTTGTTAGTTAAGTTAGTCACGCTTGGCGATTTATCGCCTTAGTCACGATAATTGATGTCTCAGGTTCGAAGCGAATTAATTTAGATATCAAGTCGCCGGCATTGTCTGGGCAATGACTTAGGGCTTACAAGATTCTGTTTGTTGTAGCTTTCGTAGGTTTGACTAGCTAGTAACGTGAATAAACAGTAGTTTACTTATAGGATTCAAGATGTTACTTTGCTACTAATAAATAAAATACAGACAAAACTTTCAATGATAGCTACCTACTTTCACGCAATATCCCAACGGCTGTGATATGACCTGACTATTTTAAACTTAGTAGTTCTCAAAACAAGTCGTTGCCAAAATAAAAGGAGAAGACTCTTAACATTTCAAATTACCTTAGCAAAGCTTTAATATGCTACTGTCTAAAATTTTTCAGCATAAGTACCTGCTTAGCTGTTATTGTAACTGAACCTCAACTTTCATTGCAGGTCAAACTGTAGATCCTGGCTAAACAGGAATTGCTGTAGTGGATATGGGAGGTGGTACTAATATCGTTATGTTTCAAGCTTTGGTGACCATCGTTTATAATAGTACTCGTAGTAGCTAGTTACCTCTAAAACTATCTATTTGACGGCATTTATCGTCCTTGGTATTCAATTATAAAAAAGCACTAAGGAGCTAATCTTTCCCCATATCACCCCTTTGAACCAAAAACGTCAATGAAGTCGTTCAAAAGCACAAGCCAATAGTGCAATAGCCAACAGCACCGGTGAATAGCCAACAGAAGGAGCGGCCGCGGTGGCTGTCCCGCGGGCGCAGTCGATGAATAAAACATCCGGTGGACCGCTGCCTCTTGGCTGGGCTTGGTCATGGGAGGAGCGGAGGGAAAGACAGCGTTGAGAAAATTTGTGCTAACAAAAAATATTATTTAGTTCTGCCAAACAAATGTTTTTTTTTTCTTTCTTACAAACACAATTTTTTTTAACCATTTGCTATGTTTTGACGTCATAATGAGGAACACTTTTACATGTCGAATTATGTGGGAGAAGATAAACGCTTATCTGTGAAAGACTAGTGAAACCTTCAGACCTTAGTCATCTATACTAATATTACTCGTATCGTTTTCAGCCAAATGACGTCCACGGCTGGACAAAGGCCTCCCCCAAGGTTTTCCACAATTACTCGTATAAAGAGGAAATATTTGTACCTATTTTTGTATGTTTGTATGTTTGTAATGAATAGGCTCAAAAACCACTGAACGGATTTTGATGAAACTTTACAGTATTATTGTTCACTAGCGGCCGCCCGCGACTTCGTACGCGTGGATCCTGTTTTACCCCCTTCATCTATCTTACGCGGTTTAGATATTTTCATACAAATGTTTTTTCCCGCTAACTCCCGTTCCCGTAGGAACTTTGCGATATCCTGTTGTAACTAAGCTTTAAGTTTACTAAGGTACCTGCATGCCAAATTTCAAGCGTCTAACTTAAGCGGTTTAGATTTTTCATACAAATGGATATTNTTCCTAATGATATATTGATAATTGAACATAATATTATGTAAAAGATGGTAGTCTGTAAAAAAATACCGCGAAACGGGTGGTAAAGCAAACAGTGACATGTATTCTAAGCTCTGACATGCCAAATCAGCCTGATGTCATTCTACCAGCTGCAAAAAAGACGTACATTTTAGTCCATCTAAATTGAAAACGAAATTATCTTACAGGTGTTACCTATGCATTCCGAAAATGCTTGGCATGCAGTAAAAAAATGTCCTGATTTTGCCTGATGTTTACCCTACGTCAATTTTTTTTTGTGCATGTAATGTACGTGTCATTTATTTTTATTTTATTCATTATGTTCACTATATTTAGGAAGGAGTATAGTTTTTCTTGCTTTGATCAAAATTTACAAGTTATATAGGTATTATTGAGCTCTAGTGTAATTTCAATGAAATTAAGAGTCAAAAAAGTTTTTGCCATATTTAAATAAAAAATATACATTGATTCCTCGCAAATTATACGTATGTTTATTTGTAATACTATAATGTTCTCAAAAAATATAAAACCAATATACTTTTATACAAAAAAAATATAACTTTTTGAGTAAACAGTATAGCGGTCCCACAGACCGCACGTCGCAGACGGCGTGACAAAAAAATCACGTCGTCGGTTAAAGGTTAAATTATGATAGTCAAAATCAAAATCAAAATCAAAAATATTTATTCAGTTTAGACCACAAGTGGCACTTATGAACTATCTGAGTCTGAAACTATCTTAAACAAGTCAAAACCAAGATTTATGTACTCAGTAGCGGATTACTAAGTTGTTAGTTAAGTTAGTCACGCTTGGCGATTTATCGCCTTAGTCACGATAATTGATGTCTCAGGTTCGAAGCGAATTAATTTAGTTATCAAGTCGCCGGCATTGTCTGGGCAATGACTTAGGGTTTACAAGATTCTGTTTGTTGTAGCTTTCGCAGGTTTGACTAGCAAGTAGCGTAAATAAACAGAAAAGTACTTACAGGGTTATATTGTTGTTACTTTGTTACTAATAAATAAAATACAGACAAAAAGTGTGAAAGTAGGTACTTTCACACACTATCCCAAAGGCTGTGATATCACCTGACTATTTTAAACTTAATTGACTTTGGCGAAATCGTGGTTATCAACAAAACAAGTCCTTGCCAAAATAAAAGGAGAAGACTCTTAACATTTGAAATTACCTATAGCAAAGCTTTAATATGCTTCTGTCTAAAATTTTTCAGCATACGTACTTAGCTGTAATTGAATTGAATTGTAATTGAACCTCAACTTTCATTGCAGGTCAAACTGTAGATCCTGGCTAAACAAGAATTGCTGTGGTGGATATGGGAGGTGGAACTAATATCGTTAATGGTTCTCGCTTTGGTGACCATTTTTGACGGCACACCGTCCTTAGTATTCAATTATAAAAAATAGGAGCTAATCTTTCCCCACATCTCTTTGAACCAAAAACGTCAATGAAGTCGTTCAAAAGCACAAGCCAATAGTGCAATAGCCAATAGCACCGGCGAATAGCTAACAGAAGGAGCGGCCGCGGTGGCTGTCCCGCGGGCGCAGGCGATGAATAAAACATCCGGTGGACCGCTGCCTCTTGGCTGGCGCTTGGTCATGGGAGGAGCGGAGGGAAAGATGGCCTTACGAAAAAATATCGTGCTAAGATTTCGTGCTAATAATAACTGTAATTTGTTGTTCTTAATAAATAAATAAATAAATAAAAAGTATTTATTTCAGATAACAGAAATCCATAGATAATGTGTGCTAAATAAATGGTTTTTTTTTCTTTATTTATTGTTAGGGTCTGACTAGACTTTAGATATACTATAAATTAAATAAATAAATAAATAAATAAAAATNAATTGACCTCTCTACAGATTTATTATAAGTATAGAATCTAGTATAACATATAGGCTATAATTTATGACGATCTGTGACTAACGAAATTTCACGCGTGCGAAGCCGAATATAAAGTAGTGTAGGCGTCTACTTCAAACGTATTAGAACAGAATTTATCACGAAATAATTATTATCTCTGTCAGAGTGCATCTAAGGATCTAAAACTATTTTTAAGCTTGTTTGTAAAACTACAATTATTATTGACCCTACATGATGAGGTGAGATGACAGGTAACGTTTTTGAGAATTTTTAGATTGGCAGCGGTGTCGACGCAAAGTAACATTAGCTCAAATGTAGAAAAAAAAAACCCTTATAAAGGCTCGTTTGACCGATTAAAGGCTTTAACTGTCAAAAATCAAGATTTATGTGGTCAGTCAAAAGATCATGCCATCCATGAAGACGCACCCCACCAATTTTTGGTCGAGTGAAGCGCGGGGTGCAGGGAGTTTGATCCGAGCAATTCATTATTGTAGTGTGCGTGTGCACATATGGATAATTTAGCGTGTACCGAATTACCGATAACACTTAGACATTAGCGGAAGAATCGCGCCCGCTCCGCTCATCACCATATACTCCGCCGTTCCGTAAGCGATGCATTGATTCCCGCAACCCGTGCACTTGTGATTATGCCGCAGAATAAATATTACATGAGTCTGGAGACCCACTATAGTGTTGCTTCAAGTTTTCTTCAAGGATTGAAAGCACATCTATGAAAGTATATTTTCTATAAATCAGGTTTATGTCCATGTAATTATATTTCTTGGGTGTTCTTTTGAGTGAGCTTCTTTTTACATTCATAAAGCTGTATCTTACGTATCAGGGTCATTCCACCGGCCAAGAAAATCACGTGTCCGGGGCCAAAAAGTACCCGAATATCATAATATTTTNTATAATAGGCCATGTGCAGCCGCGTAGCCCTCACAAACTCTCAACATTTTTGCAATGGAACTACCAGTCGGGCCGAGCAGCACCATATCATCTGCGTAACTGATATTGTTTATACTAACTCCATCAATCCGACATCCTACCCTCATGCTGCTCAGCTCGACTATGAGGTCGTTTACATACAAATTGAAAAGCTTTGGTGACGTCAAGCCACCCTGCCTTACTCCACACTCCAGTCTGTATGCATCCGAGCATACATTTGCCCACTTAACCACATTTGTTTGATTAGCATACCAATACTGAAATATATTCAGGATTTCTTCCGGTAAATTAAATTAAAGGCGGACTGTATTTCATAGGTATAATGATTATAAAATATATTTTATGTATATCGCTAGTCCTGCGCCGCTTGCATCCAGGTACTTCCCGCGACCTTCACCAGATCGTCGGTCCACCTAGTGGGAGGCCTGCCCACGCTACGTCTTCCAGCTCGTGGTCGCCACTCAAGAACTTTCCTGCCCCAGCGGCTGCTGCCACTTGATTTTAGCGATTCTGCGGGCTATGTCAGTCACTCTGGTTCTCCTACGGATCTCCTCATTTCTGATTCGATCACGCAGGGAAACTCCGAGCATAGCACGCTCCATCGCTCTTTGGGTGACCTTGAGCCTTCTTCTTCTGGATGCAAGCGGCGCAGGACCGGTCTTTGTGGAAATCCTTGGGGGAGGCCTTTGTCCAGCAGTGGACATCTTTCGGCTGAAACGAACGAACGAACGAACGATATCGCTAGTTCGCGCCTACGTGGGAGGGCCGCGTCTGACACCGGTGACGGTCGTGAGGCTGAGTGGGCGTCGGGCACGTACGGTACGGAGTGTGCCAGCGCCTCGCGCGGAGACGATGATGGCCGATCGATGTCGATGAAGCCCGAGGACCCGAGAAGCGCCAACATTTTATTTTAAACACAAAACTTTTGACTTTTTACTACGTTTCGACGTCATAGCGTTGTAAGTCGAATTATGTGAGAGAAGATCTTTGAAAGACAGTAGTTATTCCTTCAAACCTTACTGCAGACATCTAAAAATTATGATTTAAAGTTGTACTATGTCAGACCACTTTAGTGCTTTTATTGTAGGTATTTGCTGAAGAAATAGGACAGGTTGACTGAAGTAAAAATTGTTTTTCCTTTCATTCAAGCTGTGTAAAGACCACAAAATATCTCGAAATATTACATTACATGCTTTACGCGGTGAGAGGTAGCGATTTTTAGATTACTGGCAATGTCATCGCAAGGCCTTAAGGCCCTCGTGAATCTAAACGACTCGTTTAAAATACTGAACAGAACAAGTACCTAACCTTCAACCGTCAAAATCAGCTACCGCTACCGCGTCCGCTCCGCTCATCACCATGCACTCCTCCTTTCCGTAAGCGATGCATTGATTCCCGCAACCCGTGTACTTGTGATTATGCCGCAGAATAAATATTACATGAGACTGGAGACCCACTATAGTGTTGCTTCAAGTTTTCTTCAAGGATTGAAAGCACATGTATGAAAGTATATTTTCTATAAATCAGGTTTATGTCCATGTAATTATATTTCTTGGGTGTTCTTTTGACTGAGCTTTGATTTACTGTCGTAAAGATGTATCTTACGCTTAATATTTTTGTGGTATAGCTGTTACAGGTCTAGCTAGAGTTTCTTTATTTGAAGATATTGGGTTCAATATGTAATTGACAATCTTAAAGGATTCGCACCTTTTTCTATTTAAAAAAATTCCCACCGACTTCAAAAAGTTCTTTATTCGGTTGTATTGATCAATCGTGGTCAATTCAAATAAAAGATAAGATAATGAGATAAGGATGATAATAAAAACTGTTATAGCATACAATTCATAATGTTTATTACGTTGTTATTCATGTTATTACTTCATAGATACAAGAATGTTTACGCCAGAGTACCGTATAATGTTTAGATAATAAAATTGTTGAAATATTCTCTTTACAATGCGGCCATTGGGAAATGTCAGCGATTACTTTTTACATCGGTTTATAATCAACTTATCTCGTAAACGGCCATTTACAAACTGGTACAGTTCAGAAGAAAAGTTGACTGTGTGTTAATAAATTATAATTTTTCAGATTACAAAAAATACTTCGGTTTTTTTAAGTATGTGCATAAGTCACACTTGTGCACAAACTTAAGATCTTCTTAAGATCTTATTGGAATATAAAATTATGCAAAAATGACGGCATTATAATTGTTGCAATCGCATTTTAATGGACCGGTTGATAAAAACGGTTAGTTTTGATTGTATTTTTTGAATAAAACCTGTCAATGTCTGTGCCAAAATAAAATACTTATTGAACGATTGCAGAGTAGGAAGTAGAGTAGTAAAAACTCTATAAGTAATAAACGTCTTCAAAGGTCTTCAAAACGCATCTCGGTAAATCCAGGTCTTTAAATACTAAGTAAGCCCTTTCCCACACACCTGTACAACTTAAGAGTGGCTACTTAACACCCGCGCATGCGTTAAATATCACAGCTCCGATAATTCCCTTCGAGATACGGCACACTTAATTGCAGGTTGACCACACTTCAGTGTTAATGGAAGGACGTGTAGTAANGTAGTAAACTGCAGAACTTGCATATCGATCCTCTGGCCCATATGGGTGTTGTCCCGAAGCAGTGGTAGGGTTAATACGTATAAAAGTGCTTTTAATAAGTCTACTTGCAAGAATGAAATAGTTTTTTTAATGTTCGCTTTATTGGAGGAGGCTATTTGCCACAAAGCTATTTATTTATTTATTTAGTGTACCTACATAGTGCAAATAAGTGTGAAAATCTTGCTGATTTTCATAAACATCGAAGTTTATACGGCTCCAGCAAATGAGGAACTAAGCATGTATTTGATTGCAAACTGAAATTATGTTGACATCACTAAAATTTGCCAAAATAATGGCAAATAGAATAAAGGCCTGTTTGTTTTCACTTTTCAATCGTTGTACTGCTGTTGGGGGAGGCCTTTGTCCAGCAGTGGACGTCATTTTTGGCTGAAACGAATGTTGTTGAAATTAGTAGTGTAGTGACTGTACCTTTATTAACATAGTAAACGTTTACCAAACATAAATATTCTATAGTTTTTCCCAAAAATAGCATGGAATTTCATTGTAGAGTCTGTCTCGTTCGAAGCGCAAACAGTGGTCACCCTACTCACTGCCCGTTTATTATGGTCGAAACTTCGCGATACCATCTGTGTAGAGTAGAGACACGATCGTCCTAGTAGGGCTGGCGGATAGATGCTGGCTTAGTGCCTTATAAGGCCACTTAGCGGCCCTTGTTTTGCCGTGGTAGTGGTGAGAGAATTGGGATTGTAGATCTGGTCCTGAAAAGATCTTTTCACGGTGACATCCCGTATCAATTGTTAAAATAGCTTTTTTTGTGTAAGTAGTATAGGGTGGTACGAGTATACCTGGCCAGTAAAATTTGGATATTAATTCTCGTCTTAAAGTATAATGTTATTGGCGTATGTAATCTCTTTCTAAAAGGTTATATTAAGTACCTACCTACATTTACCATTAATTTGTGTAAGGAGTGAAGTCGACTTCTTCTAAACGAAACCCAATTATTTTCATACAGTTTAAAACATAGAGATACTCAAACTCAATACAGAGTGCTAATTTAATATTGCACACTGTTTTTATGCCCACAACAAGTTGTTATGCTTTTGTTGTATGTAAAAAGAAATTTCGGATCAAAAAAGTGTGTGAAAAAAACATACTTGACACTTTTAAGTGTGTGAAAATAAAAATAAAAAACAATTTAAATACTTTTTTCTGTCAGCCCTGTCTCCATCATTATGAGGTGTCGAAACGTGCGCGCTAAACGTTTAGCGGAAAGCGCCAAATTGTTTCTCGACATTTTGCGTGCTCTTAACTGTTTACTGGGCTGGTAATGGGCTGCTGATCGGCAACGAATTGATGGTTATTTTAACTAAGTGAAAGGGTAAGTAAATATAATATGTTAATAAATTCAGGATCAGAGTAACTGTAAAAGTACAAGGCTTTAAAAAATATCGTATGCGCTTTTAAAGCCCAAGCTCTACTACGTAAAAGGTCTTCTGAACTTAACAGCAAAATTGATGATTTAATTATTTTTTATATGGTATGAAATAAATAGTCTAGTCTATTACTTACATAGACTTTATGTCACTAATAAAGAGTTGTCAGTATGAACAAAAGCGACAAAATTACATTCGAAAATATGTTACCAAAAGAAAAAACTTGTAAGGCATAACTATTGTGCCATAATGTAATATGATGAAAGTTCAAAGACTTTCAAAAACTACATAGTGTAACGTGTAATTGTATGAGATAGTAATGATATGGAAGCTTCATAACGGAATCCAGGAGCTCTAAATGAGGCCATTCTGCTTACAAGCTTCCTACACAGACTTTATTTATTCATTTATTTATTAAGGCATACACAACAGGTAACAATCAAGGGATACAAAAGTAACTTGCCTAATAATGTCTCTACATGGACATCTCTCAGGTCATAGCATCAACACACTCTTCGTCTATCATTCATACAGAGCTACTAGAAAAACCAGTTGCATTTTGCAGAATGCTCTAAGATTCTTTAATCTCATCACGAAGTAGATTTGCTGAATGAACCAGCTGTATTCTGAAGATCAACTTCGTGACCCTTCGCATAAAGCAACTGCATCCACAATGTACTCAAAGTAAACAATACCGCTGTATCTTGCCGGAAAGGGCAGTTCTGGTAAGCAGCCTGGTGCCTGGTTAGGAAGTGCAAGATTTACGTTACGCCGCGTGTGTCATGTTACGGAGTACTATTTGGAGCGTGCGCCGACTTGTTACAGCGTTCCAGGCGGGGTGCCACTGTCAGCGGACAGTTGTTGGTAGAAAAACTAAAAAAACAAGGCAGTACCTAAAGACTGCAGGCGGTGATGGCCGCTGGGGCAGAAAAGTTCTCGAGTGGCGATCACTGGCCGAAAGACGTAGTGTGGGCAGCCCCCCACTAGGTGTACCAACGATCTGCTGAAGTTTGCGGGAGGTGCTTAGACGCGGGCGGCGCAGGACCGATCTTTGTGGAAATCCTTGGGGGAGGCCTTTGTCTAACAGTGGATGTCATTTGGCTAATACGAACGACCCTTGCTTGATCTTAGGGGAAGTTTGGACAGCAGGCACGTTACCAGAAAGGACAATGTTCATTTCTGGCCTGGCGTGGACAAGCTGCTAATGAAAATATGAATTTGCCAAAAATTTTTAATTAATTTTTAAAGTATTCACTTAGTGTAACTTTGTATCAATTTGCCTTTATAAAAATCCAATTAAAATAGTACTTTATGTGATAATTACAACTTCCTGTCTTTAACACTCATTTCAGTGTTGCCAAAATGAATCTTATCGGTAAGAATCGATTCATATCGATTGTTGTTCGACTATGACAATTATTATTTTTTTAAATACGTATTCATTAAAATGACATTTATAAAACCTTTTTAATATTCTAATAACACTACCAAAAATATTTAAATATCTAAATGAAACCTTATTTCACACACACCTCATTATACACCTTATTTCGAGTCATCAAAAATACAATCGATTTTTATATCGATTATTTTTATTCATCACCACACTTGAAATTTATTGAAATCCAATTTAGTAACCCTGTGGTACAAATTATCGAACCGGTTGGCTAAATTGGACCGAAGCTCTGAACTCGTACTTTGTTGATTTGTGCTAAATATACAACAATCATGTTAATTAATACTTATGAAATAGTAAGTTGAATAATGTATCTTTTATTATATACCATGGACATTAGCAAAAACAAAAGAAAACTATGTGTAAAATGGGATTGAAAAAAACTGGTCCAAATTAGCGGACTCTCCCTTAAGTACCTACCAACATTTACCATTAATTTGTGTAAGGAGTGAAGTCGACTCCAACTTCTTCTAAACCTAATTATTTTCATACAGTTTAAAACATAGAGATACTCAAACTCAATACAGAGTGCTAATTTAATTACTTATAGCACAGTGTTGTTATGCCCACAACAAGTTGTTATGCTTTTGTTGTTTGTAAAAAGCAACTTCGGATCAAAAAAGTGTGTGAAAAAAACATACTTGACACTTTTAAGTGTGTGAAAATAAAATAAAAAAAACAATTTAAATACTTTTTTCTGTCAGCCCTGTCTCCATCATTATGAGGTGTCGAAACGTGCGCGCTAAACGTTTAGTCGAAAGCGCCAAATTGTTTCTCGACATTTTGCGTGCTCTTAACTGTTTACTGGGCTGGTAATGGGCTGCTGATCGGCAACGAATTGATGGTTATTTTAACTAAGTGAAAGGGTAAGTAAATATAATATGTTAATAAATTCAGGATCAGAGTAACTGTAATAGTACAAGACTTGAAAAAATATCGTATGCGCTTTTAAAGCCCAAGCTCTACGTTAAAGGTCTTCTGAACTTAACAGCAAAATTGATGATTTAATTATTTTTTTATATGGTATGAAATAAATAGTCTAGTCTATTACTTCCATAGACTTTATGTCACTTATATAGAGTTGTCAGTATGAACAAAATTGACAAAATTACATTCGAAAATATTCGTGACCCTTCGCATAAAGCAACTGCATCCACAATGTACTCAAAGTAAACAATACCGCTGTATCTTGCCGGAAAGGGCAGTTCTGGTAAGCAGCCTGGTGCCTGGTTAGGAAGTGCAAGATTTACGTTACGCCGCGTGTGTCATGTTACGGAGTACTATTTGGAGCGTGCGCCGACTTGTTACAGCGTTCCAGGCGGGGTGCCACTGTCAGCGGACAGTTGTTGGTAGAAAAACTAAAAAAACAAGGCAGTACCTAAAGACTGCAGGCGGTGATGGCCGCTGGGGCAGAAAAGTTGAAGTTTGCGGGAGGTGCTTAGATGAGGGCGGCGCAGAACCGGTCGTTGTAGAAATCCTTGAGTGAGGCCTTTGTCTAGCAATGAACATAATTTGGCTGAAACGAACGAACCTATAGACTAAAACTCATGTGGTCTATACCTCTGAAGAGCTTTGCTTTATCTCAGGGGAAGTTTGGACCTAGCACGGCTGAAGGAGTGGGAGTAGAGTGGATACCATGGTAACAAAATTTGTAACCATAACTTTACAGTCATAAATTTTAAAGCTACCCAACGTACTGTTTTAAACATCTATAAACTCTACTTTAGCACCAGGAGATGTCCACATGGTCTGTATTATGTGATTTGAAAACGGCAACATTGTTTGTTAATTTAAAGAGATAAATAAGTAAATAAAAAAATCTCGGAATTGCATAAAATAAAATTATCACTTCACGGGATTTATTGCAACAATATCTATTTTAACGGTAAATAAAATATTTACCAGTCTGCCCGCGACCATGACTCGTGCAACCGAGCCGAAACGTCGGGAGAGTAAATATTTTATTTACCGTATAAAAAATCCCAATAAATCCCGTGAAGTGATAATTTTATAGTAAAAATGCAACATAATAGTTTAAAATATTATATTGCATAAAATGTTTGAAAAAGAATTTCCATATTAAATAAAGTTTCCAAAATCGCTCTAGCTCAAACCACGCCCCATGCGTGGAGGTTGGTGTTTATTTGTGCGCGTGGGCAGGTGCGAGCGCACTCTGGCGCACAAAAGTGTTACTATGAATCACGGGCGCGTCCTAGCAGGCTGGCCTCTTTAGACGAACTTACTGTTAGTACCTGGAATATAAGTAGGTCTCTAAGGACCAGTGTGCCTACCATGAGTTTACGTTAGGTGTGCTCGCTAGCGACTGCGTAAAAAAATGACATTTAAATGTATGACATATTGTGCAGCGCCCCTAGCGGCTACTTTCAAGAAATAAAATCTTCATATAATTTTTTGACGTATTCGCTAGCGAGCTCACCTAACGTAAACTCATGGTAGGCACACTGAACAGACGGTGAAACGCAACTGCAACGAAACTGCAACTTTCTGATGATTCTGATCAATGAAACTGAAAGTTTCAAACTGGTCGCGTCATGTGTGGTCTCTCAACGGACGCTATGGCAGAAACTTAGATGCAACTCAAAAGTAACTAGCAGTTGCAGTTTCGTTGCAGTTGCGTTTCACCGTCTGTTCTGGTCTATAGTTATATTGTATTGGCATATTGTCTTTAGTTTACTGCCTCACTAAAACCAAGTTATTTGCAACTTTTTCAGTAAGTAAAATATTAGCTGATTGCCAATTACTGCTTTCAGATATTGAAATCACAATGACAGAACTTTGAAAAACATCGACTGCCGCTGGTAATAAAGACCTTTTGCTCGGTGGACGACTGTTTTCAACACTGAACTACGAAGACATTATTAGTTAATCGGTCGTAAATTTCAAGTGTACGTTGTTAACCAGAGTAGTTTCAATACCCAATTTACAGAATAGATTTGAAACTGCAAAAAGTATTTATTTTACGAGACTATTCCCACCCCTCGTTCCCATCGCTGCAACTCCTGTGTAGCCCAAAATCTAACCAGTGAAGCTCATATCCAGAATACAAACAAACTGTCATTGAACCCGCAAAGAAATTAATGAGAAGAACATTAGGAGGAGTTCGAAGTTAAGGTTCAACTTATTTCCAATGCAAATCGGATGACAGGTGACAAAACAAAGGTTTAAGCAGCAGGGGTACGCGGTGACAACAGAGGATCCCCGCTGAAAATCAGTTTCAAGACAAGCCCTGGAGGTCTTGATGTACGCTGAGCGGGGTGCCTTTTTGTAACATGGGCACAAGCAGTTAATTGTCCATTTGTATAATTCTCTCTGTTTGAATATATTATTATGTCTTGGCTGCTTGTATACCTTTCTTGCAAATAAAAAGTTTTCTATTCTATTCGATTCCCTTAAGAAAAGATGTACTATTTTATTTGTTTTAGCAATAATACTAGAGGTTCACAAATACTTTTTATTTTGCTTTCTTTCACATTTCCAATCCTTTTCTCTTCAAAACTATTGTCGCCGAGCGTCCGAGCGTGCAGGTGAACGGTTTACGAGATCGTAAAGCCTCGAAATAGCCGGGTTCGAGTCCGGGCGAGGCCATGGTGATGCGTTATGTCTTGTTCACACTAGTCGAGTAAAACAGTATTTAATTTTGACACCACCAATCAATGAGGGCTATCGTTTTTATACTTAACAGTTACTGGCGATTGACGAGTGCAAATGCGATAGTCCTCCTACCACTTTAGCGCTCACAAGTTGGTGGCACTGTCTTCGCTACTAGCAAGTGACAGGACCTTACTCTACAGTGGCGCAAACTGGTGAGCGCTAAAACGATAGCCCTCATTGGCGCACTTTTTAAAACTGTCAAAACGAGATTTATTTGCATTCGCAAAATGGATTGGTTCGACTAAACATTAAGTAACCAACTCAACTAAATTGTAGGTGTTCGGACAAGTTTAGCTACAAAATTACTCGCCACTCGACTAAATTATTCGACTAGCGAACAAGGCCTTAGTTACAGCTCTGTTAGCGATCTGGGACTATTCGATTTAAATATCAGCTGCTAAACCTCCAAGTAAGAAACTATAATAAATATAATGTACCTAGATAAAGTCGTCAGAACGTCAGAGTATATACCTATTTTTATTGTGGAATAGCATCTATCAGATCTACAGGAAGTTATGTTTAGCTCAATGTGTTAAATAATCCGTACATAATCCTTGTATTATATGGTACGGTAGTATCGTAACTACTTACAACGGATTTTCTGGATAACAGTATGATAATGTTAGAAAGTAAGAAATAGGTAAAGAAATACATAAATAAAGTAAGATCTCTCTCCGATTATGCAGAATATTTCAACAAGAGACATTTCACATGTCCCACAAAAATATACCGACACGGTCAAAATTAACCCTTAGACTGGGTTGCACCATCTTATTTTAATTTTGACAAACGTCAAAAATCTGTCAAACTCCATACAAAAAACCCGGTTATCGTTACGGTCAAAGTTTGGTGTTTAAACTTCGGCTTAGTTACTAGCAAATTGAGAGGCTCCAAATAATCATAATACCTGGTATTATTATCTGTGATAATACTTATTTACTTATCTCTATTAGAGATTATTATAGGAAAATTAATAGATAACATATTTCTTTATGAAGGAAATTCAAAATGTTCATTATTTTTTAAACCAAGGCAATAAAGATCAAAATAATGACGTTATTATGTACATCTACTAAATTGACTGGTTGGGGCCTCATCGACAGACTCGTACTTACCTTCGAACCACCTCTGCCAATCAGGCGCGTAGCGAGGAAAGAAAGAAAGAAAAACTTTCCGGATCGGATTGGATCGCATTAGGACGCAGGGAAGTCTGTTCCACCTCGTTAGGCTCGTGTGCGCGCGGCTTTATTGTTCCGAACTTTTTGAATCAACGTTCTCTTTTTAAATTCGAAGTTTTGTTTTCATGTTTTTTTAATGCGGAGTTTTTTGTTTTAATGTTTTTTTCGAAACGGCCAGTAATAAAATTTCATTGTAGAGTCAAGTAAGGTTACATTTAATTATGGAAATAAAATATTAGGTTAAGTGTCATCAATAATTCTTCCATAAATGATATTGAAGTTATTTCATTTCTACTCGTAATTCTTTCATTCAGTACGTGGTATTTATTTACCTAACAGTCTATCAGCAGGACGAATAATATTATAATTAAATCATGATGTTATTAAAGAAATAAATAAGTATACGTCGGAAATTTAAGAAACATTTTCATCTAAAACTAAATACTATTGCCCGTACTAAACTAATGATCACAAGCATATACAATAAGAGCAAAAAATGTTTGTGGATTTTATCTAACCAACCAAATTCCAAAATAAAATCCATTCAGGTTACTACAAAAGGACTGCACCGATTCTTTCGATCCTATGTCAGTTTCTGTAAATTCATTTCGCTTTGTATTTTCTCGATCATTCTAGTGCCATTGTGATCAAATTGCGAGCGTTAAGGTGTGAACTAACCGATTCGTTACCCCGGGCGCAGTGTGCAGTCGCCTTTAAAATCCTATGATTGCAACGGGTTATATCTGGAAAATGTCTTAGATAGTATTTTATTTGTCTCAAAATAGGTTAAAATATTAAAATTAGAGAGGACTTTGTAGTTTTTATCACTTTTTCAGTAACTTAACAAAGACTAAGCATTATGTGAACAAAAGCAATGTTACATTTTCGTGTAATAAAATTAAATAATCTTCAACTTATCTATTATCTTTTTAACCTGTTTTCATAAAAATAATACCTTAGTGACCAAAGTAAAATAAAGTCTGGGATGAAATAGCTAAAACTAGATTAGGTATGAAAAGCATTATTTGAAATTTGAAACCAAATGAAATTTTCTTTCCAATTATCTTTTACATTATCAAGAGCAAGAGAGTCGCAAGCAGAATTTTCAAACAATATCTCATTATAAGATTATGCGAAAAAAAATTATAAAAAGCTCCCCTAGCAGCGAGCCCCTAAAATAGCAGAAAACAACAAAGTAATTCTATGAATAACGTAATTTTCATCTGTAAATTGGATCAGGTTAATTTTATCCAGTTTCCGAGTATTTTTGCATTTCAAAATTTGTTCATAGTGCAGTAATAGACGGTAGACTCGAATATACTTAAATTCTGTCAATAAAGAGCTTGCAACAAACAGACATATTATATTATACAGTGTAACTGCCTTGTTATGGATAAAAAACGTTACCTTCTTTGGTTAAAAAGAAAATTTTAGGTTTAAAATTAGCTAAAACTAGGAGAGTTTGAAATAGAAAGTGATACACATACCTAACTAAAAAAAACATAAATTTATTGAAAAACACTACCAAACTTTGGCCTTAGAAATAATTTTCTTTATTATTTATTATTCACTATCAGGAAAACCTTGATTTCCATTAATAATATAATTATTAGTCCTACTTCCTACTACTATTATAAATGTGAAAGTTTGTATGGATGTCTGGATGTCAACATGTTTGTTACTCTTTCACGCAAAAAACTACGGAACGGATTTTGATAAAACTTTGCAGTACTTAGTAACTAGTTTATGACCCAGAATAACATATAGGCTATAATTTATCACGATCTGTGACAAACTAAATTTCACTCGTGTGAAGCCGCGGGCAAAAGCTATTATATTATATTCTTCTCAGTTTCTGATCCAGTCTNAGTAAGTTTTTTTATAATTATTTTCATTATATTTTATTAAAGACATTGGCTTGATATATTTGAACAAAGTGTATATTTTTTTCTATACAAATACTTCTTACTGATAGATAAAAATTAACATCACATCTATCTATATCTTAAAGAATGAATTTTGAATGATACCATAATTAATTTCTTTGTTTCAGCTGCGGGGATCTGACCAAATATGTCATCCTTAAGTGGCAGTGAGCTGATCGAGCTGCTACACATGCTGTGGAGCCCCAACAAACACATGATGGGACGAGGATTCATTTGCCCTGATATTGGCCGAATAACAGTAGGTTGCTGTGCTCATGTTATGACAATTTTGTGGTTTTTGAGCTGGGCAAGGTATCAGGAACATGTATTTCCACCTGCCTAGTTCCTAGACAATATTTTATTGACCCATGAGTCAGATTAAAATAATAATAATAAAAAAATGGTGTTTTATTTTGCTTCTAACCTTTCTAGTCTTAATCAAAAAAAAATTTTTTTAAGGACTTGGATACAAAATGATATTTATATTTTGTTTCTTACTGGTATAGACTATTTAATAAATAACAAATTACATGCTGTAATGTCTGTCCACCTCAGGCCAAAGGTCCCATACTAAGTGGGCATAACCCTTTGGACCCAGATCGGTAACAGAATTTGTAACCATAACTTTACAGTCACACTCGTACCTACATTTTAAAGCTACCCCAACGTGTTTTCTGATATCGGTACAGTACGAAAATAATAGGTCAAGTATAATCCACAGGTACTGTTTTAAACATCAATAAACTCCACTTTAGCACCGGAAGATGTTTACATGTGTTTTAAAAACGGCGACCTTCTTTGTAAATTTAATAAATGAGTAAATAAAAAAACCCGGTACTGTATCAGAAAAAATAATTTCCATATTAAATTCAGTTTCCAAAATCGCTGTAACTGCAACCACGCCCCATGCGTGGAGGTTGGTGTTTATTTGTGCGCGTGGGCAGGTGCGAGCGCACTCTGGCGCACAAAAGTGTTACTATGAATCACGGGCGCGTCCTAGCAGGCTGGCCTCTTTAGACGAACGTACTGTTAGTACCTGGAATATAATAGGTCTCTAAGGTCCAGAACAGACGGTGAAACGCAACTGCAACGAAACTGCAACTTTCTGATGATTCTGATCAATGAAACTGAAAGTTTCAAACTGGTCGCGTCATGTGTGGTCTCTCAACGGACGCTATGGCAGAAACTTAGATGCAACTCAAAAGTAACTAGCAGTTGCAGTTTCGTTGCAGTTGCGTTTCACCGTCTGTTTTGGGCCTAAGCAAACGCATTTTATCTTTAGTTTACTGCCTCACTAAATCCAAGTTATTTGCAACTTTTTCAGTTCGTTCGTTCATTTCAGCTAAATGACGTCCACTGCTGGACCAAGGTCTCCCCCAATGTTTTCCACAATGAACGGTCTTACGCTGCCCGCATCCAGACTCTTCCCGCGACCTTTACCAGATCGTGAACTTTTTCAGTAAGTAAGAATTATTATTTTAGCCGATAATTACTGCTTTCAGATATGAAATCACTTGATCACAGTGACTGCAGGACTTATTTTACGTTGTGAACTAGAGTAGTTTCAATCCCAAATTTAACTTCTTAGGTACATAATAAATTTGAAACTGCAAAATTTCTTTGTTTTACGACGACGAGGTGGGACACCTCTCGTTCCCATCGCTGCAACTCCTGTGTAGCCCAAAATCTAGCCAGAGAAGCTCATATCCAGAATACAAATCAAACTGTCATTGAATTGTATGGACTATAATGTCTGAAATAAATTTATTGATTTGATTTGATTTGATTGAGCCCGCAACGAATTAATGAGAAGAACATAGGAGGAATTCGAAGTTAAGGTTCGACTTATCTCCAGTGCAAATCGGATGAAAACAAAGGTTTACTTTAAGCAAACGTTAGGAAAAGATGTACTATTTTATTTGTTTTAGCAATAATACCAGAGGTCCACAAATACTTTTTACTCTCCTTTCTTTAACGTTTCCAATCCTTTCTCTTCAAAACTATTGTCGCCGAGCGTCCGAGCGTGCAGGTGAACGGTTTACGAGATCGTAAAGCCTCGAAATAGCCGGGTTCGAGTCCGGGCGAGACCACGGTGATGCGTTATGTCTTGTTCGCACTAGTCGAGTAAAACACTATTTGACACCACCAATCAATTGGCGCACTTTTTAAAACTGTCAAAACGAGACTCTCCCATAGATTTTGTGTGGCAATACAAGTCTGTGACGTCACTATTTATTAATCAAACTTTACTTTATAAAAGTTGTGATTTCGAATTATTGGGGAATGGTGTCAAATTGTATTTAGGGTTGATTCGACCAAACAAGAGCAAATATTAATCTCAGAATAAATCGTCAGTTTTGAAATATTTCCCATACTGAAAAGTTTAGTCGAGTCGGGCCTTAGTAGAGTAATTCGCCTTTAGTAACTAAACTACTGGGTACCCAAAAGACCGTTCGCACTTTGGTCGAGTACAGTTTACAAGTAAGTAATTAGTGGTTTTCATATGAACTCGACTAAACAGCCGGTGAGTAAGGCCCAGTTTTTTGATTCATAGTTAAAATAACAAATTGTTAAATTTTGTTACTAATGGTTAAATATTAACAAAATGTTAACTAATAGTTAAAAAATGTACTAAAAGTCAAGGTAACCATTGTTCGAAAAACATTTTTTTCTGATATTTCACCACTTGTCATGTGACATCTGTCAAATTTGACTATTGGTTATTTTAACTACTAATCAAAAAACCGGGCCTAAGTGAGCAACGAGTGACTCGTCTGTCAAAATAGGGCAAAATGGATTGACTCGACTAAACGATTTAGCAACCTACTCGACTAAGTTTTAGATGTTTGGATAAGTTTAGCTATAAAATTATTCGCCACTCGACTAAATTACTTGACTAGTGCTAACAAGGCTTTAGTGATAGCTCTGTTAGCGATGTTGGACTGTTTGATTTAAATATTAGCTGCTAAACCTCCAAGTAAGGAACATAATAAATATAATGTAGCTACCTAGGTAAAGTCGTCAGAACGTCAGAGTATATACCTATTTTTATTGTAGAATAGCATCTATCAGATCTACAGGAAGTTATATTTAGCTCAATGTGTTATATGTATAATCCGTACATAATCCTTTTAATATGTGGTACGGTAGTATCGTAACTACCTACAACGTATTTTCTGGATAACAGTATGATAATGTTAGAAAGTAAGAAATAGGTAAAGAAATACATAAATAAAGCCAGATCTCTCTCCGATTATGCAGAATATTTCAACAAGAGACATTTCACATGTCCCACAAAAATATACCGACACGGTCAAAATTAACTCTTAGACTGGGTTGCACCATCATGTTACTTTAATTTTGACAAACGTCAAAAATCTGTCAAACTCCATACAAAAAACCCGGTTATCGTTATAGTTACGGTCAAAGTTTGGTGTTTAAACTCAGGCTTAGTTACTAGCAAATTGAGAGGCTCCAAAAACTTAATAATCATAATACCTAGTATTATTATCTGTGATAATACTTATTTACTTATCTCTATTAGAGATTATTATAGGAAAATTAATAGATAACATATTTCTTTATGAAGGAAATTCAAAATGTTCATTATTGTGTAAACCAAGGCAATAAAGATCAAAATAATGACGTTATTATGTACATCTACTAAATTGACTGGTTGGGGCCTCATCGACAGACTCGTACTTACCTTCGAACCACCTCTGCCAATCAGGCGCGTAGCGAGGAAAGAAAGAAAGAAAAACTTTCCGGATCGGATTGGATCGCATTAGGACGTAGGGAAGTCTGTTCCACCTCGTTAGGCTCGTGTGCGCGCGGCTTTATTGTTCCAAACTTTTTGAATCAACGTTCTCTTTTTAAATTCGAAGTTTTGTTTTCATGTTTTTTTAATGCAGAGTTTTTTGTTTTAATGCTTATTTTTGGAAACGGCCAGTAATAAAATTTCATTGTAGAGTCAAGTAAGGTTACATTTAATTAAGGAAATAAAATATTAGGTTAAGTGTCATCAATAATTCTTCCATAAATGATATTGAAGTTATTTCATTTCTACTCGTAATTCTTTCATTCAGTACGTGGTATTTATTTACCTAACAGTCTATCAGCAGGACGAATAATATTATAATTAAATCATGATGTTATTAAAGAAATAAATAAGTATACGTCGGAAATTTAAGAAACATTTTCATCTAAAACTAAATACTATTGCCCGTACTAAACTAATGATCACAAGCATATACAATAAGAGCAAAAAATGTTTGTGGATTTTATCTAACCAACCAAATTCCAAAATAAAATCCATTCAGGTTACTACAAAAGGACTGCACCGATTCTTTCGATCCTATGTCAGTTTCTGTAAATTCATTTCGCTTTGTATTTTCTCGATCATTCTAGTGCCATTGTGATCAAATTGCGAGCGTTAAGGTGTGAACTAACCGATTCGTTACCCCGGGCGCAGTGTGCAGTCGCCTTTAAAATCCTATGATTGCAACGGGTTATATCTGGAAAATGTCTTAGATAGTATTTTATTTGTCTCAAAATAGGTTAAAATATTAAAATTAGAGAGGACTTTGTAGTTTTTATCACTTTTTCAGTAACTTAACAAAGACTAAGCATTATGTGAACAAAAGCAATGTTACATTTTCGTGTAATAAAATTAAATAATCTTCAACTTATCTATTATCTTTTTAACCTGTTTTCATAAAAATAATACCTTAGTGACCAAAGTAAAATAAAGTCTGGGATGAAATAGCTAAAACTAGATTAGGTATGAAAAGCATTATTTGAAATTTGAAACCAAATGAAATTTTCTTTCCAATTATCTTTTACATTATCAAGAGCAAGAGAGTCGCAAGCAGAATTTTCAAACAATATCTCATTATAAGATTATGCGAAAAAAAATTATAAAAAGCTCCCCTAGCAGCGAGCCCCTAAAATAGCAGAAAACAACAAAGTAATTCTATGAATAACGTAATTTTCATCTGTAAATTGGATCAGGTTAATTTTATCCAGTTTCCGAGTATTTTTGCATTTCAAAATTTGTTCATAGTGCAGTAATAGACGGTAGACTCGAATATACTTAAATTCTGTCAATAAAGAGCTTGCAACAAACAGACATATTATATTATACAGTGTAACTGCCTTGTTATGGATAAAAAACGTTACCTTCTTTGGTTAAAAAGAAAATTTTAGGTTTAAAATTAGCTAAAACTAGGAGAGTTTGAAATAGAAAGTGATACACATACCTAACTAAAAAAAACATAAATTTATTGAAAAACACTACCAAACTTTGGCCTTAGAAATAATTTTCTTTATTATTTATTATTCACTATCAGGAAAACCTTGATTTCCATTAATAATATAATTATTAGTCCTACTTCCTACTACTATTATAAATGTGAAAGTTTGTATGGATGTCTGGATGTCAACATGTTTGTTACTCTTTCACGCAAAAAACTACGGAACGGATTTTGATAAAACTTTGCAGTACTTAGTAACTAGTTTATGACCCAGAATAACATATAGGCTATAATTTATCACGATCTGTGACAAACTAAATTTCACTCGTGTGAAGCCGCGGGCAAAAGCTATTATATTATATTCTTCTCAGTTTCTGATCCAGTCTGTCTCAGCAGTTAATATGAACCTATTGAATAAATCTCTCTTACTGTGCGTAAACAAAACGGTAAATGAACCCGTCGCAGGAAAATATTTTTTCGAAAACAATCGTGTCTGTAATGAAAAGACAATTTTCTAATTACAAAAGCCCAAGGAAATGAGACGAGGATGTGAATGGAACTGAATGAAGTGACATAAAGGGCAAGGTATAAGAGGAGGAATATAAGCGAAACCGTGTTGTGAAATTATTGTTTCACAATTAATTTTTTCATGGGAATTCAAGATAGTTCTTTTATGTATCTAATAATTAAATTACTTGTAAAAGTTAAACAAATGGTTCAAAGTTTAAATGTGACTAGAAAGTTCAAATAACTTTTAAATGTGAGGTAATTATTTAGTTTTATTTATCTTCAGTGAACTTTACCCTGCAAAAACCATTTTGTCTCACACCGCTGTTGTACACTGTAATAACATTTCGTTCGGTCGTTCGTTCGTTTCAGCCGAAAGACGTCCACTCCTGGACAAAGGCCTCCCCCAAGGATTTCCACAAAGACCGGTCCTGCGCCGCTCGCATCCAGGCACCTCCCGCGACACTCACCAGATCGTCGGTCCACCTAGTGGAAGGCCTGCCCACCCACGCTACGTTTTCCGGCTCGTGGTCGCCACTCAAGAACTTTCCTGCCCTAGCGGCCATCAGCTCTACGAGCTATGCGATTCTGCGGGCTATGTCAGTAATAACATTTATAACTTGTTTTTTTTTTTAGGTAAATAAATACTTCTTATATAATAAATACTTTGGTACCAAGCATAATAATTATTTTTTTAAATTTTATATAATTTTTGTTTTTTACAAATACAAGATTTGTGTAGATTTTTAAGAAGTGCATGTAATTTGGTGCCAAATAAACATTTTTTCTTTCTTTCTTTCTTATCTATCTAAATGGTCAACAATGTTTCCTAAGGTGGTTTACCATATCGTTAAATAGTGCATAATCTACGGAAATGCCAGAGTGCCAGAGACTTGGCAATGGCCCGGGGTCGCAGGCCAGCCCATAACAATACCGAGTGCTGCGATATCGAGTAATAGAGACATCGATACGCGATCAGTTAACGAACGATGTAGGCCCGGGGATAGACATTCATGTCTTAACTTTATGGAGATGTAGAATGGGTACAGATCGTAGTTAAAATCCTTATTTGCTGGAGATATTTGTAATGCAACTTAAACATTGTTTTTTCTCTTTCAATTTGACTTTAAATCACCTGTTATAAAAATCATTTAAACAGCATTATCGCTCTCTTATTGTACGCTCCTGCTAGCTAGTTAGCAAGCCACGGTAGTAGATACCTTCATAATATTGCGAAGGTTTCGTAAGCTAAATACACCAGAGAGCTTTTTAAGGCTTGCCATCGTTAAATAGTGCATAAATAATCTACGGAAATGCCAGAGAGCCAGAGACTTGGCAATGGCCCGGGGTCGCAGGCCAGCCCATAACAATGGCGAGGCTGCCAGTGATATCGAGTAATAGAGACATCGATACAAGATCAGTTAACGAACGATGTAGGCCTGGGGATAGACATTCATGTCTTTGCTTTATAGACGTGGAAATACCTTATTTGTCACAGTTATCCTACTTCCTACTAATATTATAAATGCGAAAGTTTGGATGTCTGAATGTCTGGATGTTTGTTACTCTTTCACGCAAAAACTACTGACGGGATTTTGACAAAACTTTACAGTATTAATGTTTATAACCCAGAATAACATACATATAGGCTATAATTTATGACGATCTGTGACAAACTAAAATTCACGCGGGTGAAGCCGCGGGCAAAAGCTAGTCTGTAATACATTGTCGACATTCCACCAGCTAGGGACTGAAATTCGCTACCTGCTGCTGTCTTTCCCGAAAACTCCGGGCCTTTTCAAGGCGAGAGTGAATAGGCACTTACAGGGCAGATATCGATGCCTCCTAAGTAAACTATCGTATGTCTTAAAACCAAACTTTACAGTAGAGCCATTTAAAGATATTTATGTGTGCAGTTTTCCCATCTTTTGAGCTAGGGGTACGATTTTTTCAAAACATATAGTCGATACAAGCTGTATTCTCATACAATAAAANGTAATTTGAAGAAAAAAAATTCTATAAAAAATTAAAAAAAAGTCTCAAAAATTTTTTGACCTCTTTTTTGTCGATAAAAATAGGTCTAGTTTCATCTATTTTCATATGTACACTTTAACGTGACTCACACTGTATACAATAAGAGCAAAAAATTTTATCTAACCAACCAAATTCCAAAATAAAATCCATTCAGGTTACTACAAAAGGACTGCACCGATTCTTTCGATCCTATGTCAGTTTCTGTAAATTCATTTCGCTTTGTATTTTCTCGATCATTCTAGCGCCTTTGTGATCAAATTGCGAGCGTTAAGGTGTGAACAACCGATTCGTTAACCCGGGCGCAGTGTGCAGTCGCCTTTAAAATCCTATGATTGCAACGGTTACTTTATCTTGAAAATGTCTTAGATAGTATTTTATTTGTCTCAAAATAGGTTTAAAATATTAAAATTAGAGAGGACTTTATAGTTTTTATCACTTTTTCAGTAACTTAACAAAGACTAAGCATTATGTGAACAAAAGCAATGTTAATATGAATCACACATTTTCGTGTAATAAAATTAAATAATCTTCAACTTATCTATTATCTTTTTAACCTGTTTTCATAAAAATAATACCTTAGTGACCAAAGTAAAATAAAGTCTGGGATGAAATAGCTAAAACTAGATTAGGTATGAAAAGCATTATTTGAAATTTGAAACCAAATGAAATTTACTTTCCAATTATCTTTTACATTATCAAGAGCAAGAGAGTCGCAAGCAGAATCTTCAAACAATATCTCATTATCAGATTATACGAAAAAAATTATAAAAAGCTTCCCTAACTGCGAGCCCCTAAAATAGCAGAAAACAACAAAGTAATTCTATGAATAACGTAATTTTCATCTGTAAATTGGATCAGGTTAATTTTATCCAGTTGCCGAGTATTTTTGCATTTCAAAGTTTGTTCATAGTGCAATAATAGACGGTAGACTCGAATATACTTAAATTCTGTCAACAAAGAGTTTGCAACAAACTTAGATATACTTACAATGTAACTGCCTGGTTATGCATTAAAAAAAATACCTTTTTTGATTTTGGTTAAAAAGAAATTTTAGGTTTAAACTTGGAGTTTGAAATAGAAAGTGAGCTATACATACTTAACAAAAAAATATTGAAATGAGGAAATTATACTACCAAACAGTTTAGCCTTAGATTATAATTTTCAGCCCCTTTATTAGTCACTATCGGGAAAACCTTGATTTCTATTAATAATATTAGTCCTACTACTATTATAAATGCGAAAGTTTGTATGGATGTCAACATGTTTAGTCAGGCACAAAAATGTTTATAAACGAATAAATATTTATTAGGCCAGTAGGTAGAATTAAACACAAAAATGAATCTAATGAAATGAAAATAATTCCTACAAAAGTTTTTTCCTACTGCTGGTTTTGGGTTAAAATTTTGCTCCCAGATTGTATAAATAGCGTCAAACATGCATAGTTTAGTATAATAATTAGCTTGTGAAACTTTTTTCGTTGACTGTACTTAGTGCAAAAGCCAAAAAAAAAATATGATATTAAATTTATTTAAATCGGGGGCGTCCACCACGTGTGCGTCGAATACTGGGGGACTCGGCCACGGACCCGCGAAGTTTACTTTGCAAACCAGTGTTTGCTCTGTTGACTCAATAGTCATAAACCATTTTGTCTCACACCCTTATAATAACTTATTTATAACTTGTTTTGAGTCAAGTAAATACTTTATTAAATACTAAATATTTCTATGTGTCTTTAATGGTTTTGTGAACAAAACATACAACAATGTTTCCCAAGATGGTTTACCATATCGTTAAAAATCAAAATCAAAAAAAAAATTTTTTTTGCGTTTAATAGCAAATTATTAGTTGTAAACCAGTCTAATACTTTGGAAAGAGCATTATTCACGTCGTCAAATATTTCCTGACGCCTGTCAGTTTTAAAAATTAAAGAAGTGTCATCAGCAAATAATACTATCTCACAAAGGTCCTTTGAATAAAAAGGTAGATCATTTATATAAATCAGAAAGAGCAATGGTCCCAGTATTGAGCCTTGGGGCACTCCCATTTTTAGGGGGGCGCCCGAAGAGTTAGTTCCGTGAATATTTACTTTTTGTAATCTGTCTGAGAGGTAAGAGTGTAATAGGCTTAAGGCCTTGCCTGATACGCCATAATGTTCTAGCTTAAATAACAGAGTTTGATGATCAACACAGTCAAACGCCTTCGATAAGTCACAAAATACACCAATAGCATCTTTTTTCTCCTGCCAAGCATCGAAAATGTGTTTGATAAGAGCAACCCCTGCATCGGTCGTACTTTTCCCTTTTGTGAACCCATATTGTTTTTCATGAAACAGTTTATTTAAGTTAAAATGAGACAGTAGTTGATTGAAAATAATAAATAGTGCATAATCTACGGAAATGCCAGAGTGCCAGAGACTTGGCAATGGCCCGGGGTCGCAGGCCAGCCCATAACAATAGCAAGTGCTGCCAGCGATATCGAGTAATAGAGACATCGATACGCGATCAGTTAACGAACGATGTAGGCCCGGGGATAGACATTCATGTCTTTACTTTATAGACGTGGAAATACCTTCTTTGTAACAGTTATCCTACTTCCTACTAATATTATAAATGCGAAAGTTTGGATGTCTGGATGTTTGTTACTCTTTCACGCAAAAACTACTGAACGGATTTTGACGAAACTTTACAGTATTAATGTTTATAACCCAGAATAACATATAGGCTATAATTTATGACGATCTGTGACAAACAAAATTTCACGCGGGTGAAGCCGCGGGCAAAAGCTAGTCTGTAATACATTGTCGACATTCCACCAGCTCGCACTAAGTGTTTCGATAACTCTTTTATAATGCGAACAGCTAGGGACTGGAATTCGCTGCCTGCTGCTGTCTTTCCCGAAGACTACGGGCCTTTTAAAGAAGAGAGTAGGCACTTATAGGGCAGATATGTTCCATCCTAGACTGCATCTCATTCAACACCAGGTGCGATTGCGGTCAAATACCTGCCTTTTGTTATACATAAAAAATGTAGCTTCAGTCAACATTGTCTTTCCTTTTTCAATTTAGGTAACTTCTAAGTAGTCAGGGAAACTTTACTTATTGCCTTAAGATTACAAGTATTTCATTATTTCACACAATATCGGAGTACAAATTGCTAAATTTTTTTTAAAGATTCAGAATGGGTCCTATCTCTTAGCCTACAGGTCGCTCGGGCATCAGAGAAAGTGTCAGACTTATTGCTTGTCCGACAGGGTTCCGTACTACACCAGAGAGGGACACACATATTAAACACGGTGTACACGAGCGAGACGGCTGCTGCATTGCGCGATACATTTAAAACATTATCAAGATTGATTGTCCGGTTATAGTGATGTATGCGTCGAATAAAGTATTTGAAAGAGTGTGTCTGGACAACACAGATTTAATATGTATCATGACAATAAGTACATGAAACTTAAATCGGATAGCACGTTTTGAGGATTGACGATCAATTATTATTGATATCACAAAGACATATTGTGATAAAAAGTCGTGATAGAGCATACAAATTTCTAGATGCTTCTAAAATGATTTGTGTTTAGCAGAAAAAATGCTGAAATAATTTTCCGATTAAACGCCTACAAATTATTATGCCAGGAAAGTTATTAAAATCCATATATATTTTCCCACGTCGATTGAATATAATAAGAAATCGATTTTTTGCAGAGAACATCCTTTATTTGTCTGTATCGATATTTTGAAAAATCTTATTTAAATATTAAAAACTCAGTTGCAATTTTATTACTTCAAGAATTCCTAAGATATCTCAATCAAAGAAAATATAAAGGAATTCGCAACAAACAATACAACATCGAAGTTATCTAACGAAACAACGATACTGCGGTGAGCATATCATTAGCGAAACAAGTAACAACCATGTTGTTTGCATCCCCAGCCAAGATAACCGAATAGAATTTAGCCAAAATAATGGAAGTTATACAGCATACACAACTAATATGGTTTAAGATCGCATTTTGGATAAGAACGATGTGGCAAACCGAGCCTCTTTGTTTTCATATTTAATTTTTTCTAAGACTGAGTTGCATCATCTCACTTTAACAAACGTCAAAAATCTGTCAAACCCCATACAAAAAGCACCGGTTATTGTCATTGTTATGGTTAAAATAAGATGGTGCAAATGAGCCTAAGAATTCTGTTTTTGCACTTATCTTGTTTGTATTGTCATATCTGAAACCGTACGAAATAAACGCGAATTAAATAGGTGGTGTTTTTCACTCTTTTTCCTCCCGTTCCTCTGATCCCTCACTGTCCTCAACATACGTATTAAAGATATTGGCCAATAAGAAAAATAAGAACATAATACATACATTGCGGCGTACGCCATTATTACGGGTCCATACCTGAAACAAATAAGTAAAAATATAATAAAATAACCCATTAAACTTATTCATTTATGCAAGTAAGCTTTTAAAAAGCACTTTTACACGTCCTAGTATTAACCCTGCCACTGCTTCAGGGCAATAAATGGGCCAGTGCTGAGAAGAAGCATCGCAAGAAAATTAGTCATTAAAGAGTCAGAGTTTAAAGTGTAATTTAGTTTATTGTTTGTTTGTATTGAATAGGCTCCAAAATTACTGGACCGATTTGAAAAATTCTTTCACCATTACAACTCAATATTTTTTCTGATAATATAAGTACGAAGTTCGCCGTGTCAGCTCATCATCATCATTTCAACCATGACGTCCAATGGCTGAAATGATGATGACTGCTGAAAATAGGCCTCCCCCAATGATTTCCATAATGGCTGGTTGGTAGCGGCCTGCATCCAGCGCCTTCCTGCTTCCTGTAGAGTAGTGGTTCTTAACCTTTAAGTCACAAGGGAAAAATTTCTGTCTTGTCAGGGACTACTTATTTATTTTTTTCAAAATCTTATGAAAGGGTATCTCGATTTCTCGCCCACTGTGCGTCGTTTGCGTTGTGTTGACTCGACTCATCACATCACGTCACTTGTTTATTACGATGTCTTCGTGGACAACTTGGAATGCCTCCAGGGACCACCAGTGGTCCGCGGATCACCGGTTAAGAACCACTGCTTTAGATTCATGTCAGCTAGTTCAAGAAACTGTAGTTGGTAGAGAATTCCACATGGCATTAAGTTCGCCTTTTTGTACCGCTCTTTTTTGTGTGTGCAATAAAGTTTCTAATCGTTCGTTTCAGCCAAATGACGTCCACTGCTGGACAAAGGCCTCCCCCAAAGTTTTCCACAATGAACGGTCCTGCGCTGCCCGCATCCGCAAATAAAATGTAATCAACACAAATTCAAATCTCAACTAACACGTTTCCATACGAATGTTAATAAAATGAAAATAAAATCTTAATTACTGAAAAACACTGAAACGGAGCTGCTGAGAAAAACCGCATACTGTCTCTTTTACGATTTCAGCCCAATTAGCGTTTACGATCCCTATTCCTGGCTATCCCGGGGCCACACGCTTCTGAACAATACCACTGGGATCACGGGATAATTCACGGGGAGACAGATTTTTTTCGTGTCAATGATATATTTTCAGAGGATAGAACTTGGGATCTTTTGGTCTAAAGAGACTTTAATATCTTCAAAATATTACTTTAGGACAAGGCGTCGTTTGGCATTAGAAATCTTTGCTGGCTCGGACGAAAGGGAAGATTTTCAATATTTTATCTTTATAATTCATGCGCTCTATGGTGAACCGAGATGTCTCTCTCTACCTTTAGATATCTTACGAGGAAGGTTGAGGAGAAGCCATTGTCAAGCAGTGAGTGGTGTATGAAGAGGGTGACAATGATGTTGATGACTACTATTGATAAATAAAATTGTTGGATTGCCGATTGTGTTTTTAGGAACGCTATTTTATTTATTTATATTAGGGAAACAAACAATTTTGATATACAGACAAATAATCACACAAAAAATAGGACAGAAATCAGCAAAGTTTCCACAGTTAAAATTAATACAGAGTGCAGACTAAAAATTAATTAAATAGTAATAAATTATACATTAATTTCTAAATGTCAAATAAATACAATGTCAATTTTATCCCCATTCCCGCAACTGCTAGAATAATCGTGGTGAACCCATAACACAAGCATAAAATTCAGCTTGATATGAGGGGTCAACTATTAGTGTAATATAAGATATTTGCTTATCGAAAAAATTAAGTGTTTTAACCTAAGTAGTACTTTAAATACATTTAAGTATTAAATGCTTACAGTCATATTGCACTGAATTATTAGTTTATTACTGCCATAAACAGCATCCAAATAAACCTAATAAACGTTATTTATCTCCTTCATTAAACCCCGTTAATAATTCACGGAGTAATCGTGAGGCGCTAGTAAATTGAGATTGCTGTAAAGAGCGAGCGACGCCGGGGGCGGTGCGAGTGCAAGCATGTATATGGTTAGCTGTAGGTAGAATATTATATTGGTTTCTTTTTGTTACTTTATTTTCGGTCTGCAATAAGTATTTTGGGGGTTATTGTCAATTTGCCACAAGTTGATTCACCACACTTTTGTAAGTTCCTTGATGAAAGTAAATTCGTCATAAACATTGGCAATACCTACTCCCAAAATAATTAGCTACAAATTAATCCAACTGTGACGAATTTGTACCTAGGTACCTACATTTTTTTTCATGACAGATGGATTTTATGACAAATCGAAAATAACCCTATTTTAAGGTAAATTTTTGTTTTGGAGAGACGGCTTCCTACCGATAAGATCGCCTAAATTGTGTCGTTTCGAACGGCTTTTACTTATTTGTCAGTTTTGCGTGGTACTTATTGGATAAATAATATAGAATCTATTTATTTATCCAACACCTAATAAAAACGATTTTCGTTTTCCCTGTCTTCTCTCAATATTTTTGAATAGACCAGATTTATTTATTTACAAACATTCAATAGTACAAGCAGATTATAATTTCTCAATACGTTTTCCTTATCTCCCAAGATTCGTGTTAACCCTTACAACAAAGTACGCGTAATTTTCGTAAGCCTACTCATGTTTACGTCAAATGAAGTTCGCGACATGAAATTCATAAATCCTGTCGCTCGGAACAAATCGTTTGATCGCGCCATCTGTCGGCCGAACCGAGTTTCCCAAGACACACCTTTGCTTTCCCAGACCGGAGGCATATTTTGTGGTAGGGTTAGCAATTTAACTGATAAACCTATATTATGACCCTCCTAACTCTACTACCTTGAGTATACTTATGCACCATCTTACTTTAGCTTTAACAAACGTCAAAAATCTGTCAAACTCCATACAAAAAACACCGGTTATTGTCATAGTTTCGGTTAAAGTAAGTTAGTGCAACTTAGCCATAGAATATAATTTGAAAAGTACCCCAAAATAAAGCAAGTCAACCAATATTATGTCAACATGTCAACATTGGCTAGGATTTAAATTATTTCTTCGTTTTTACCAATCAAATAAAGCTGTACCTACCAACGGCTAATAATTTTATCCCTACAAGAAGTAAGATAGTTTTTCCAGCATTTAAGAAAATAATAAATTTTACTTGTGAAAATTGCTTTTGACATCTTTGACATAAGTCCTATTGGTGCTAACATAAATTATGGATTACCAACTCGTATATCATAAAAAAACACTGAATGAAATAAATAAAAACATACTGAAACTCTTCCGTCAAACAAAAACCATCGAAATGAACTCGCGCCATTTGACATTGTCAGCCCTACCAGCACCTGTCATAATTCACAAATGACAACTCATTCGGGCGGCCGCAGCATCGCAAGGGTTAAGTAATTTGTTTCGCCCGGTCGTGGGTCGGGGCTGCAGTAGGGTTATGGGGCGTAGAGATTTTAATGTTAAACCTGTAACTTGTAGCGCTGGATTTGTAGTTGTAGCGCTCTTTTCAGTTGGAATTTTTATTAAAAACATAATTATTGTGTTGAAATTTACGATTTGCATAATTAATGAAAGCTTTCGCCTGATCAAGTCTCGTTAAGTTATTCTTAGGTATACTTTCATTCAAAGGAAATTTTAGGTACCTACTACGTAGGTTCCTTCGATAAAAAAAGGTCTAGGGAACTTATTAAACATGTTAGTTATTTTTATTAGGAAACGAAAAATGCATAAAAGAATAACAAACATTTAGTGGTATGCGATGTATTTACTCATAAGTAGTCGTACTATTGTCGTATTATTAGTTAGAAAACAGGTAGCTTGCCATTTCTAAGTTTTTGACATTTGTACTTGAATTATTTCATTATGACGTCATAAAATAATGCCCGACGCTGTAAGCACAATACATAAACATTAAATTTTCAAGCACTCATAACATCAACCCTACGCCACCCGCTCATACACATACGACATAACATACATCGTCGCAAATGAAATGATAAAATTTTCATGCTTATGTTGTGTGATTGCGCGTAATGAGGCGGGGTTACGTCTTTTTTACTTTTTTTCGAGTTACATCTTTTTTACTTTTTGAGTTACGTCTTTTTTACTTTTTAGGGCTCCCCTTCAGAGGCATTTGTTATGTTTTGTCGTGCATTTTGTTGGGACGTATTAGTTATATTTTACGGAGTGCATATGCGGAGAGTCGTTTGGTAAAAACATCGATTTGTAACTGTTTTTGTGACATTAAAAAGCTTTTAAAGTGGTTTTACCGCGCAGGGGACGTATAACTTGTAGCTTTTTAAATATATTTTGTTAATGCACAAAACGAGTGTAGAGATGACGGCAAATCAATTAAAATACTGTGGTATCTTATGTAAGTAATTGCAGTAAGAGTTATTTTGACACATGAAAAGAACAGATTTTATGGTTTGTTTCTTTATCTAGCTTTTTAAATGTTCAGGTAAGTAGGTAGTCATGTACTATCATAATATACATTGGTATAAAGCGTAATTTTCTTTGGATTTTGGTACAAAAATGAAGCATGTCAGGTCTTCTTCGGATAAAGGAAGTAAGTGCAATTCTCACGTGCTTTTTTGTTCAGTGGCCGCTTTATTTCCAGTTACAATGACATCACATCATAAGTAGGTACTTACGCCAAAATCGCTTCACCCTAATAAGCCCTAATAACATACAAATAAGGTCGGTAATGGCCTGTTATTCACAGCTAACAAATTCGGTCGACTTTTGTTATGGTGTTGACGAGCGGCCATAACCGATACGGATGTCAATAAACATTGTATCAACAAGGTAAATGTGGCATCTTTATGGAGTCGTAATAGAGTTTATTTTTCAACAAAAAAGTACAGTTTGATGTGCTGTTGACTGTACATTTGGGTTCCAAATGTGTATAAATTTTGTCAATGAGTATTGCAGCGAATAAATAAGGATAATCGGTTTTTTATTGGTACCCAAGTACGTATTTGGTCGATCGATTAGCGTATATTTGATTTTATAATGAAAACCGTGTCGATGTAGGCGATCAGACTGTTTTTGGACTGGCAATATTATTATCGTATATTTATCAAGAGAATCTTAAAT
The DNA here is from genome assembly GCF_004193835.3 of Ostrinia furnacalis. Taxonomy (NCBI): domain Eukaryota; kingdom Metazoa; phylum Arthropoda; class Insecta; order Lepidoptera; family Crambidae; genus Ostrinia; species Ostrinia furnacalis. The sequence goes on along the minus strand of NW_021137421.1, from coordinate 1,350,164 downwards.
TCTAATTTGGCACAGTTGCTATCAGACGTTAAAATTTCTATTGCAAAATTGCACTTTAGTAGTTAGGTACAACTATTATCAGATATTATGAGGTTAAACTTGTTTAGCTACCGTCCGTAACTTGCTAATAAATCCATACAATTTTACATTCAACCAAAAAATCCAAACCAAATTAAATTAAATCCACAAAATTACACGATGTTCATTCGAACGAAATTGCTTCGACACCTTTTTATAAAATCTGTTAAATTACGCGCGAATAATTTTTACAATCGCAACAATCTTCACAAGTCTTCGAGAACCGCCACCCCATTATTACGTTCGCAGCAATTCGCAGTAATTCGCAAACCGGCCGAGCCGCTGCGAGTGCGAACGCGGTTCAACCCCTGAGGGGGCAATCACTGCACTTCCCCTGGTCTGGGGGTCGTCTGAGCCGAATTGATGAGTTGTACAGCCGCGGGAGAACAGACAACTTGCCTTGTACGTAATTAGAGTTAAGAAACATCCAAATAAGAATGATCGTACTAAATGCGAAAGTTGTATGCTTGTTACTCTTTCACCCAAAAACTACTACGGATTTTGATGAAACTTTGCAGTATTATTGTTTATAAGTAGGTCAGAATAACATAAAGGCTATAATTGATTAATTATATTTTTTGATCCACAACGAGGAAACTTTTGGAATGTATCTCACCTGATGGTAAGTGACGATCAGGCCGAAGGTGGAAGCGAGCTTCACCCGGAATCCTCAACCACAGAGGAACTGGCTATCTTACTTCTAACTGGTCTAATATGGTTCAGTTTCTTGACATATTTATAGCTAACAAAGGACGACTTGAGCAGAACTTATTTCTAACAACAAGCGGTCTCTATCTTTTTGAGTTTTCATTATTAGAGAGCTGACACTGCTTAGTTTAAAATAGAGTGATGGCTAATTTATAGCCATAAATGTTAAAACTTCTGGAAACGAAGCCTCTACACCTTATCATAATGGAAACTCTATTTTCAAGCAAAAAGTGAAAAGCCTCGATAAAAATTGCTTGCTTCTGAAATATATTGTGGTACTTGAGGTAGCTGTTTAATCTGAGCTGTGGTTAGGTTAATGTGATTAATATAGTACGGTGAGTTTTGTAACAGTCGGGTAGCGCCTCGAATTACGCGGAGCCTTGTGGATTGTTCAAGATTATTATGATTCTGTCCATAGACACTGTCTGGTAGATAAATAAACTATTTGAAAATTTAATGAAAATAATTGTATTTTTTAATCCAAAACGCGCATTTTTACTACAAATACAGTCACAAATAGACACAAATAATCAATCGGCACTATTCGTTAAAAACTAGTTGTTGTTACATCATTTATTTGTTTCGGCTTACGTTTTAGATAAGCCGTAGTTTTTATGACGTGCGACGCATAAGTACCACTAGTGGTCTAAATTGAATAAAATATTTTTGATTTTGATAATAAAATTTGATTAACGTGTTGTTATAATTAATTTTAAAATTTTGCGTTGCATAATTGAATTAATTTAAATAGGATTAATGGATGGATAGGTAGGTAATATTTCAATATTAATTATTTGCCTAATGTTGTTATGCTCGTATTTAGGCTTAATCACCTAAGCTTTCGTAGCAATCAGAGCTTGCTACGAAAGCTTAGGTTCTGGGACTGTTTTATTTTTATACCTTATTTGACACATGAAGCCGTAAAGATATTAAGAATGATAATTATTGCATTCCACAACGCACAAGAGTAGGTATGGTAAAAATTATTATCTATACTAATATTATAAAGCTGAAGAGTTTGTTTGTTTGTTTACTTGAACGCGCTAATCTCAGGAACTACCGGTCCGATTTAAAAAAATATTTCAGTGTTAGAAAGCCCATTTATTGAGGAAGGCTATATACCATCATGCTACGAGTAATAGGTGCAGAGCAAAAATGAAAAATGTTGCGAAAACGGGTTTTCACGCGTACGAAGTCGCGGGCACAGCTAGTATGACTATAATAATACAAGATTTTATATTAGTAATTACATACGCAAATAATCAACAACGTATAAAATCCTAACTGCGACTAATTTCCACTCTGTTTCACACAGCTGACGAGGACGGCTAATCCGATAGCATCCTTGACGTCCTCAAACTACTGTACAAAGATCATCACGGCCCTTTATCGAGTGCGAGGGCGCTGAGGACGCTAGTGATGTCACGGGATTTGGTGTTTCCCGGGAATTTAGTGTGGGATTAAGTCATCGATTGATGTAAGACGCGCAAAACTAGAGTAAAAAGGCCCTCATTAGCAAAAACATTACGCAAATCTTAAAGGACACCTTAATGAGAAGAGACAGCACGAGGAAACGTGTGCTAGTTACTAAGAACTGCTATAAAGTTAATCTTTTATGAAGTAGTAATATTTTTTTAAGAATAGGCTTTTTATTACATTCTATGTACTTATCTACAATGTGAATCATTGTGTACTAAAGCATTATTCAGCCGGTTTTCAAAACATTATGTGACTTGTATTGAGGAACACAACACTTGAAACTACTTATTTAAAATTAGACGTTTGTTATTATAACGTTCCTATTTCCGTTTCAATAAAGTTTTCAACATGAAACGGAGAAGGAAATGTAAACGATAATTCTAATGCTTTCAAAAAATAATCAAAACTTTGTTTCGAATCCCGCACCTCCGGGATCCATCGTGTCCCGCAACTCCGGGATTCATCGTGTCCCGCACAGCCAAACATTCGCCCCTAATTCGCAACATATCACGTATCAAATATGCAGATGAGACCCTCCTCAGTGGAGGGATGAACTCAAATTTAATTTGCTCGGGTCCTGCGAGTTATAATTAATTATTTAATTACTAATTATTTATCTTGAGGGGCCTCGGATTACCGGGCTCGGATGAGTGTGATTTCGCTAAACGCCGGTGAAATTTCATCTAAACAATGAAATTGTATCGTAATTTTGGCTTTTGACCGAGTTGAAATTAATTTGAATCCGTAATTAAGTCTATTAATAGATATTATTTGATGTAGCATCATATTCGGGTATTTCTTATGAAATCTCAAAATTTGAAATTTTTTTTAAATTTCTTTTTTTTTACATAAACTTAGATATTTTTTGCAGAGATCAGAAAAGTTACTTTTAAAGATCTGTCCAGGGGTATTGGTCTTCCATATTTTTTTATATTACCTATAAAAAATGAGGTTTAAAAAAATTAATAAATGAGGGAATGATTAACGGAGTGAGGGAATGATTTATTATTATATTATAGTAAAAAACAACATGTACAAATGGCATATTGGCATGCTTTAAGTTTTGACAAGTATTTCGGGTATTCACTAGTCTAAGTTTTTACTTGAACTTTCGCTTTTTCCTTTAAATATTTTAATCTTTCTTTTTCCCGCAGTTTTTTCAAAGATTCAGTATTATTTTTCATTTTTCTCGCCTTTTTCTATCGTACTCTTTCTTTTTTATTTATTTTTTTGCATCACTCAACTTCTTTTGTCGTGCTATTTTGCTTCCACATACATGCACCTCTTTTAAATTAAATACCAGGAAATACAAGTTACATGAAATAAATAAGCCTAGGCGCAGACCATCGATTTTTCGTCGGCCGATAGTTTAGTCGGGCAGTTAATCAGTATGGGCATGTATGGAAGTTCGCACATTACGCCGATTTGATTTGGCCGACTAAATAGTTGAATACGATTCCCAACTGCCTTCCAACTAAAGTATCGTCCAACTATCGGTCGATAGCTTGATCAGACGGCGCTCCTCTACGCGCGCGCAGACTGGCCGATTTTTCGTCGTCCAACTCGGCCGATAGCTTCAGTTTGCTCCTCGTTTTTGGCGGGAAAGGTTATTATTACTAATTAATTGATTTAACTAGTTATTACTCTCGATTTCACTTTTTCATGATCATTTCCCTTTCATCATCATCATTTCAGCCACAAGGACGTCCACTGCTGAACATAATCCAATGACTTCCACATCGCACGGTTGGTCCCGGCCTGCATCCAGTGCCTTCCTGCTACCTTTATCAGGTCATCGGTCCACCTTATGGGTGGACGTCCCACGCTGCGTTTTCCGGTACGCGGCCTCCATTCCAGAACCTTGTTGCCTCATGCCGTCAGTTCTGCGTACTATGTGCCCTACCCACAGCCCACTGCCACTTCAGCTTGCTAATCCGTTGGGCTATGTCAGCGACTTTAGTTCGTTTACAGTCTAATTTTTTAGAAATCAGCAGAAATGTCATCAAAAATGGCCAACTGACATAAAAATATTTTTAGTCTGTGAACTAGTGATGCGACAAAACCTCTCGTTAATCGCGAAGTGAAATTATTGTAGTACTTGCGTATCATCGCCGGGTGATCGTCAAAATACTAAAAATATGCAACAAAGTCGCAACATTGAATGGGAACTGATTATGAAAGTTTCGAGAACAGGAAACAAACTGTATGCACAGATGTACTCAAAAAACACACTGGACAGTAAAACAATCAATGATATCCGTAAAGTTATTAAACTTCAAATAGTTGCAAAATTCTTTTATTTTATTTACTTATGTAGGAAAATAAGCAATGGAACAAAACGTAAGCATAATTGCATAAAAAAGTAAAATAATTTCGTTTAAATAAAACCGACTACAAATTAAACTGACTCCGAAAAAGTATACATTAAAAGTCGAAAAATAATTTTACGTTATCTCCAATATTGTCGAAGTTATCGCTGGAAAACTAAACAAAGTATCGTATATTTTTTATTTGAAATTAATCAGTAATCGGATTAAGTGAATACTTAAAATAATATCGATTAAATTTACAGATTATTGTCTATGACTCACAGGTTACAGCACTTATGTGTCAGAGACAAGTCGTAGACAATATGGAGATAACACATGATTTTAAACGTCAAGTCAATTTGACAAGTCTCACAAATTCACATCGTCCACGTATTTTGCTAAAATAATTTGTTTCAAAGATTGATTTCAAACTTGTTTAAACGTGAAAATAAAGTTGGTTTCATGGGCTTGTTAAATAATGTGTATGATATTATGAACACCTAAGTGATTATGGTGTAATTGTGTATGAAAGTGTTTGTTTACATCTCAGCTGGATTCTAAAAAATCAAGGTANTATTTTGTGGCTTACGATTATTTACTTAGGAGGCATCGATATGTACCATCCTAGACTGCATCTCATTTAAAACCAGATGCGATTGCGGTCAAATAACTGCCTTTTGTTACGCATAAAAAATGTAGGTTCAGTCAACATTGTGTTTCCTTTTTCAATTTAGGTTACTTATAAGTAGTCAGGGAAACCTTAACTTATTACGTTAAGTTTTACTAAGTATTTCATTATTTCACACAATATCGGAGTAAATCAAAATCAAAAATATTTATTCAATTTAGACCACAAGTGGCACTTATGAACGTCAAAATATAGTAAATAGAAAAAAAAGGTAGCCCTTAAGTACAAAAGTACAAAATGCTAAAGTATTTTTAAAAAGATTCAGAACGGTTCCTATCTCTTAGCCTACAGGTCGCTCGGGCATCAGAGAAAGTGTCAGACTTATTGCTTGTCCGACAGGGTTCCGTACTACACCAGAGAGGGACACACATATCGAACACGGTGTACACGAGCGAGACGGCTCCCGCATTGCGCTATACATTTAAAACATTATCAAGATTGATTGTCGGGTTTTAGTGATGTATGCGTCGAATAAAGTATTTGAAAGAGTGTGTCTGGACAACACAGTTAGATTTAATACGTATCTAAGTACATGAAACTTAAATCGGATAGCACGTTTTGAGGATTGTCGATCAATGTTATTTATATCTTAAACAGCATACCTAGATATAACGATAAAAAATTGTGTACAGACGAATTTCGAGATCTTAAATTATTTTCCGATTGAAAGCTCATTTCTCTGATTGATTTCCTTCAAATTATTAGGATAGGAATGTTCTTCAAATTCACTTTACGTATACGTATAAATTCCCAGTAAACATAATTCAATGTCATTTTTAGATATTAGAATAAGATTTTTAGAGACTTGACTTAGTTGCAGTTATTATTTTATATGCATTCCTAAGAAACATTGGAGTCAAAGCAAATTAAAGGAATTCGCAACAAACAATACAACATCGAAGTTATCTAACGAAACAACGATACTGCGGTGAGCATAATAATATCATTAGCGAAACAACGATGTTGTTTGCATCCCCAGCCGAGATATAACGGATAGAATTTAGCCATAATAATGGAAGTTATACAGTGTGCACAAATAATATGTTTAAGATCGCATTTTGGATAAGAATGTTGTTATTACTCGTATTTATTATTAATGCAAAACACTTGTAAGGTTACGTAACAGGTCCAAAGCGCTTACAAGCCTCTTTGTTTTTATAATTATTTTTATTTTTCTGCTGGGTTGCACCATCTTACTTTGACTTTAACAAACGTCAAAAATCTGTCAAACTCCATACAAAATACACCGATTACCGTTTTACGGTCATAGTTAGTTAGGTGGTGCAACTCAACCTAAGAATTTTGTTTTTACCCTTGTCTTGTTTACCGTACGAAATAACGCGAAGTAAATACGTGGTTGTTTTTCACTCTTTTGCCTCCCGTTCCCCTCATCCCTCACTGTCCTCAACAAACGTATTAAATATATTGGCCAATCATAAAAATAAGAATACATACATTGCAGCGTACGCCAATTTATGGGTCCATACCTGAAACAAATAAGTAAATATATTTAAAAAAAAATCATAAAACTCATTTAATTATGCAAGTAGGCTTTTAAAAAGCACTTTTACACATACACCCAGTACGTGTATTAACCCTGCCACTGCTTCAGGACAATAAATGGGCCAGTGCTGAGAAGAAGCAGCGCAAGAAACTTAGTCATTAAAGTGTTAATCAGCGTTTTAAAGTGTAATCTACACTAATATTATAAAGAGGAATGATTTTCTTTATTGTTTGTTTGTATTGAATAGGCTTTATTTCACCATTACAACCTAAAATTATTTCTGATTAATATAGATACGAAGTTCGCCGTGTCAGCTCATCATCATGATCATCATCATTATTTCAATCATAGGACGTCCACTGCTGAACATAGGCCTCCCCCAATGATTTCTATAATGGCCGGTTGGTATCGACCTGCATCGAGGGCCTTCCTGCTACCTTTAGAGGTCGTCGTATCAGCTAATTCAAGAAATTGTAGCTGGTAGAGAATGCCACATGGCATTAAGTTCGCCTTTTTGTACCGCTTTTTTTTGTGTGTGCAATAAAGTTTTTAAATAAAATACATGTAAGTAATCAACACAAATTCAAATCTCAACTAACACGTTTCCATACGAATGTTAATAAAATGAAAATAAAATCTTAATTACTGAAAAACACTGAAACGGAGGTGCTGAGAAAAACCGCATACTGTCTCTTTTACGACTTCAGCCCAATTAGCGTTTACGATCCCTATTCCTGACTATCCCGGGGCCACACGCGCTTCTGGACAATACCACTAGGATCACGGGATAATTCACGGGTAGACAGATTGTTTCTTGTCAATGATGTATTTTCAGAGGATAGAACTTGGGATCCATTGGTCTAAAGAGGCTATTCATTCATAATCATCATCATCATCATTTCAGCCACAGGACATCCACTGCTGAACATAGGCCTCCCCCAATGACTTTCACATCGCACGGTTGGTAGCGGCCGCGGCCTGCATCCAGCGCCTTTCTGCCTTTTTCAGGTCGTCGGTCCACCTTGTGACAAAATATTACTTTAGGATATAGCGTCGTTTGGCATTAGAAGTCTTTGCTGGCTCATACGAAAGGGAAAAAGTATCAAAATTTTATCTTTATACATAATTCATGCGCTCTATGGTGAACCGAGATGTCTCTCTCTACCTTTAGATATCTTACGAGGAAGGTTGAGAAGAGGCCATTGTCAAAAAGTGGTGTATTAGAAGGGTGACAATGATGTTGATGACTACTGTTGATAAATCAAATTGTTGGATTGTCGAATTGTGTTTTTAGGAACGCTAGTTTGATTCCCCATTCCCGCGACCGCTAGAATAATTGAGGTGAACCCATAACACAAGCATAAAATTCAGCTTAATATGAGGGGTCAACTATTAGTGGAATATAAGATATTTGCTTATCGAAAAAATTAAGTGTTTTAACCTAAGTAGTACTTTAAATAAGTATGAAATGCTTACAATCATATTGCACTGAATTACCTATTAATTTATTAGCGCCATAAACAGCATCCAAATAAACCTAATAAACGTTATTTATCTCCTTCATTAAACCCAGTTAATAATTCACGGAGTAATCGTGAGGCGCTAGTAAATTGAGATTGCTGTAAAGAGCGAGCGACGCCGGGGGCGGTGCGAGTGCAAGCATGTATATGGTTAGCTGTAGGTAGAATATTATGTTGGTTTCTTTTTGTTACTTTATTTTCGGTCTGCAATAAGTATTTTGGGGGTTATTGTCAATTTGCCACAAGTTGATTCACCACACTTTTGTAAGTTCCTTGATGAAAGTAAATTCGTCATAAACATTGGCAATACCTAATCCCAAAATAATTAGCTACAAATTAATCCAACTGTGACGAATTTGTACCTAGGTAGGTACCTACATTTTTTTTCATGACAGATGGATTTTATGACAAATCGAAAATAACCCTATTTTAAGGTAAATTTTTGTTTTGGAGAGACGGCTTCCTACCGATAAGATCGCCTAAATTGTGTCGTTTCGAACGGCTTTTACTTATTTGTCAGTTTTGCGTGGTACTTATTGGAAAAATAATATAGAATCTATTTATTTATCCAACACCTAATAAAAACGATTTTCGTTTTCCCTGTCTTCTCTCAATATTTTTGAATAGACCAGATTTATTTATTTACAAACATTCAATAGTACAAGCAGATTATAATTTCTCAATACGTTTTCCTTATCTCCCAAGATTCGTGTTAACCCTTACAACAAAGTACGCGTAATTTCCGTAAGCCTACTCATGTTTACGTCAAATGAAGTTCGCGACATGAAATTCATAAATCCTGTCGCTCGGAACAAATCGTTTGATCGCGCCATCTGTCGGCCGAACCGAGTTTCCCAAGACACACCTTTGCTTTCCCAGACCGGAGGCATATTTTGTGGTAGGGTTAGCAATTTAACTGATAAACCTATATTATGACCCTCCTAACTCTACTACCTTGAGTATACTTATGAACCATCTTACTTTAGCTTTAACAAACGTCAAAAATCTGTCAAACTCCATACAAAAAACACCGGTTATTGTCATAGTTTCGGTTAAAGTAAGTTAGTGCAACTTAGCCATAGAATATAATTTGAAAAGTACCCCAAAATAAAGGAAGTCAACCAATATTATGTCNCTCAAAACTATAAAGTTTTAGTCATTTTTTCTGGGTTATTGTTCTTTAAGATAAAATTATCTTCACCGGCCACAGCCATGATTTCATATTTTTACACTAATAATATTGTGTAGGATTCCGCCGAACACCAGAATCCATAGCCACTTTGTCCGGCAGCGCCACGGTATTGAAAATAGGAACTAAAAACTGTCAAAGCGGCGGGTAATGACACGCTGTTTTACATTACGGCTAGCTGTATTGAAGAACGTTTGGCGCCGAATACATTCCGGCGGATTTTCATTCAGCCGTATTCAATCCGGCTAAACGTTAATCCGTCGTATTACAAAACAGAGCTGTAATGCAAAATGCCTAGCTGTAATGTAAAACGGCGGATTATACAATCTGACTGCGACATCAACATGTCAACATTGGCTAGGATTTAAATTATTTCTTCGTTTTTACCAATCAAATAAAGCTGTACCTAGCAACGGTTAATAATTTTATCCCTACAAGAAGTAAGATAGTTTTTCAAGCATTTAAGAAAATAATAAATTTTACTTGTGAAAATTGCTTTTGACATTCTTGACATAAATACTATTGGTTGCTTACATAAATTATGGATTACCAACTCGTATATCATAAAAAAACACTGAATGAAATAAATAAAAACATACTGAAACTCTTCCGTCAAACAAAAACCACCGAAATGAACTCGCGCCATTTGACATTGTCAACCCTAACAGCACCTGTCATAATTCACAAATGACAACTCATTCGGGCGGCCGCAGCATCGCAAGGGTTAAGTAATTTGTTTCGCCCGGTCGTGGGTCGGGGCTGCAGTAGGGTTGTGGGGGTAAAGATTTTAGTGTTTAACCTGTAGCGCTGGATTTGTAGTTGTAGCGCTGTTTTCCGTTGGAATTTTGATTAAAAAACATAATTTTATTATTGTGTTGAACGCATAATTAATGAAAGCTTTCGCCTGAACAAGTATCGCAAAGTTTTTCTTAAGTAAGTACTTTCATTCAAAGAAAATTTTACCTAGGTACTCCGTATTCTCCTTCGATAAAAAAGGTCTAGGGAACTTATTAAACATGTTAGTTATTTTAATGAAGAAACGCGAAATGCATAAAAGAATAACAAACATGTAGTGGTATTAAGTATTTACTCATAAGTAGTCGTACTACTGTCGTATTATTAGTTAGAAAACAGGTAGCTTGCCATTCCTAAGTTTTTGTCACTTGTAGTAATGAATTATTTCATTATGACGTCATTATGAAAATAATGCCCGCCACTGTACACACAATACAACATTAAATTTTCAAGCACTCATAACGTCAACCCTACGCCACCCGCTCATACACATACGACTCGTAACATACATCGTCGCAAATGAAATGATAAAATTTTCATGCTTATGTTGTGTGATTGCGCGTAATGAGGCGGGGTTACGTCTTTTTTACTTTTTTTCGAGTTACATCTTTTTTACTTTTTGAGTTACGTCTTTTTTACTTTTTAGGGCTCCCCTACAGAGGCATTTGTTATGTTTTGTCGTGCATTCTGTTGGGACGTATTAGTTATATTTTACGGAGTGCATATCCGGAGAGTCGTTTGGTAAAAAATCGATTTGTAACTGTTTTTGTGACATTAAAAAGCTTTTAAAGTGGGTTTACCGCGCAGGGGACGTATAACTTGTAGCTTTTTAAATATTTATTTATTTATATTAGGGAAACAAACAATTTTCATATACAGACAAATAATCACACAAAAAATAGGACAGAAATCAGCAAAGTTTCCATATATTTAGTTAGTAAATATATTTATATAATGCACAAAACGAGTTTAGGGATGACGGCAAATCAATTAAAATAATGTGGTATCAGTAAATAATTGTAGTAGGAGTTATTTTGACAGACGAAAAGAACAGATTGTATGGTTTGTTTCTTTAACTCATTTTTTAAATATTCAGGTAGCCTTACTTATACTATCGTAATATACATAAGTATAATACCTATGCAACTGGTCAGCTGCTTTAGATTTTGGTCCAAAAATGAAGCATGTCAGGTCTTCTTTGGATAAAGGAAGTAAGTGCAATTCCCACGTGCTTTTTTGTTCAGTGGCCGCTTTATTTCCAGTTACAATGACATCACATCATAAGTAGGTAGTTACGCCAAAATCGCTTCACCCTAATAGCATACAAATAAGGTCGGTAATGGCTTGTTATTCACAGCTAACAAATTCGGTCGACTTTTGTTATGGTGTTGACGAGCGGCCATAACCGATACGGATGTCAATAAACATTGTATCAACAAGGTGAATGTGGCATCTTTATGGAGTCGTAATACAGTTTATTTTTCAACAAAAAAGTACAGTTTGATGTGCTGTTGACTGGACATTTGGGTTCCAAATGCGTATAAATTTTGTCAATGGAATGAGTATTGCAACGAATAAATAAGGATAATCGGTTTTTTATTAGTACCCAAGTACGTATTTGGTCGATCGATTAGCGTATATTTGATTTTATAATGAAAACCGTGTCGATGTAGGCGATCAGACTGTTTTTGGACTGGCAATATTATTATCGTATATTTCTTAAGAGAATCTTAAATTCTAATTTGGTACAGTTGCTATCAGACGTTAAAATTTCTATTGCAAAATTGCACTTTACTAGGTACAACTATTATCAGATATTATGAGGTTAAACTTGTTTAGCTACCGTCCGTAACTTGCTAATAAATCCATAACTATAAATTTTATTTTCAACCAAAAAATCCGTCAAACCAAATCGAATTAAATCCACAAAATTACACGATGTTCATTCGAACCAAATTGCTTCGACACCTTTTTATAAAATCTGTTAAATTACGCGCGAATAATTTTTACAATCGCAACAATCTTCACAAGTCTTCGAGAACCGCCACCCCATTATTACGTTCGCAGCAATTCGCAGTATTTCGCAAACCGGCCGAGCCGCTGCGAGTGCGAACGCGGTTCAACCCCTGAGGGGGCAATCACTGCACTTCCCCTGGTCTGGGGGTCGTCTGAGCCGATTTGATGAGTTACAGCCGGGGGAGAACAGACAACTTGCCTTGTACGTAATTAGAGTTAGGCTGGTTTTAGTGTCACGCGGACCGTCCGGTGCGGACCCGCTCCGCGCGGCCAATCTGTATGAACTTCTAGGGAGCGTTTTAGAGTAATGCGGTCCGGAGGAACCGCTCTGCTCCCTAGCAGTTCATAAACATCTAAATAAGAATGATTGTACTAAATGCGAAAGTTGTATGCTTGTTACTCTTTCACGCAAACACTACTAAACGGATTTTGAGGAAACTTTGCAGTATTAATGTTTATAAGTAGGTCAGAATAACATACAGGCTATAATTTATTAATTATAATATGATTCATTTTCTTGACAGATTTATAGCTAACAAAGGACGACTAGAGCAGAACTTATTTCTAACAACAAGCGGTTTCTAACTTTTTTCAGTATTAGAGAGCTGACACTGCTTAGTTTAAAATAGAGTAATGGCTAATTTATAGCCATAAATGTTAAAACTTCTGGAAATGAAGCCTCTAAACCTTATTTCTAATCATAATGGAAACTCTTATTTTCAAGCAAAAGTGAAAAGCTTCGATAAAAATTGCTTGCTTCTGAAATATATTGTGGTACTTGAGGTAGCTGTTTAATCTGAGCTGTGGTCAGGTTAATGTGATTAATATAGTACGGTGAGTTTTGTAACAGTCGGGTAGCGCCTCGAATTACGCGGAGCCTTGTGGATTGTTCAAGATTATTTTGATTCTGTCCGCAGACACTGTCTGTTATAGATAAATAAATATAGTATTCGAAAATTTTATGAAAATAATCGTATTTTGAAATCCAAATACATTCACAGCTAATTAAAATTAATGTTGTTATTTGTTTCGGCTTACCGTTTAGATAAGCAGTAGTTTGTATGATAATAAAATTGATTAACATGTTGTTATGATTAATTTTAAATTTGCGTTGTATAATTGAATTAATTTAAACAGGTTTTAACGCAATACGCGGATAGGTTTCAAATATTACCTGCCCCATGTTGTTATGCTCGTATTTAGGCTTAATCACCTGAGCTTTCGTAGCAAGCTCTGGTTGCTACGAAAGCTTAGGTTCTGGGACTGTTTTATTTTTAATACTTACCTTGTTTGTAAAGATAATAAATATGATTATATAATTTATTGCATTCCACAATGCACAAGAAGAGGTATGGTAATAATATGACTTTAATTATACAAGATTTTATATTAGTAACAGACGCAAATGACTAACAACGTATAAAGTCCTAACTGCGACTAATTTCCACTCTGTTTCATACAGCTGACGAGGACGGCTAATCCGATAGCATCCTTGACGTCCTCAAACTACTGTACAAAGATCATCACGGCCCTTTATCGAGTGCGAGGGCGCAGAGGACGCTAGTGATGTCACGGGATTTGTTGTATTCCCGGGAATTCATTGCGGGATTTAGACATTGATTTAAAAAGCAAGAGAAAAAAAATCCTTAGTTTTAACTACGAAACCTCGCAAACATTAGAATTTCATACGCAAATAAACAATAATATATTCTTAGTCCTACTATGAATAATTTCCACTCTGTTTCACATAGCTGACGAAGACTTCTAATCCGATAGCATCCTTGACGACGGATTTGGTCGGGGAATTTAGTGCGGGATTAAGTCATGAATTGATGTAAGTCGTGCAAAATTAAAGTAAAAAAGCCCTCATTGGCTAAAAATTTACGTAAATCTTAAAGGAAACCTTAATGAGAAGAGATCACGAGGAAACGGGTGCTATTTACTAAGAACTGCTATAAAGTTAATCTAATTTTATGAAGTCGTAATATTTTTTTAAGAATAGGCATTTTATTACATTCTATGTTACTTATCTACAATGCTAATAATTATGTACTAAAGCATTATTCAGCCGGTTTTCGAAACATTATATGTGGGGTTGACTCGTATTGAGGAACACAACACTTGAAATTGAAACTACTTATTTAAAATTAGACGTTTGTTATTATAACGTTCCTATTTCCGTTTCAATAAAGTTTTCAACATGAAACGGAGAAGGGAATGTAAACGATAATTGTTAATCCAAATAATAATGCTTTAAAAAAATAATCAAAACTTTGTTTCGATTCCCGCACCTCCGGGATTCATCGTGTCCCGCACAGCCAAACATTCGCCCCTAATTCGCAACATATCACGTATCAAATATGCAGATGAGACCCTCCTCAGTGAAGGGATGAACTCAAATTTAATTTGCTCGGGTCTTGCGAGTTATAATTAATTATTTAATTACTAATTATTTATCTTGAGGGGCCTCGGTTTACCGGGCTCCGATGAGTGTGATTTCGCTAAACGCCGGTGAAATTTCATCTAAACAATGAAATTGTATCGTAATTTTGGCTTTTGACCGAGTTGAAATTAATTTGAATCCGTAATTAAGTCTATTAATAGATATTATATTGATGTAGCATCATATTCCATTTAATCCACCAAAACAGTTGTGGATTTTAATTGTTCGATTTCTATTTGCAGAGATTTTTGATTTTATATCAAAGTCCTCCGAAGCTTAATGGATAAAGCAGTCGCCTAACAAGAGAAAGGTCATCGATTCGAGTCTTACCAGAGACAGTCGATTAATAAAAATTTGGATAAATATTTTGTCACATTGATAATTGACAAAATATTTCATAATGAGATATGAAAAAACCAGTATTTTTTTTTTATTCTAACAACACTTACTTCCAATATAAAACATAGCCATTAATTTATAAGCATAATCGCCATAAACCTTGCACAGACAAAACAGACTCGCAGACACCGTAACAGCCCATAACGTCTTTAGGTCAACGACACGCCCATAAAACCAACTGTATTGAGGAATTTTATGGTTTCAATTCTCCATGGGCATGAACTTAATTGATTAACCTTCCTTGACGAAAGGCAGAAGGATGGAGTCGTGGCGTGACCAGTGGGGCCATAGACACCGCGTGCCTGTGTCAACTAAAGCCCGGTCTCTGAGCACGTAGAATTTTGTCCAATGACCCCAAGCTACCCATCCTTATCGCTAGCGCGTAATTATATTGTTGTCGCGACTGTGCGACGGGCGCCCGCAGTAAGTGTACATTAAAAAAATAATTAAATTCATTTCTTTTAGTAAAATGACTAACTAAAGTAACTAATTACAATCTCATTTGAAAACATTGCAAACAAACAGCTAATGAAAACTCCTCGAATAAGCCCCTTCTTTTTACAGACAAAGATAGATAATTAGATAGGCAGCTGTAATATTTTATGACAGTTTATAAAATATAGTGGTTTGTAGTACAGATAAAAAGGAGAAAAATTAAGAGGGAGGTAACCATTCGTTTGTGTATATTTTCGTTATCATGCCAATAATTATAATCAAACTTTATACTTTTATGAAACGTTGAAAAATAAGTTAACGTCCTAGCATTTTTGGAATACCATACCCTGTTTTATGAAACTCACGCCAAAAATAAGAATAAGAATACTTTATTCAGCATATTGTAAAGAATACAGTAGATACATAACATTAACCACTATGCTGAAGAGGTGCCCGCTCAGCAATATTCAAGACCATACCGAGGCGTAAAATGTTAATTTAAGACTTTTATTTTAATACAGATATTTCCTTCTGCGACGTCTACATCTCAAGTAGTCTGTGCCCGTAAAGACGAACGCCAAACAGATAGCCCATCGGCGTTAATCCGCCATAAAATCGCCGATTTCCGCGCAAATAAATCGAGTTCCCATAAACAGTACGAGCCGGACCGAATGGAGGTAGTGCTGTCCAAAGTTACAGTATTCCCGAATTATCCGACAGCGAAAGAAGAAAATAGAAAGAAATAGCAAGAATCATATTATGTGTAGTAAGTATGATGATTTTTTATGATTAAAACTAAGTACCTAGAACAGAATCTGCAAATCGCCGTCGGACAAAGAAACAAGAAGAAGAAGAAAACAAGTATTTATGGACTAACCAGGCTCATAATAGGAATAATTACCAACGAGTACGGTAAGAATTTGAGTGTGTAAAATTTTTCAGCTTAGGTAAACTTTTCAGCTTCTAAGACGTACGTACGGACGTACGGGAAACTACGAGTAGGAAAATTGGAAAATGGAGAAGAGTTTGAAAAATACCTAAACTCTATGATAGATTCTGGAGAACTTAGGAAACCCATTGTCACACGTCGTTGTTTGTTTGCTGACTAAAATACAATGAGAAAGTCGTACCTACAACTTGACATCGGATACTTGATAACGGATTTAAGTTTTCGGCAACACTACAATCGAGCAGGAATCGATTCGAGTGCTAAAATCGATTGATCAAAGTCACTGGTATGGGTCCGCGGACAGTTATCTTGATAAAGCGCGGCGTGCGCGCGCGCAGCGACGCGACGCGTTTATGACGCTGAGGCTGTATCCATGAAGCGATCTTCAATTTGAGGTAGGTAATTGCTAATAATAACAGAGATATGTTTATTTTTTCTTTTCACAAAGATTATAAAACAGGACATAATTTGGGAAAGTTACAGAACAGAAGGTTTGCGATAAACTGGAAAAATAAATGCCAAGTTTTAAGCAGGCATTTGCACTTACTGTAATAAATGCATTTTCTTTATTTTCTGTTAGCGTCCATTGTCTATTTTAAAGACTCAACACACCAAGGAATCTCTACATTTTCAGTACGAAGCTCATTGAAATAAGAAATAGAGCGTTCTACTTAATTATTTCAATTCCAATTAAGTTTCTTATGAAAGAAACTGCTATCATTTAGCAGTGGAAAGTGGATGAAGTCGTAAAGTTAAGACTTGAATGTCAATACGGGCCTACGTGAGTAATTTTAGGGATTTTGTTACTTCTCAATTTTATGGTTGGACAGGGATCTAGAGATTTATTGGCCAATCTTTATTTATTGAGAAAAAACGCGAATAAAATCACTGAAATATCCGTTTTGATTTATGTATGTACTTGTTATGGTATCCTGTAAGTGCCTACTTACCTACAAGGTAATATTGAAATAAAAAAATCGTAACTTAAAAATATCCATAGCTAGGACTTTTCCTATCACAAAAGAAGAACTACAAACGTTTCCTTCGTGAAAGAAAACAATGGATGACTTTTTAATTCAACAATAAGAAACATGATCATTTGGAATTCATTTCTAAGATGATTCAATTACAGTTTCAGATTGAAATGGATAACTAAACCGCTATTTATGTGCATGACGGTGGACTAAAAAATCAAATTTATTTCAAACCATTAGTATTTTCATTTTTTAAAGAGACACATTCTCATACATCCCCATCAAACAAAAACCTCCTCAACTAACATTATACTTACTTGATAAGCCTCCCCACGAGCTTGTCGCGCCCCCCGGCGGTACACGCGCGAGATAAAACATTTTTAATGTACGGGCCCACCCCGAGGCTCGTGACCACCCTGTATGGAAAAAACCACACACCCTATATTGTTGTATGGATATTGCAGGGTCAAAAACCTTTAGTTGGTACGATTTGTAGAGATTTAAACCTAATTATGTAAGTACTCTAAAATTACCTACTTATGTACCTACTTATAGTATTTACTTGAGTCTAAGAGAGACTCCATGAGGATTATGATTGTATTGTGTAGTTAAGTGAAGTGTAAGTAAGTATTTTTTATTTGGTGTAAGTATATTCTGTTATTAACTCGTCCAAACTAAGGAATACTGATTGATTGACAAATACATAAGTTACCTTGCATCTTAAACGAAATTCAGTATTCCTAAAACACTTTTATTTTAGCAGGTAAAAGTGCTTGAGGGAATCATGAACGTTAAATTACAAAAGATACCATCTTATTATGCAAGGCATATTTTAATGCAACCATAAACGTGAAAACCATGAAATGAAAACATCATTTTTTCCTACAAGGCCAGCAAGATGGCGCTCAAAGCCGTAACCGTCCGATTAAAAAAGTCATAACCTAAAATCGCACATTGTTGCGTATTTACCATTACCTAACGAAACCTTTAGTATGAAAATCCCGCGTTTTTGTAGCAATAACTTCTTGTAATACCGTCATTTGCTGTCGCGTCGTGTTTGCCTTTTTGATAAGAATCAAAGGTGAAATCCCGCCAAAACGCCGCCATCATCCGCGCGTTGAATAAAGAGGTCGTTTGTGACAGTTTACTTTTTCTTGTGACATGATTTTCTTTTTTAATCTCCAAAAAACAAAGGAAGAGTTTTCATTTAAGGTGAGCGCAGACTGTTCAAGTCAGTGGGCTGTGATTTATTTGTTCCGTATTTTACAAAATGAGGGATTTCTTTTGCTTGCGTTTTAACACAATAAGATTGCTTGAAACCTAACAGTTCTTTAGGGTATTATCCATTCTATATTTTCTTCAGCTGAGTCTATTCCATATGTTATAATAAAACAATAGGTCATATTTTCAGTGTTTCACTACACGAATAGCATATCAATTGATCTCTCACACGATCATAAAAGGATAGTCACATTGTCTTTTCATAGAAGTTGTTACTTTTCAAGAATGTAACAGCATTATTGTGTTCCGGCAGTTAGAGGTAAGATATAAGATAGCCAGTTCCTCCGTGGTTGAAGATTCCGGGTGAAGCTCGCTTCCACCTTCGGCCTGATCGTCACTTACCATCAGGTGAGATACAGGCCAAGAGCTTCCTCGTTGTGGATAAAAAAAGTTCATACTTATGTAGCCGAGCACGCTCAAGTTAAAAATCTGAAAAATCTATACAGAAATCAATGTCAGAAACCGAGAGATTGATGTGTAACAAACAAATAAGTCCTATTTAATCATACAGAGTTACAGACTTTCCTAAACATCTACCTTTCTCGATCATCAAACCAAGATCAGCTGTCGTCGAGCCTATTTCGCCGCGTCAACAAATACACCGTCCCCAAATAGCCGCGGCCCGCGCCAAGAATACCACAGATAAACACCCAGCTGTCAGATGATACCGCGAAACAATAAATACTTTACAAATTATCCATGTGCTTTTTAAAACGTGACTAATAAGTTAGGCTCTGTCACACTGCGCGACTGGAATTAATTAATATAAGTTTCAGGAATTGCTTATTAATAATTAATGTAGAGTCAGCCGCCGGAGCCCGCTCAGGTGAGCTGACGTCATCATCATCATCATTTCTGGCCGTTTGGTGTAGTGGTTCAGAACGGATTTCAGCTTAAAGTGGAACTTCAAAGTAACATGACATTTTATTGCTATCTTTATTTTAACAATTCCAAGATCACGTGAAATCAGTTGATCGTATCTCGTATTTCACGGAAGTTCATGGAAGTATAAATTCTTAAAAAGATACTTTTGTATCTTCTAATTTTCTGTCTGTGTATAACCATTCTCTTAAGCTTGGACCTGGCTTTCTTACTACCTATACAATGCCTCAACCGAGCTCCCAATAAGATGCCCAGTTCATCTTCAACCAATATCCCTGCCTAACTTTCTTTTTATCTGTGCAGCGTCATGCGCGACAGGACAAGTCGTAAAAAGGCGCGAAATGAGCTCATTAATCGGCGCGGGCGCGGCCGTAATTCGACCTGTCATCTTTAAGTGGCGCTGTTGTCGCGTTCTTATTTTGAATTTTTAAGTTGATAAATGGCGCGAAAGACACGTCAAGTAACCGGCCAGCACGCTCGTTAAAATTAAGTGAGAGTGTAAAATGATGTAAGAAATATTGATATCGGATTACAGAAGGTGATTAATTCGAAAAAGTAAATGACGGTTGTGGAGGTATTTAATCATGGAAACATTTTATTACGCTTATCAAGCGAGATGTAATTTTTCGAGAAAAAGAAAAGATCTAAAAGCACTCACTTTGATCTTCTTTAACGTCGCGTAGTGATCATTTGTAAAGACTTGTAAAGATTTGTATAGTAGGTACTATAAATACGAATGGAAATTAGTAGTGAATGAAATGGAAACCAACTTCTTAAGCTCAAACTGAAATATTTCTAATTTTAAATGTTGTTAAAATAGTGCAAAATAAATTAAGGAAACCTCTGTTTCCTGACCTTTTCAACCGACTCATTTCGATCCCAATCAAACCTTTTTTCTAAAAGCTGAATGGCCGCAACGCCACGGTGTCAAAGACGGCGTGAATGGCGCGAAGCGTAACGCCAGCTGTCTGGGGACAAATAGACAAATGGCCGCCTCTAATGGACTGTTTTGAGCTGTTTGGAGATGAAATATGACGGGATCGGTTTATTGTAGCAAAGCCACCGGGTAGTGAGTGTGGTAAGTGTGTGACGAAATATCACGCGGTGGAAGTAAATCTTTCGAACTGACGAAGTTTTTAAAGTCTTTAACATCGTTACATGAATCCCCATTTATGAAAAAAGTTTCCGACTCACCTAACCTGCTTTTTACTTCAGCTTCTGTAAAAACAAGCATTTTCATTGTTATAAGTTTTAACGTTGTACCTACCTATAAATAGGTATAAGTACTGGTTTAATTTGCCGTCCCTTAATCACTTTATTAAAAAAAATAGATGTACCTAGATAAAATCGTAGCCAAAATATACTCCAAAAATAATACCTCTACTACAACTATAGTAGTTACAAGATCCAATAGCATTTAGCTTGATGTGCTGCCGCCCGTATTGGTATGCAACGCAATTTTCCAGAAATTCGTATGCAAAATGCAAATTCAGCTGATTTGTCTCGTTGTCCACTCCACCACATTTGTCAGGCCACAGAATAAATAAAACAGTAAGCTTATCATTTTCGAGATTAAAAAGATAATTTTTATTGCGTCTATTTAAATTTAAAATGCATAGCGCATGCAAACGTGGATTTCTCAATATTTTTAAAGCCGTGGGTGTATGACGTATGGCAGCCACTGCGATGGGAGATATCAGTTGATAGATGCGAGCGGAGGGAGAGCGTTGAGTAATTTGCAACATAAATATTCAAGATGTCCACATAGAACAGGGAGAACACACACAAACATTAAATATTGAATAAGCGAAGCCACTGTTTACTTAAAAAAAATGTTTTAAATTAATAGAGACGTGTAATGTAGAAATGTACCTATCATATAGGTACACATATAGGGTCAAAAAGGGTTCAAAGCCCTTTAATTTACTCGTTTTTATGTGAATACTACAAGACGGACTAACTAACACGAAAAATTATGTCATGCCACGCAGAAATAAACCTCCAAATATTTCTCAATTGTTTTTCTTTACTAAATAGGACAACTGGACTGAAATGAAGCTGCATCATAGCGAAACCGTCCTTCTGAGATAAATTCCGATTAAGTTAATTCGGCTCAAAAAGTTTGACACCAGAGTTGTTACAATAGAAGAAAAATATCATTACGACTATCTACAACCCTGTGCCTCACGCAGGACCTCTCTGAGTTCCAGGAGGGCACTTTAACTATAACTCATAGGGATTATTTATTTACTTTTTAGCAATAAAACACACCAGTTTTAAAGACGTCAAGAAATATAATCAAAGACAAAAGTCACAAGACAATAGGAAAGAGTCAATATTAGAAAAAAAAAGGATGTGCGTTCTGCACATTCATCTGCAACCCCATAAATTAGAAGAAGAAGAAAGTAATTTTGACAGCTTTTACTGGCTTTTCTCTCTACGCTGTGGGCGGTGCACTTTTCGTTTTGTGACCTAGGCGAGCCTACGCGCCAGTAATAGGAGACGGCGAAGTTTACGGCGTTTACCATGTATCCGATATCGACGTTGTTGTAAATATGGCAAAATGTTCGCCAGACACTAATGACTTAGGTCTGTATACAAAACAAAGCGCTAAACTTGATTCAATCTGTGTATTCTGTAATACGGACATAAGTCTTGAAAACTAGATTGACTCTCAGAGATAGATTCTGGTCTAAATAAAATAGATACTTATAGAAATTAAACTCCCCACCAATCAATGTTTGAACTTCGCCACAACACTATGGCGATGTAGCGTCATTTTAGGAAAATTGTTAACTGATTGTAGTGACTATTTGGAAAAAAAAAGTAGATTCCATTGCAGGTTCCTTATGTAATTTTAGGCATTTCCCTTTGTCCCATCCCACTTGGTTAGACAATGCAAAAAACATTTTTTTTTTTACTTTTTCTGATAATTATCATACACTTCAATTAAATGGAAAGCAAACTCGCGTGTTAACGCCTGTATGTTGTATTTAAACAATATTTGAGCTTAATTAAAGCCAGTTAACCGTCACCGGCAGAAACGATCCTGGATCCGTTAACGAGCTGCCCCGGGACGAATGCAAATTGTATTTATCGTTTGAGGGCTTT
Organism: Ostrinia furnacalis; assembly: GCF_004193835.3. NCBI lineage: Eukaryota > Metazoa > Arthropoda > Insecta > Lepidoptera > Crambidae > Ostrinia > Ostrinia furnacalis. Next base: position 1,327,404 of record NW_021137421.1, on the reverse strand, counting down.
GTGGTAATTAATATCTTTGTGAGGTAATTAGGTGCGGGTTTAAATAAATACAGCTTCGATGGGATATAAATTAGCTTATCTGAAGATCCTCGGAAATTGTGTACGTTATTTTTCGATACATTTTCTCCGCGCTAATTTTCTTTGAACACGATTTAGCACAGTTGAGTATCGCTTCTACAGAGTTCTCGGGTTTGGTTCCTGCACAAAAAAATGTATGTAGTACCTATAAACTGCCTATAATCAAACCAGTATTTTTTTTCTTTATTTGGAAAACAGCAGCTTATCTATCTATATATATAAAAGAAAGTCGTTTTAGTTACTTCGCTTATAACTCAAGAACGGCTGAACCGATTTAGCTGAAAATTGTCAGGGAGGTAGTTTAGAGCCAGGAGAAGGACATAGGATACTTTTTATCCCGTTCGAAATAAAAAAAGTCTGCTTATTTATTGCCATTAAGGCGGAACAAAGTTCGCCGGGTCAGCTAGTATTATAATACATTAAAAGTAGCATACAAAAAAATAAGTCTTACATAAGCCTATTTCTAGGTTTCTGGTTCTGGTGGGTATTTCAACAAGCTTATTTTGATGCGGTGAACACAAAGTGATCGCGATCCCTAATTTTGGTTTATTCGCAAAGATCCAGAGCTCTATTGTTTAAAAAATCTAAGTCCATACTTTGAAACCCAACGGGTCCACAATATCAAAAATAAAAAAGCATTTTCTATGAAATTTTAAAAATTCGTGGCCTGCTGGGAAAAGAAAAACAGTGCAGTCGTGGACCTTTGGGAATAAGCCCCTTAATTACAGCAACTTATACATCGTCACCGAAAACATAGTAAAAGTCCCGTTTTTCCAGCATTTTCAGCAAACCATAAACTTGGCCTGCAGTGCAGCGGGGCATCGCATCCGAGTGAGCTGGCGAACTTTGCAGCTCCAGTTTGTTAAAAAGTTGCCAAGAAGTTTACGGATTAAGTTCGCCTCTCCATTTTGAAAAGGTCTGTTAGTTACTTGGATCACGTTCTTAAACCTGCTACGTAAGGTGATACGGAATTAAAAATTTCTAAAAAAAAAGCTCTGCAAAATTTTTTGATAAATATGATCGGCTCTGTTAATAATGCGTTTTAGCATGAGTTAAAAAACTTGAATGCCGAAAAGATTTTCAAGGTTTCCATTGGGTTTGGATTTCTGACAGAATATGAACTACAATCCTTCATTATTCCGCATTTCCGCGTCACGGCCTGAGGGAATATCCAGAGGTTTTAATGGGTAGATAGAAGAGTAATGCCCGTTTTCACCATCAATCCCTAATTTTTAAGTGACCAATATGAAAACAAAATTCCAGTTATGTGTTACCATAGGGATCACTTAAAAATTAGGGATTGATGGTGAAAACGAGCGTAAGAGTCCTACATGACTGCAAGAATTCGTGTAAAGTACACCATCAGAAAAATAGATGAGTAAGATAATGACATGACAATCATCTTGATACATCTACAGCTAGCAATGGTTTCAAATCCCATACGTAAGTAGATCTATAGAAATCTAGTGGCACCTAAACTACTCGTAAGCCCTCCCAAGCAAAGTCACGAATAGAGCCTAGTGCACAAGAAAGCCCCAACCAAAACTCGTATTGTTGGCTGTCAATCGCGCGCGCCATCTCTCGGATATCGGATGGCGCAGATACGCCGCCGGCGCCGCGCCGGATCGCATCGCACGCGCGAGCGCAGTCCACTTTGTATTACAGTTTTCTATTTAGCAACGAAACATCGAGGCCAGCCGGGCACTAAAACGATTTAGGTCGAAATGTTGAGAAATACTAGGATAATGCACTTACGCCCGTATTCACAAATCAAACGCACAGGGTTGAATAGAGCTCTGTGATTGGTTTCTGTGTCACCCTGTGCGTCCACGCGCACTGTGAGACCTCATAGTAATGTTTGTGAATACGGGCGTAATACATTGAGAAATCTATAGAGTTTTCTAATGAAATGATACCCGGAAAGATGCTTGGGGTTGTCAAAACTAATCAATCTTCTCTCTTTCATGGTTTGCGATTGAGANTTAATTTCAAAGAAACAATGAAAATAATAGGTTTCCAGCCATAAAAGTATTTTTAGATTCAGATTACATGTGTAGCCTATTAATCTCATCAACCAACACACTTCTTATCGTCTTCAGCCTCAAAAAACATATTTTTTTCTTCCGACGCAAGTTTTCACACTGAAAAATTTACCGTGACAAAACATTCGTAAACTTACGTTAGCCAGCTATCGCCACTTACTATTCTATACGTCAAAAAAAGGTTCGTGATCGCAAAGTTAGTATAAACATCATACGATACGTTTACGGTACTATTACGTTACTATACAATAGGCATTTGTGCTGCCAAATTTAGTTTGTTTTACGTCCGATAGAGGCGCTCTCAGATTCTCATACATAAATTATTTACGTTAACGATACGATTACCTTTACACAAGTTATTCGTGCTTGGCGTACTGGTTTAATTTGCCGTCCCTTGATCACTTTATTTAAAAAAAATGTACATAAAGTCGTAGCTAAAACATACTTGTAAAATAATACCTACTACAACTATAGGAGTTACAAGATCCAATAGCATTTAGCTTGATGTGCTGCCGCCCGTATTGTATGAAACACAATTTTCCAGAAATTCGTATGCAAAATGCAAATTCAGCCGATTTGTCTCGTTGTCTACTCCACCACATCTGTCAGGCCACAGAATAAATAAAACAGTAAGCTTATCATTTTCGAGATTAAAAAGATAATTTTTATTGCGTCTATTTAAATTTAAAATGCATAGCGCATGCAAACGTGGATTTCTCAATATTTTTAAAGCCGTGGGTGTATGACGTATGGCAGCCACTGCGATGGGAGATATCAGTTGATAGATGCGAGCGGAGGGAGAGCGTTGAGTAATTTGCAACATAAATATTCAAGATGTCCACATAGAACAGGGAGAACACACACACACATTAAATATTGAATAAGCGAAGCCACTGTTTACTTAAAAAAAATGTTTTAAATTAATAGAGACGTGTAATGTAGAAATGTACCTATCATATAGGTACACATATAGGGTCAAAAAGGATTCAAAGCCCTTTAATTTACTCGTTTTTATGTGAATACTACAAGACGGACTAACTAACACGAAATTATGTCATGCCACGCAGAAATAAACCTCCAAATATTTCTCAATTGTTTTTCTTTTCTTAATGGGACAATTGAACTGAAATGAAGATGCATCATAGCGAAACCGTCCTTCTGAGATAAAATCCGATTAAGTTAATTCGGCTCAAAAAGTTTGACACCAGAGTTGTTACAATAGAAGAAAAATATCATTACGACTATCTACAACCCTGTGCCTCACGCAGGACCTCTCTGAGTTCCAGGAGGGCACTTTAACTATAACTCATAGGGATTATTTATTTACTTTTTAGCAATAAAACACACCGGTTAAGACGTCAATAAATATAATCAAAGACAAAAGTCACAAGACAATAGGAAAGAGTCAATTATTAGAAAAAAAAAGGATGTGCGTTCTGCACATTCATCTGCAACCCCATAAATTAGAAGAAGAAGAAAGTAATTTCGACAGCTTTTGCTGGCTTTTCTCTCTACGCTGCGGGCGGTGCACTTTTCGTTTTGTGACCTAGGCGAGCCTACGCGCCAGTAATAGGAGACGGTGAAGTTTACGGCGTTTACATGTATCCGATATCGACGTTGTTGTAAATATGGCAAAATGTTCGCCAGACACTAATGACTTAGGTCTGTATACAAAACAAAGCGCTAAACTTGATTCAATCTGTGTTCTGTAAATGGACATAAACTCGATTGAAGTCAGTGATAGATTAGAGATTGAAATTCAACTTTTGGTTTTGCTTCCAATAAACCTCCCCAATCAATGTTTGAACTTCGCCATAACATCGTGTTAAGTTAATAAGTGGGAAAAATACTTTTTAGTAGATTCACTGCAGGTTCCGTTAGGTAATTTTAGGCATTTCCCTTTGCCCCCACCCCAGTTTGTTAGACAATATGGAAAAAATCCCTTCTGACCCACCGCACTACCAAACCACACTACCAGTAGTGTCGTGGGGAATATTTTTTCCCTTCTACACTACCAAGCCAGTAGTGTCGTGGGTAATTTTTAAGGGCCATACATCTTCATTCCCATCGACACTACTACCATAACTAAATGTAAAATTTGTAAAATTTTGGATTGTTTTGTAATAGTTAAATTATGTTTATATGCAACACTAACCTCTGTGCAATTTTGCAGTTTGACGGAATTTACTGAAAATTAAATATTACCTAAAAGGGCTTATGTACATGTTACGGTAAATGTACAAGTAAAGCGCTTTCAAATGATACCAAACACGGCACATTTATCTTAACTTTATTTTTTTATTCTGTATGGTTTGTCCGCTAGAGGGCGCCACATTAGATTTTGTGAAATCCCATATAGCCTATAACCAGCGGACAATTAAGACGCTTCTAATGATATGTCATTTGTCGAATTCTGATAAGTAGTTTAGAAGTTACGAGGGAATAGATGAACATACATACATAGCCTGTCAAAATCATAACCCTCCTTTTGCTTTACCGCAGTCGGGTAAAAATAATTTAATATTTGTTTTTCTTTCACGCAAAGTTAATAGGTATATTTACCGTAACATGTACATAAGCCCTTTTAGGTAATATTTTATTTTCAGCAAATTCCGTCAAACTGCAAAGTACCGAGGTTAGGGTTGCATTGCATATAAACATAATTTATTACAAAACAATCCAAAATTTTACAAATTTTACATATAGTTATGGTAGTGGTAGTGTCGATGGGAATGAAGATGTATGATACCCACGACACTACTGGCTTGGTAGTGCAGAAGGGAAAAAATATTCCCCACGACACTACTGGTAGTGTGGTTTGGTAGTGCGGTGGGTCAGAAGGGGGAAAAAATCTTCTTTTTTTTACTTTTTCTGATAATTATACACTTTTCCTATTAAATGGAAAGCAAACTCGCGTGTTAAAGTCTGTGTGTTGTATTTAAGCAATATTTGAGCTTAATTAAAGCCAGTTAACCGTCACCGGCAGAAACGATCCTGGATCCGTTAACGAGCAGCCCCGGGACGAATGCAAATTGTATTTATCGTTTGAGGGTTTTGTGGTAATTAATATCTTTGTGAGGTAATTAGGCGCGGGTTTAAATAAATACAACTTCGATGGGATTATAAATTAGCTTTATCTGAAGATTCCTCGGAAATTGTGTACGTTATTTTTCGATACATTTTCTTGGCGTTAATTTTCTTTGAACATGATTTAGCACAGTTGAGTCATCTTCTACAGAACTCTCAGGTTCACTACCCGCCCTGCAAAGAATAAAATATTTATGTAATACTACCTATAATCGAACCACATTGTATTGATCTAGGCAAATTCTTGTAGTATTTTTGTGTTTCATCCTAGACAGCATCTCACTTAACATCAGGTGCGATTGCGGTCAAATATCTGCCTTGTTCTGCATAAAAAAAATCTAGGTATCGGGTTCTGATAAGTATTTCAACAAGCCTATTTTGGTGCACACCAAGAGATTCCTCAATTTATTGAAACCTATACATCTTCATCCAAAACGTAGTATAATAGTAAGTCCCGTTTTTCCAGCATTTTCAGCAAACCATAAACTTGGCCTGTAGTGCAGCGGGGCATCGCATCCGAGTGAGCTGGCGAACTTTGCAGCTCCAGTTTGTTAAAAAGTTGCCAAGAAGTTTACGGATTAAGTTCGCCTCTTCATTTTGAATAGGTCTGTTAGTTACTTGGATCACGTTCTTATATCTCCTACGTAGTGTGATACTGAATTAAAAATTTCTCAACTAAAGAATTCTGCAAAAAATGTTGATATACGTATGATCGGCTCTGTTAATAATGCGTTTTAGCATGAGCTAAAAACCTTGAATGCCGAAAAGATTTTCATGGTTTACATTGGGTTTTTTCCAGAACCTTTTGCTGCCCCATCCTTTGTTCAGCTGTGGACGTCCTATGGCTGAAATGATGATGATGATGATGAAATTGGGTTTGGGATGTCTAACAGAATATGATTGTTTCTTCATCATTCCGCATTTCTGCGCCACGTCCTGAGGGAATATCCAAAGGTTTTAATGGGTTGATAGGGTTTTAATAGGTACCTATACCTACTTGACAGAAGCGGTCAGCGCCTATTGACAAAGAAGAGTAATGCCCGTTTTCACCATCAATCCCTAATTTTTAAGTGACCAATATGAAAACAAAATTCCAGTTATGTGTTACCATAGGGATCACTTAAAAATTAGGGATTGATGGTGAAAACGAGCGTAAGAGTCCTACACTCGAAAGAATTCGTGTAAAGCACACCATCAGAAAAATAGACGAGCAAGATAATGACATGACAATCATCTTGATGCATTTGCAGCTAGCAATGGTTTTAAATCCCATACGTGAGTAGATCTATAGAAATCTAGTGGCACCTAAACTAATCGTAAGCCTTCCCAAGCAAAGTCACGAACAGAGCCTAGTGTACAATAAAGCTCCAACCAAAACTCGCATTGTAGCTGTCAATCGCGCGCGCCATCTCGCGGATGGCGCAGATACGCCGCCGGCGCCGCGCCGGAGCGCATCGCACGCGCGAGCGCAGACCACTTTGTATTACAGTTTTCTATTTAGCAACAAAACATCGAGGCCAGCCGGACACTAAAACGATTTAGGTCGAAATGTTAAGAAATTCTACGATAATGCACTAACGCCCGTATTCACAAACGATGCCTGCTTAAGTGAAGCAGCAAATCAAACGCACAGGGTTGAATAGAGCTCTGTGATTGGTTCGTTTGCCACCCTGGGTGACGAAAAAACCAATCACTCACTGACAAAAACGAACCAATCACTCAAGTGGTGACTCACTCTGTGCGTCCACGCGCACTGTGAGACCTCATAGTAATGTTTGAGAATACGGGCGTAATACATTGAGAAATCTATAGAGTTAGTTTTCTAATGAAATGATACCCGGAAAGATGCTTGGGGTTGTCAAAACTAATCAATCTTCTCTCTTTCATGGTTTGCGATTGACAAAAAAATCCCATAATTCCCTCTCCTTATTTTAGAAGGTCTTTTCAGGGTTTTATCTTTAATATAACAGCAATTGATGATGACGATGAAGCTTTAAAATTAAGATTTTTGAAAATTTGAAAGCATCAAAAATTAATTCTGTTCGTAATCATAGAACCGATATGTTTGCTGGTATCTATCTAACACTGATTAGATACACAATCGTTAACGTTTTATCACTGCAAAGTGAACTATTATTGAAACCGAAACCTGTATTTAAGGGTTTATTAAAGATAATATTCTAACATTAATCAGAGTCTAGTTAAATCTATTTTATTTAATCCATCAGATAACGTCCTGCCCGCAACAAACAGGACGCGGGGCCTACGCATGCAAATCTGTAATAAATACCTTCGCCACAGTAGAATATCCTAACTAATAATTTGGTTCTACCCTCCGGCTGAGGTGTACTACAAACAAAACGACCGAGTGATTGCTGGCTGAGATGATATGATTGCACGAGCGAGCGAAGCCGTGAGCTTAAACTAGTATATCTGAAGTAGTTAAAGGCGCGGGCCCAGAATGCTGCCTTGGGGCACTCCTTGCAAACTCCACAATCAGGGAACTGATAGCGCAGAGCGTGACTCGGTGAAAAGAAGCTGAGTTTTGTTGCAGATCGTATCTTGACTGCACATTAAATTAAATAGATTTCCGAAAAGGATTCAAAATAGCGACGAATATCAAAAATGGTCATACCGTAAAATTATTATGATTTTCAAATATCTTCTCCCTCAAGTAACATGTATAATGCATTGCCTTGTTTCATTTTCTGCTGGACCGTAAAGAAAGGAATTTCCATCGATTTTAAATACGCCTTTGCAATTTTTCAGTGAAATAGAGTTTGAAATCAACAACGAACTTCTCAACAAGTATGTTGCTAACGAGACAACACCTCAAAATAAACCATAGCACGGTGGAACTAGCAAATAAAATGAATAACATGTAGTACTTGAGAGTATAACTTATGTATTCCTTGATGTCTCAAGCCTGCGTTCAGACAAGGAAATTGTTAAGTTGCCAGTTCTCGCGGAAACTAACAAGGAATGGCAACATAAATAATGAGGAGATGGCGCCTGAGGATGTGGCCTAGGAAGATGCAGGTAATACGAAAGCAAACGACTTATCTTGGAAAACAGATTATTTACTAGAGATAATTAGAATAATCATGTGAAATCAAAACAATCACAAGTTTGAAAACGTTTTGGTGTTGGTTACAGTGAAGTGAAGTAGCTGCAAATAATTGTCCGATTCATTGTAGATTTTGAGTGAAGATTCGCTTTAATTGAATCTTTTGTATAATTTACAACCTTCGTTTGATTTGAAGTTAATCAAAAGTCGATTTATAATTACTTAATTATGAGTATTATGAGCCTATTGGTCCTGGGAACCAAATGGGGAATGTGGTACAGGGTTTTAAAGAACTTAATTCCGCATGAATCGATGCACTCTCCCGTGAATCCTGCGCAATCAACTGCCTAGTTTTCTTTTCATCTTATCTATAAATCACTGAATTCGTTAAAGCAGAATTTTGCATACCTTCCATTAACATTTATTTTGCAGACTTCAAGTCGCTATCTGTCTTCGCGATCAATTAAAATCAGATTGTAATTTTATGTCTGAACTATTCCCACTATACTGATTGCGATCAAAGGGCACCGCTTACAAATCTGTTCACCTCTGTTAATGGGCAATAAAGTCTTAAATCCTGTAACAGGTCGTAAGAATTAAAGCGACAGGTTCTATTAAGGTGCAGTCGTAAAAATGGATAATTCTCTATACAAAGGCCGGTTTACACGCGTTTTCAATTAGAATAGATTATCCCTTTTACTGCCCGGTAATAGGGTTGAAAGTGTACTTTGTGTTTCAACAATGAACTACAGAAGGTTTGGAAAGTAGGATATTGGAATTCTTTGTTTTATTCGAACTGGATTCGGGATGCGGAGAAGGAAAATGTGTTTTAAAGAATGCAGATTTATTTTTGTATTGTCAGTATTTAAATTAATGTAAATTAAACTTTTTGGGCAGAAGAACAATGCAGACGTTTGAGAAAATTACAGACATCATGCATGAATTACGGAATAATGAAATGAAAGTGTGGAATTTATAATAAAGTCTTTAGTACAAAATCAATAACTGCATTTTAAAATACATAGTTCAAGATGCATTTAATGATTATTTTGATATGAAACTCGATAAATTCATTTCCTCACAGTTAGTCCACTTTTTGGTGGTACCTATCTCCATTTTTAAACTACATCCACTGAGTCTGTATCAGTTAGGTAACTCAAAATTGGAGTTCAATTCAATTATCATTATCGCGGAGGCGATAAAATCTATGTATTTTATATTCAGTCACGCTTTGGATTAAAGTCAGCAAACATAATTATGGAATAATGAAGTGACTGCATGTCAGTCATCAAGTAAGTACTTCGTGTGGGTGGCCTCCATTAAGTACACAATCAAGCACGTGCCTTGACCAATCGATTTGCCCACGGAAAACCCCAAATTATTGTGGATTACTACATTCCTAATGCCATGGTTTATATCCCTTTTTCTATGAGGTGAGTCTTTTATGGAGTGTAAGTCTTAAGATCCTGTCAGAAAGAAAGCATAACGTGACACCATGGCATCTGTGTGGCATCTTCTTGTCATAGTAATACACAACGCGATACTTTTCGTAAAATTCACACTCGATCACGCTTTTTGACTGACGAAGCCATTATTGGCTAAACACAATCCGCGAAAGTCATAAAGGAGAAGAAAAACTTATTTTGTTCCGAGACGCTACGTTTACTGTTTAAAATGAAACGACAAAACTATAAACTGCACTCTTTCAAATACAGTGTAGGTACCTATATCCATTTCCCATTACTCAGTTCTACTGAATGTGACTCCATAGTGAAAAAACCCAAACTCATAAACTTGCAAGCGCATAAAACGCGAAACAAAACCGTCTTCAATCGGAGACAACTCTTAAATCCATCGAGAGATCGCGGAAAATCGACTAAAACAATCGATGTAAATATTCCTCGGCCCGACTCGATTTGTTTTTGTTGTCAATAGCGGGGTATTAGGTAAAGAGATTCGGGTAGATGCTATCAAACTTGCTTTTCTTGCGCTGCTTCTTCTCAGCACTGACCTGTTTATTGTTCCAAAGCAGTGGTAGGGTTAATACTGGGACTTGTAAAAGCCTCTGTAAAAATAAATACACTCAACATCAAATAAACCGCACCTTCCGCGACGCGAACTTTAAAGATTTTCTTCTGACACAATCATGGTGCCCCAACAATATTGGTGTTATTTGAAAGCCCAATAAATATCCTTAAAGAAAAACACATTTAACTTCTTAATAAATGATTAACATATACCATAAATGTGACTTGAAAAAAGACCTCACTTTGGGCTCACCTCTGGGATCAATTAGACCAAATTTTATGGTTACAAAACCAAATAATGATCACACGTGTCCTCTTTAACAGATGGATAGCGATTAATCCCAACTTAACAGTTTTATAGCCATAAAAATTAGTTCAAGCGTAACTACCTATTTTTTGAAGAAGTGACTCTGGATCCTTCTAAAAACACATTTTTGGGAATTTTTACCTTTCCTTTAATGAAATGAAGTTTAGAACTAGGCTTTCAAATGCTACCAATGTTGGTGGGAAGTGGGTTGCGGGCTTGTTGCGGGAGGTACGATTTATTTGATGCCGAGTGTAGTAATGAGTTTTACAATGCTTTGGCTTGTCGCAAGCAAATTCAACCTGTTATGAATGATAATTATGACTTGATAAGCCCTGAACTATTGAATTATGTGTCATATAGATCAAATCAGATCACACTATCTAATCGTATGAACGGAAGAATCACATTCCATCGGGTTCAACAAAAGTAACCTACTTTTCGCTAATGATCAGGCATGTCATCACGTCCGCCCACGATATTTCACAGCTGTGGTATTTTGCTACAAAAATCTTTAGTATCATCATTGTGTTGTAGTATTTAAAACTTTTCAGTTTTTAGTTCTAGCAAGAGATGCTGTTACGACTGGACAGGAAATTCTTTGAATGAATGTCACTCGTTAGTATTACTATTCAACATTTAGTAACTAGCCCAGGTTTTTTATTACAAACTAGCTGACCCGGCGAACTCTGTTCCGCCTTAAAAGCAATAAATAAGCCATCGCAATTTTTCCTTATTTGCTTACCGTTTAGACCTACCCTGGACTACGACAAACATTTTAAAACCAAAATCAGCTCAATCGGCCCAGCCGTTCTCGAGTTTTAATCAGACTAACGAACAGCAATTCATTTTTATTTATATAAGTAGACTTTGTCAAATTTTCTTACCAATGGTTAAATATTAACAAAATGTAAATGGTTAAAAAATTGTACTAAAAGTCAAGCAAAACATCGTTCGAATAATGCATTTTGCTGCTATTTAATGGGCCTAAAGTGCTAAAGAATCTCGCGAAATTCAGAGATCCAATTTCCATAAAATACGAAGATTGTTGATGACGACCAGTCGTCTTTCCCTCACGTAATGGACTTGAATGAATTGATTGTTCTTTTGTGAATGGAAACATAAAGTGGCTTTGTGGTGGAAAGTTGTTCCTCGATCGATCCTGAGGAAGGATTGAGGCGTGTTCCGATAACAAGTTCGGATAAGGGAATCTTGGACAAGACGAGAGGATTTATGGAGTCAAGTTTTGGAAACTTTGATTTCTGCGTGGAGAGTTTTATCGACTTACTTGAACATGTGTGCTGTTCTTTTGTTTTGTTTTATTTCTGTTGCGGTAAGGCCCAGAACAGACGGTGAAACGCAAATGCAACTGCTAGTTACTTTTCAGTTGCATCTAAGTTTCTGCCATAGCGTCCGTTAAGAGACCAGTTTCAGTTTCATTCATCAGAATCATCAGAAAGTTGCAGTTTCGTTGCAGTTGCGTTTCACCGTCTGTTCTGGGCCTTAGACACCATTTTGTGGGGAATCCCTATGATTTTTTATGCAGTACAAGGCAGTTATTTGACCGCAATCGCACCTGATGTTAAGTGAGATGCAGTCTAGGATAGTGCTGCTTTTTTATATGCAGCATATATGCGTGCTGTTCTTTTGTTTTGTTTCTGTTGCGGTAAGACACCATTTTGAGGTGAAACCCAATTTGGCTAAGACGTTGAGTCTTGAATCAATCTAATAGATAAGGACTTTAAACCGTTACGTTAGAGCAATAAATCTAATCAAAACACCTACAGCACTTCGCGTATGGCTCGTGGGCCGAATTGGATTCCCACTTAGTAAAAGATATCATGGTTTTTATAAACACTTGGGTAGTTAATTCTATGGCGAGTTGGCAAAACTAAACCGTCGCGAAGGTGAACCTACAGAAAAAGGTTGGGTAAAATGACCTAAAGACAGATATATTTCTTTGTTAAATAGTATAGTTTGAACTTCATAAATTAACATCGTTCTGTCCGCAATAATATTTATTAATTGTATAACTATAGGTGGAAACTTTTAATTGGCCTTATTTTAATCATAAAAATCGCCTAACGTAACATTTAGCTGTAAGTTTTCCAAAAAATTGTAAAATAAATATAAGGTTTAATAGTTTAAAAGCAGGGACGTGGTCTAAAAAACTAGATTTCATTTCACTTCGCAGCAAAAAGTAAATTCTCACTACTATGTTTGACTGTCCTATCATTTTGTGCATAAAATTTCACTTCAATAGCTGGAATTCTCCAAAGCCTGGAATGTATGGGAGTGTGCCAACCTCCCTTGCCCACATTAAGCAACTCGGCCCATTAAGGTAGTGTAGAAGCGATGCCATCACAAACGTTTTAATTGCCGTCAAACGGTATCAGATCGGAGCGACTCAAAAAAGCCATCCTGCACTTTATTGGGACAACCTTATCGGGGTTTCGGGGCTGGTGCAATTTGTAGAGACAGGCGGTGTAAGAGCTTTCAATTGAGCAATTGTGGGTATGTATAGCAAGCAATGGGAGCAGCAGACGTTGTGTTTTTGACGTTGTTATATCCAATATTCCATAACTAAATTAATGTGGAGGTAATGCCTAGTCTGTCGCAATTTCACTTTCTTTATGCAGAAAAGGTAGGTATTTGAACGCAATCGCACCTGATATTAAATGAGATGGTTTCTAGCGTGACACATAATATCTGCTCTGTAACTGTAAGTGCTTATTCACTCTCGTCTTGAAAAGGCCCGGATTATAGTGTTTGGGATCTTTCCCAAAAACTAATCCCATCACTACAATTCTATAGGCAGTTTAAACCGTGGAGGCCATGTTTTTGGGAAGAAAACAGAAGTCATAATTATAATCTCTTCCTCCAGTTCTTACAGAGCTACCCGTTTATGCCTTGAGCCCCGCTTGATTGGCGTGAGGATACAAAATTGGCGGCCATTACATTATCATAAGTAATAATGTGACATTACTCTACAGACTAAATAAATATACAGCCTGAATGCAGGCAGCGCAGGACCGTTAATTGTGGAAAACCTTGGGGGAGGCCTTTTTCCAGCAGTGAACGTCATTTAGCTGAAACAGGTCCTGTGTCACATGTGGGACATTCGTTGTTGGCAAAGAATGAATCTTTAATCATAAGAAATCTAAGTCCCATGACTTCTTATGCTGGGAAAAAGTCTCACATCTTTCGGAATCTGAACACACAGAATGTAATTACTATACGAGAGTTCTTTCATTACTAGTAAAATGAATGTACAAACAATAAATGAATTGATTTTCATAACACATACTCGTAATATAAAGTCTGAAGACTTAGAGCGTGATCAAACGCGAAGCTCAAGACCGAACGCGATGGAGGACTGTTGTGGATGGCTTCTGCCCCATATAGGGGACATAGGAACTTAACGCCCGTATTCACAAACTTTACTATGAGGTCTCACAGTACGCGTGGACGCACAGTGTGACACACGAACCAATCACAGAGCTCTATTCAACGCTGTGCGTTCGATTGCTGCTTCACTTATGCAAGCATCGTTTGTGAATACGGGCGTAAGTCAAGTAAGTCAATATAAAATTTAAAGGCAAATCTGTACCTATCTATTTGATTAAAAAGTCCCTCCAGCACCTACTCAGTCAACCCTAAGAGGTCGTAATGTAATGTATTAAAAGTCGTTTCCGCGTGGATGGCGAGATAAGGGTCAAATTACACTAAACATGACACGCGATTTGTTATGGAGATCCCAGATCGAGCGCGGGACTTACTAGTTGTAATTGGTAGAAAACACGCTGTGGAATCAGGGGTGTGCGTTAGTTTAACTACGAGGCAGTAGAAACTGGAACTTATGTTTGAAATTGCATCCTTCGTTGAGTTGCTATACTTATTACTATTTAGAAAAGTACTAGTAAGTTTTTTTTTTTATTCAAAAAGCACATTCATTTTACAAAGTTTATCAGCTTCAAAATTCAAAAGAGTGAAAAGAAGAATTATTTTCGAATTCATTTTGCACGATGTTCTTACAATATTTAAAAAACTACTGAACAAATAATTTATTATTGTTTCAGGAACATCAGTTCGTGGCGTACTAACTCTATATTTTTTATCGACTGTTCTTGAAGCTTAAAATTGTAGTCGAAAAAAGCGAGGAAAATTGTTATGTTGTGTCATCCACTGCAGTTAAGAGGAAGACAACCCACAGCGCGTCATTCCCGGCTGGAATTCAGTTGTTTATTCCTACTTCAGTTATCACTCTGATCGGGTCCGATAAAACGAATAACACGGTTTTAAATTCACCCCACACTCGCACGCTACCTCCGGTTTCTAATTGCCGTTCTTAATTGAATGTTATTGAATTAGACCCGCCCCGTGCCGCCCTACGGACCGGTTGGAGGCACGGGAAAGCATTAATGTAAAACGAAATAAATATCTTCGATTGCAAGTGATATTAAAGATATGCGTGGCTCTGACGTTTGTATGTTTGTACACTTGGCTGAATTGGAGATTTGGTTCTGAATACTTATTAAGTAGTTTTTGAGTAGACACGGTGCATTGCAAGATCTCAAACTGTCTGATTATTGGACGATGAATGAACGCACCTAACCTTAGATCTATGAAATTGAATGCTTTTCCTATTGATTTCTAGCAAAGACTACCTGGTTGCTATGAAATTCCACTTCTTCTATGGGATGACAAAAACATAAGATTTTGAGCCGCCATAGCTGTCACTCGCAGCTATGTCTTAACGTACCCTCCGAAACATGGAATCGTATTTGTTTTTGACAATAAGCTCGATGCAAATCACCAGCGGATTAATTTGTTAGGTTGAAAAAGCATTATACATACCATTAAAACTCTTAAGTAGTCTGTGATTAGGACGTCCACTGCTGAACATAGTCCTATGGCTAAGATGATGGAGATGATGATGAATATCAGCTCAACTGCTTACTGGTTTAGATATTAGTGTAGATTTACTAAGCGTCGTTTAGGGTCCTGTGTTTATCCATCTGGAAATGAAACTCAGAACTTTTGAGTCAAACCTCGTCGTTAGATTTTTTTCATATACTAAACAAACATTGGCTAGTCTACAGCTTGAGCACACCATTTCACACAGATAGAGCAATCGAAAAATAACATGTGTTGCCATAACCGAATTGCAATTGCGTCCGAAAAGCAATAACTGCTTTGGCCTGGATATTGTTGTGGCAACGTCGCTGTTGATGGGTTTGCGTATTGGTTTTCAATTCGGATTATTTTTCCGAATATTCCCTTGCCAATTGCCCGTTTTGTTGTTTAAACAAGTTGTATGCAGAGGGTTCCTATATTTTTGTAATTACTTTTCAAACATGGGATTTAAATTAACCCAAAAAATGTTTGAACATCATTTTCCATTAAGTAAGATGCAGGCCATGAGCTTTCCTGTTATAGAAAAACAATTTTATTCTACGTTACTGCATACATTTTATTTTTGAATAATGATAACCAATTAGAACCACCACTTCACACTGAAACCATTTCTTATGCAGTCTTTATTCTGTGACCTCTTTACCTCGTTAGATTCGAACCCGTGACCACCAGCTCCGTCTGAACACAAATCACAGAGCTGTCATCAGTAACTATGACGTCACTTGATTTTAATTCCTGTCACAACGCTCAGAGCACAATCAATTAATCACCGAAACAATATGACGTTGTATTAATGTCGCAGTCAATCCGAAATATCTGACATTCGGCAATAAAGCCCGACGTGCTGACGGGAATATTAATCGCCGTGTTTAATAGTAATCCCGCTACGGTTAAACCGCTTTTTCCGACAAATCGCATTGCAACCACACGTCGAAAAGGTAATCAATTCAACTACCGTTGATTAATTTAAATATTGTTGGTTTTTGGTAGCGATTGTGTTCAATTACAAGCTGTTTCATGTTTATTGCCAAATAGATATTTTTTTTTCTTTATGACACTTTATACTGCTTTAAGGAAACTAACTTTCTCCTAACAGGATTATTATCTTCCTAGATTTATATTTCTGACTAAACAGTTTTGACTTATACATATAATACACTATACAACTCATACTGGAGCTATTTTCGAAGTTATTTGTTGTGTCACCACAGATGTCCTTCACATTCAACTACAAAAACGTTACAAAAATATGGTGGGCTTATTATTAGAAGATAGAGCAACTTTGTACAGAAAACAATAAGATAACATTAATGACTCTCATAGATAAAGTAGTTTTTGATGGATCATTAGTCTCTCCAAAAGCATACATTGAAATCAAAACAATACGTCATCAAACATTACGTAAGGGATCTTTTCATCCACGAAGACGCGCCCCACCAATTTTTGGTCGAGGGAAGCGCGGGGTGGTTTGATCCGAGCAATCCGAGCGTCATTATTGGTGTGCGTGTGCACTCATGGATAATTTAGCGTGTACCGATAACACTCTAACATTAGCATATTAGAAGAATGGTGGGGCGCGTCTTCTTATTTAGTAATTTTGTCACCCATACTCAAACTCAAACATTTTATTTGCCATTAAACTCATCACGTAATTATTACGAGTGTCTCTAAAGGCTTTGAAAATATTATCAAAGCAGCGTGTAATTAGATATGCCCACAGTCATTACAGTCATAACCATAACTAACGACAAAACCGACGCGACGCCATCGCGGCCTACCTGTCGTCATTACGACCAGGGGACCAGTTTGGGGCTGGTCCAAGGTCGAAGCTTATGAATACGCTAACGACAGCCTAGTCCTTAAAAAGTCTGGACTTAAGTTTATTAGAATCTCTTATATCCTGCTATTAGAATACAATATTAAATCATGTCAGAATATCACTCGAAGTCCATAAAGACGGTTTTCTACTGCAGGAGTATAATGACTTCGGTATTCACAAACGATGCTTGCTTAAGTGAAGCAGCAAATCGAACGCACAGCGTTCAATAGAGCTCTGTAATTGGTGCGTCCACGCGCACTGTGAGACCTCATAGTAATATTTGTGAATACGGGCGTGAGGCTCTCTTACTAGTTGTAAATAGGTAATGATTTGGCATAGGTACACGAGTTAATTTGGTCCTTAGTCGCCTTAGTAGCTGACAGAAGTCGGTGGAAGGTTCAACCAGGCCTATGTTCGAAGACGAACCCATAGATATAAGATAGTCCCCATTTATGACATTCACGGGAAGAGTGGACTTATTCTACTCTGTCGGAACAACATGGAACGAATCATCATCATTTCAGCACAGGACGTCCACTGCTGAACATAGGCCGCCCCCAATGACTTCCACATCCCACGGTTGGTAGCAGCCTGCCAACTCGAGTATTGCCATCTCCCTCCCTTAACGGAACGTATGTAATTTAAAATAAACATACGAGTAGTAATAATGAACCTTATTGAATTCACAGATTAAGGCCCAGAACAGACGGTGAAACGCAACTGCAACGAAACTGCAACTATTTGATGATTCTAATGAATGAAACTGAAACTGAAAGTTTCAAACTGGTCGCGTCATGTGTGGTCTCTCAACGAGCGCTATGGCAGAAACTTATATGCAACTCAAAAGTAACTAGCAGTTGCAGTTTCGTTGCAGTTGCGTTTCACCGTCTGTTCTGGGCCTAAGCGACATATTTATGGTTCAATACGTAACGTTCTCACCACAATAACTCTTACCAATTAGGCTCTACCATATAAGTCCCGCCAATTCTCAATCGCAGCACATAACTTTGCGCCGGCGCAACTTGCTATAAGTAAGTCAGGTTGACAAATAAGCGCATTCACAAGCTTCAAGCTTATTTATAGCTTTATTATGATTGATTTGGGCTTACTATTGTTTGAGCTGAAAATCAAATAAAAATATTTTTCACTAGATATGTTACAGTCAAACCTCGTAATCGATCAAAACTACTTTTGACTGCAAAAATGAGGCAAAAGTAGTTTTAACCGATGCGCCCCGTACATAAAACTTTTGACTGATTTTTGCAATCAAAACTGTTTTTGACTAAGGGCAGATTTTTCTTAATCGGTTTTTTATTTCAAGAATAAAATTGTCATTTTGACATAATTCCTATACAGAAACTTTCAGTAGGCAAATTTTATTCTTTAGTTATTTATTTTACAATTTTTTTTATAATTACTCGATGATTAAAAACCGGCCAAGTGCGTGTCGGACTCACCCACAAAGGGTTCCGTACCATTGATTTATGATTTTTTTTTTTAATTTAAGTTATTTGTATGAAAGATTACGCGGTAATGAGCGGTTTACGATTTACGAGGTATTAAAAAAAAACTACTTACTAGATTTCGTTCAAAACAATTTTCGTTGGTAATTTTTATAGTAATGTACATCATATGTTTTTTTTAGATTTTTCATTTTCTTATTTTAGAAGTTAGAGGGGGGGACCAACTTTTTTCCACTTTGGAAGCGTCTGTCACGCAAACTATTCGGTTTAGAAAAAAAGTATTTTAGAAACCTCGGTATCAGTTTTGTAGACCTATGCATAGATACCCCACACGTATGTGTTTGATGAAAAAAAAAAATTTGAGTTTCAGTTCTAAGTATGGGGAGCCCCCAATATTTATTATATTTTTTTTATTTTTGCATCAAAGTCAAAGTCAAAATTTCAGAAACAGACAGACATGACGAATCTATAAGGGTTCCGTTTTTTGCCATTTGGCTACGGAACTCTAATAAAAAATCAGCCCTAAGAGCACCGGTGGTATGTCACGTTTATTTCTTGAAAAAAATGACAATCGCTAATCGTTTAACTTGCGCCGGCTCAACTCACCGATGACAGGATGACAAATTAGTACATTGACAAGCCCCGAGCCTTCAGCCGATTGCTTGGATCGAACGTGGACTATTATTTCAACGATTTAGTATTTAACTGTTTGCATTCGATTAGTCGGCAAATCGATTCAGCGTTGGAAATGAGATATGCTTAGCAGTTAACGAGAAATAGGAAAGGAGAGCAATGACTTAATCTTGCTATTAAAATAAATGTACCCTACAAAAGTAATTTACGTTATGCTTAGTAATTGTTATTACATACAGAATGAAGAGTGGATGATTTATTAAAATTATGTCCTTGTTGGACATTAACATAAAATCCCAAATTAGAAGTTTTCATGCTACATTGGCAAGGCTTAGAATTTTTTATGCTCCTGATGTTAAGTGAGATGCAGTCGTGTCTGTCCTGTAAGTGCCTATTCACTCTCGCCATGAAAAAGCCCAAATATTACTTACATAAAATTATGTTAAAGAAATAACAATTAGGTATAGCAATTTGACTAGGTATCAGTTGACCCCTAGTTAAAACTTGTTCATATTCATTTTAATAAATACAGCCATCTGCACATGTTCAACTATGATCAAATGTGTAGCATTCCTGTATAATGTTTACCCAAAAATCACAGTTGTCAGACAAAAGTGTCCATTCCCAAAACCAACAATCTCGGAAGGCCCGCCTAAGTCGCTAATGTCCGACAATTGCTCGGAAGCATCTAACGACATTGTAATTGTCTACAACTCTTGTCCCAACTGCTTTTTTCGCTTTTTCTGTCTATTAGGGTTCAGTGGTGTTAAAAAGAAAACGAATTTTTTATGTCGTGTTCATACGAGGACGCATTGTTGATGTATCGTTGACAGTCGTTGATTTTATTATCAATAAATTTATCATTACGTTACTGTACAAATATTGGCTGGCGACCACGATGTACAATAATGTAGCTCACAAGGGCAAATATACGCTAGGTCAAGTTAAAATATGCCCACCAAAAGATTCTACCTAATAAAATGTAGAACTAGCAGGCAAATTGGAATTGAAAGGCGGTCACAACAATAGATTCAAAACCGCTTATCACAATTTGATAAAAGGCTACGTTCATACATTTTGCCACATCATAATTACATAATTACTTTTTTTATTTGATTTGTAAAAATAAAGCATTCTACTTCAATGTTTAAAAGACAATAACATCAAACAAACTTTCCGTTAGTTTACGAGTGTTTAGCCACAACGGAATTTTAATTTCCGTTGTGGCTAAAAAAAAGTTTTTATACAGAACCAGAGTATTAAATTAGTCATTCTTGCATTAGTCTGTTCCGTCTAACGAACGGTGGCACGTATAAAATATTTTTTAGACCGACTTGGTATTCGGGGACTCTCCCTACTTTTTTATTTTTATTTTACTCTATTACTTAAAAACGAAGACGCTGAAGTATCTACTTAAAACTTTTGTTTTGTTTGCGNCCGAGATCGGTCGGATGGATCATCATCATCATCATCAAATAATATCTTAACTTAAAAACGATAATTAGTGTTAACCAACGTCTTAGTGACTGCTTAAATAACTGTCAAGTTAAACAGCGTCGGACCCTTGTTTAAAGCCCTAATTACCAAAATGGCGGATCAAAAAGTTAACAGCTGATGCGTGACGTGCCATGCAACGCGCTGTGTTGCTGTGCGCTGCGCGAAGATACACACAAAAAATAGCATGAAACACATGGCAAAGGTTGACGCAAACATAATACAAAGTGAAAGTATAACAATAGATAGACATTACAACGGTTGGTGTTTCTTAATACCTACACAGTTAAAATAATTCAATGGACTAATAATACACCACATGTTACGTCGGCGAAACCCGAAACACTAAAAAGACTTGAGTTAAACATTCCGACAATAAAATCCTAAAGGCTTCCTAAGGGTGCATGTGCGTGAGAAACTAAAATTACCATGCCTTAAAATTGCGCTAAAAACTAACAAAGCATTTACATCTTAAGTTTATACAAGAAGTATTACAATTATCTAGTGTATATTATTATAATTGGTACATAATTTTAATATGGCGTATGTGGGACATAGTCGTTACAGTACTTTTGTTTGTTTGTTGTTGTAGACTTGACAGTTGACTGACAGACAGCGTTTCATTTGACATAACTTTGACGTTTATTATTCTTAATTTTAGCATTGGCTTTCGGCATTTTGGCATTAGAACTGGTCTGAAGTTCGGTTCAGGTGGATTTGAAAAAGAAAAACTCTAATTAACAGTTGATTAGTTAAGTGACGCTTAAGCAGTGTTTATAAGTGAGAAATATTCATAGCTGGGCATTAACTCGTTAATCCGTTAATCGTTAATTAACGAAGTTAACATTTCTATTAACGGATTAACTTTTAAGTTAACTTTAAAAAATGTTAACGGACTCGTTAACTTCCGTTAAATTATCTTAAGTCCGTTAATAGTTAATCCAATACCTACTATTTACCAAAAAGATACAGCGGCCACGCTGAAAAACACTAGAAAAACGCGTTCTGACAAGTACGTTCGGGCTTCCAGAACTTCCAGAACCCAAAACAACAGTTTTTGTAACCAGAACGAAACGATATAAAAATGTAATTTTTTATTTATTTGATTTACAAGCTTTATATTGACTTCACTTGTTAGTATGTGTGGGACAAATCTTGCTACTAAATTTAAGACCCGATTGAGCTGAAATTTGGTATACTTAAGTAAGTACGATGAAAATGCAATGTTATGGTACCATTAAGCTGGTCTGATGATGGAGTCAGGAGGTGGCGCATCGAATTTAGATTCGTTGGATTTGTCTTTTCGAGCACTTTAGTAGGTACTAGATGAAGTCCAGGGTCCTTATGATGGTCAGGTGGCCATAGGAATTCCTAAATGTAAAAATTACTTTTTAGGGTTCCGTAGCCAAATGGCAAAAAACGGAACCCTTATACATTGTAGATTCGTCATGTCTGTCTGTCCGTCCGTATGTCACAGCCATTTTTTCCGAAACTATAAGAGCTATACTGTTGAAACTTGATGATGTTGATGTATTCTGTGAACCACATTAAGATTTTGATGTAAAAATAAAAAATAAAAAATAAAAAATATTGGGGGCTCCCCATACTTAGCACTGAAACTCAAAAATTTTTTTTTCATCAAACACATACGTGTTGGGTATCTATAGATAGGTCTTCAAAAATGATATCGAGGTTTCTAAAATACTTTTTTTCTAAACCGAATAGTTTGCGTGACAGACGCTTTCAAAGTGGAAAAAAGTTGGTCCCCCCCCCTTTAACTTCTAAAATAAGAAAATGAAAAATCTAAAAAGAACATAAAATATGATGTACATTACTATAAAAACTACCAACGAAAATTGTAAACCGCTTATTACTGCGTAATCTTTCATACAAATAACTTAAATTAAAAAAATAATAATTTCATAAATCAATGGTACGGAACCCTTTGTGCGTGACTCCGACACGCACTTGGCCGGTTTTTCGTCTTTTTATCATGTGTTAACGGATTAACGATTAACGTTAACTTGCGTTAAATCTTGCTAAATGTAACGTTTTAACGTTTAACGAAGTTAATTATTTTATTAACGGTTTAACGATTAACGAAGTTAACTATTTGATTAACGGTGCCCAGCTATGGAAATATTTAATTACTGATTAAGAAGTTAACGAGTCATTAGTTAATTAGTTGCTTAGACGTTGATTAGTTGATTTTTATAAGTAAGGCTGTAAATAAATAAAAATACAGGTCCTGTGTCACATATGGGATATTCGTTGTTGGCTAAGAACGAATCATTTATTATAAGAAATCTAAGTCCTATGACTTCTTATGCTGGGAAAAAGTATCACATCTTTCGGAATCTGAACACACAGGTAATATGTAATTACTATAGTTCTTTCATTACTAGTAAAATGAATGTACAAACAATAAATGAATTGATTTTCATAACACATACTCGTAATATAAAGTCTGAAGACTTAGAGCGAGATCAAACGCGAAGCTCAAGACCGAGCGCGATGGAGGACTGTTGTGGATGGTTTCTGGCCCATATAGGGGACATAGGACCTTAACGCCCGTATTCACTAACATTACTATGAGGTCTCACAGTACGCGTGGACGCACAGTGTGACACACGAACAAATCACAGAGCTCTATTCAACGCTGTGCGTTCGATTGCTGCTTCACTTATGCAAGCATCGTTTGTGAATACGGGCGTAAGTCAAGTAATCTAAAAATATATAAATCAAAGGTGACTGACTGACTGACATAGTGATCTATCAACGCACAGCCCAAACCACTGGTCAGATCGGGCTGAAATTTGGCATGCAGGTAGATGTTATGACGTAGGCATCCGCTAAGAAAGGATTTTACGAAACTCCACCCCTAAGGGGGTAAAACGGGATACACGCGTACGAAGTTGCGGGCGGTTGCTAGTTCATTATAAAATTTTAAGAGAAACCTTTACCTATCTGTCTGATTAAAAGTCCCTCCAGCACCTACTCAGTCAACCCTAAGAGGTCGTAATGTATTAAAAGCCGTTTCCGCGTGGATGGCGAGATAAGGGTCAAATTACACTAAACATGACACGCGATTTGTTATGGAGATCCCAGATCGAGCGCGGGACTTACTAATTGTAATTGGTAGAGAACACGCTGTGGAATCAGAGTTAGTTTAACTTCGAGGCAGGCAGTACGAACTTAATTTTGAGTTCCTAAACATACTATATAGATTTTATTAGGTTAAGCGTAAAATTGCATCCTTCGTTGAGTTGATATTGCTACATTAGTTACTATTTAGAAAAGTTTTTTTTTTTAATTTTACAAAGTTTACCAGCTTCAAAGTTCAAAAGAGTCAAAGAAATATTTTTTATGACTATTTTTGCACGATGTTTAAAAGATTTCTGAACTGAGAATTATTTATTCAGAAACATCTTAGGTTCGTGGCGTACTAACTCTACAATTTTTATATCGAGCTAATATTTAAGCGATGCATTAGAATTGTAGTCGAAAAAAGTAGATCGTAGAGCAAAATTGTTATGTTGTGTCATCCACTACGTTTAAGAGGAAGACAACCCACAGCGCGTCATTCCCGGCTGGAATTCAGTTGTTTATTCCTACTTCAGTTATCACTCTGTGTACCTACCATGAGTTTACGTTAGGTGTGCTCGCTAGCGAAAATGTCAAAAATCTCTATGGAGATTTTGTTTCTTGAAAGTAGCCGCTAGGGGCGCTGCACAATATGTCATACAATTAATGTCATTTTTTTACGCAGTCGCTAGCGAGCACACGTAACGTAAACTCATGGTAAGCACACTGATCGGGTCAGATAAAACGAATAACACGGTTTTAAATTCACCCCACACTCGCACGCTACCTCCGGTTTCTAATTGCCGTTCTTAATTGAATGTTATTGAATTAGACCCGCCCCGTGCCGCCCTACGGACCGGTTGGAGGCACGGGAAAGCATTAATGTAAAACGAAATAAATATCTTCGATTGCAAGTGATATTAAAGATATGCGTGCTCTGACGTTTGTATGTTTGTACACTTGGCTGAATTGGAGATTTGGTTCTGAATACTTATTAAGTAGTTTTTGAGTAGACACGGTGCATTGCAAGATCTCAAACTGTCTGATTATTGGACGATGAATGAACGCACCTAACCTTAGATCTATGAAATTGAATGCTTTTCCTATTGATTTCTAGCAAAGACCACCTGGTTGCTATGAAATTCCACTTCTTCTATGGAATGACAAAAACATAAGATTTTGAGCCGCCATAGCTGTAACTCGCAGTTATGTCTTAACGTACCCTCCGAAGCACGGAATCGTACCTATTTGTTTTTGACAATAAGCTCGATGAAAATCACCAGGGGATTAATTTGTTATTGAGAAAGCATTATACATATCATCATAACTTTTAAGTAGTCTGTGATTATACCAGCTCAATTTGCTAATTTAGTTATTAGTGTAGATTTACTAAGTGTTGTTTAGGGTCCTGTGTTTATCCATCTGGAAATGAAACTCAGAACTTTTGAGTCAAACCTCGTCGTTAGATTTTTTTCATATACTAAACAAACATTGGCTAGTCTACAGCTTGGACACACCATTTCACACAGATAGAGCAATCGAAAAATAACATGTGTTGCCATAACCGAATTGCAATTGCGTCCGAAAAGCAATAACTGCTCGGGCCTGGATATTGTGGCAACACCGCTGTTGATGGGTTTGCGTATTGGTTTTCAATTCGGATTATTTTTCCAAATATTCCCTTGCCAATTGCCTGTTGTTGTTTAAACAAATTGTATGCAGAGGGTTCCTATATTTCTGTTAATTACTTTTCAAACATGGGATTTAAATTAACCCAAAAAATGTTTTGAACATCATTTTCCATTAAAAAAGATGCAGGCCATGAACTTTCCTGTTATAGAAAAACAACTTTATTCTACGTTACCCCCCCGGTCATAATATAAATTATAGCCTAAGGCACCCCAGAATGGCACCCCCCCTGTCATGACATCACGACCGTCCTTGCCCGCCGCTACTGGTTACTGCATACTTTTTATTTTTGAATAAGAATAACCAATAAGAACCACCACTTCATACTGAAACCATTTCTTAAGCAGTGTTTGTCCTATTACATCTGCCCCTCGTTAGATTCGAACCCGTGACCACCAGCTCCGTCTGAACGCAAATCACAGAGTCATCTGTAACTATGACGTCACTTGATTTTAATTCCCGTCACAACGTTCAGAGCACAATCAATTAATCACCGAAACAATATGACGTTGTATTAATGTCGCAGTCAATCCGAAATATCGGACATTCGGCAATAAAGCCGGACGTGCTGACGGGAATATTAATCGCCGTGTTTAATAGTAATCTCGTTACGGTTAAACCGCTTTTTCCGACAAATCGCATTACAACCACACGTCGAAAAGGTAATCAATTCAACTACCGAACAATCACGTTGATTAATTTAAATATTGTTGGTTTTTGGTAGCGATTGTGTTCAATTACAAGCTGTTTCATGTTTATTGCCAAATAGATTTTTTTTTCTTTATGACACTTTTTATACTGCTTTAAGGAAACTAACTTTCTCCTAACAGGATTATTATCTTCCTAGATTTATATTTCTGACTAAACAGTTTTGACTTATACATATAATACACTATACAACTCATACTGGAGCTATTTTCGAAGTTATTTGTTGTGTCACCACAGATGTCCTTCACATTCAACTACAAAAACGTTACAAAAAATATGGTGGGCTTATTATTAGAAGATAGAGCAACTTTGTACGGAAAAAAAAATAAGATAACATTAATGACTCTCATAGATAAAGTAGTTTTTGATAGATCATTAGTCTCTCCAAAAACATACATTGAAATCAAAACAATACGTCATCAAACATTACGTAAAGGATCTTTTCATCCACGAAGACGCGCCCCACCAATTTTTGGTCGAGAGAAGCGCGGGGTGCGGGGAGTTTGATCCGAGCAATCCGAGTGTCAATATTGTAGTGTGCGTGTGCACTCATAGATAATTTAGCGTGTACCGATAACACTCTAACATTAGCATATTAGAAGAATGGTGGGGCACGTCTTCGTGGATGAAACGATCTCTACCGAAATCGTTCATGATAACATTAAGTAATTTTTTCACCCATTAAACTCGTCGTTTCAGCCAAATGACGTCCACTGCTGGACAAAGGCCATTAAACTCATCACGTAATTAATACAAGTGTCTAAAAAAGCTTTGAAAATATTATCTAAGCAGCATGTAATTAGATATGTCCACAGTCATTACAGTCATAACCATAACTAACGACAAAAAGCGACGCGACGCCATCGCGGCCTACCTGTCGTCATTACGACCAGGGGACCAGTTTGGGGCTGGTCCAAGGTCGAAGCTTATGAATACGCTAACGACAGTCTAGTCCTTAAAAAGTCTGGACTTCTTTTCGTGTCGACAATAAACCTACACAGTTTCAGCCCAAAACTCCGCCACAAGAGTGGACCCATATGTTATAAGAATATTAACCTAATCTTCGAACTCCTCCTATGTTCTTCTGATTAATTTTGTTGCGGGTCTAATGACAGTTTAACTTTTCCCCTTAACCTTCACTGGTTGGGTTTTTATTGGCGGTCAAGCTGTAGATCCTGGCTACACAGAAGTTGCAGCGGTAGGATCGAGAATTGGGAATAGTCCCGTGTATTAGAATATCCTATATCCTGCTAATATAAGTCCATAAAGACGGTTTTCCACTGCAGGAGCCTCTCTTACTTTTTTTTATTTTTTTATTCATTATTGAGCAATTACATATTTGATCCAAATAGCGTCCTAAATCCTAATATGACGCAAATAAGGATTTGGCATACACGAGTTAATTTGTTCCTTAGTCGCCTTAGTAACCGGGTACAGCAGTTGGTGGAAGATTCAACCAGGCCTATGTTCGAAGATGAACCCAAAGGCTGATATAGATAGATAGATAGTCCTCATTTATGACATTCACGGGAAGAGTGGTCTTATTCTACTCTAGCAGAACCATACGGAACGCATCATCATCATCATTTCAACCACAGGACTGCTGAACATAGGCCTCCCCCAATGACTTCCACATCGCACGGTTGGTAGCAGCTTGCCAACTCAAGTATTGCCATCTCCCTCCCTTAACGGAACGTATGTAATTTAAAATAAACATTCGAGTAGTAATAATGAACCTTATTGAATTCACAGATTAAGGCCCAGAACAGACGGTAAAACGCAACTGCATCGAAACTGCAACTTTTTGATGATTCTGATTAATGAAACTGAAACTAAAAGTTTCAAACTGGTCGCGTCATGTGTGGTCTCTCAACGAGCGCTATGGCAGAAACTTAGATGCAACTCAAAAGTAACTAGCAGTTGCAGTTTCGTTGCAGTTGCGTTTCACCGTCTGTTCTGGGCCTAAGCGACATATTTATGGTTCAATACGTAACACTCTCACCACAATAACTCTTACCAATTAGGCTCTACCATATAAGTCCCGCCAATTCTCAATCGCAGCACATAACTTTGCGCCGGCGCAACTTGCTATAAGTAAGTCAGGTTGACAAATAAGCGCATTCACAAGCTTCAAGCTTATTTATAGCTTTATTATGATTGATTTGGGCTTACTATTGTTTGAGCTGAAAATCTAATGAAAATATTTTTCACTAAAATAGGTATGTTCCAGTCAAACCTCGTAATCGATCAAAACCACTAATGACTGCAAAAATGAGGAAAAAGTAGTTTTAACCGATGCGTCCCGTACTTACATAAAACCACTTTTGACTGATTTTTGCAGTCAAAACTGTTTCTGACTAAGGGCTGATTTTTCTCAACCGGCTCTTTTATTTCAAGAATAAAATTGTCATTTTGACATATTTCCTATACAGAAACTTTCAAAAAGCCAATTTTATTCTTAAGTTATTTATTTTACAATTTTTTATAATTACTCGATGATTAAAAAATCAGCTCTAAGATCATCGATGGTATGTCACGTTTATTTCCTAAAAAAATGAAAATCGCTAATCGTGTAACTTGCGCCGGCTCACCTCACCGATGACAGGATGACAAATTAGTACATTGACAAGCCCCGAGCCTTCAGACGATTGCTTGGATCGAACGTGGACTATTATTTCAACGATTTAGTATTCAACTGTTTGCACTCGATTAGTCGGCAAATCGATTCAGCGTTGGAAATGAGATATGCTTAGCAGTTAACGAGAAATGGGAAAGGAGAGCAATGACTTAATCTTGCTATTAAAATAAATATACCCTATAAAAGTAATTGAAGTGATGCTTAGTAATTGTTATTACATACAGAATGAAGAGTGCATGATTTTTTAAAATTATGTCCTTCTTGGACATTAACATGAAATCCCAAATTAGAAGTTTTCATGCTACATTGGCAAGGCTTAGATTTTTTTATGCACCTGGTGTTATGTGAGATGCAGTCGTATCGATCCTGTAAGTGCCTGCCTATACACTCTCGCCATAAAAAAAGTTTTAAAAGGCCCGAATATTACTTAAAACCAGGAGTAACATCGATTAACGGCTAAATTCAAAAGTAAATTATGTTAAAGAAATAACAATTAGGTATAGCAATTTGACTATCAGTTGACCCCTAGTTAAAACTTGTTCATATTCATTTTAATAAATACAGCCATCTGCACATGTTCAACTATGATCAAATGTGTAGCATTCCTGTATAATGTTTACCCAAAAATCACAGTTGTCAGACAAAGTGTCCATTCCCAAAACCAACAATCTCGGAAGGCCCGCCTAAGTCGCTAATGTCCGACAATTGCTCGGAAGCATCTAACGTCATTGTAATTGTCTCCAACTCTTGTCCCAACTGCTTTTTTCGCTTTTTCTGTCTATTAGGGTTCAGTGGTGTTAAAAAGAAAACTAATTTTTTATGTCGTGTTCATACGAGGACGCATTGTTGATGTATCGTTGACAGTCGTTGATTTTATTATCAATAAATTTATCATTACGTTACTGTACAAATATTGGCTGGCGACCACGATGTACAATAATGTAGCTCACAAGGGCAAATATACGCTAGGTCAAGTTAAAATATGCCCACCAAAAGATTCTAGCTAATAAAATGTAGAACTAGCAGGCAAATTGGAATTGAAAGGCGGTCACAACAATAGATTCAAAACCGCTTATCACAATTTGATAAAAGGCTACGTTCATACATTTTGCCACATCATAATTACATAATTACTTTTTTATTTGATTTGTAAAAATAAAGCATTCTACTTCAATGTTTAAAAGACAATAACATCAAACAAACTTTCCGTTAGTTTACGAGTTTTTATACAGAACCAGAGTATTAAATTAGTCATTCTTGCATTAGTCTGTTCCGTCTAACGAACGGTGGCACGTATAAAATATTTTTTAGACCGACTTGGTATTCGGGGACTCTCCCTACTTTTTTATTTTTATTTTACTCTATTACTTAAAAACGAAGACGCTGAAGTATCTACTTAAAACTTTTGTTTTGTTTGCGACGACTTTTAAGTGGATTACATTGTAGAGTTCAAAACTTTCAAGCAATTACTTTAAAAGTAGTTGACGATAACAAATGACGCTATCCCTAATTCAATTACATTATAAATGAACAATATGATTGTTAACAATAACGCATTTTAGCAAAGATACTTGGATTCCAGATGTTTGTAGGATTTTTTTGTTTTGAAGTTTTTTAAGTTATCCGTGAATTATGTGCTGCTGTCTTCAAAAAGAGTGTCTACTTATTTACCTTCTACATAACATAGGTATACACCTACACAGTATGTAACACTTTTCTCAAAATTTAAGTTACAGTCAGCGTCAAAGTTCGTGACAACGAAAGTAGCCAAAAAGTTCGCAACACGTCTTTGTCACAATTGGAATAAGTTTATT
This sequence comes from Ostrinia furnacalis, assembly GCF_004193835.3. Lineage (NCBI taxonomy): Eukaryota > Metazoa > Arthropoda > Insecta > Lepidoptera > Crambidae > Ostrinia > Ostrinia furnacalis. The sequence continues at coordinate 1,296,540 of NW_021137421.1, read as the reverse complement.
ATAATAACTTTTTGGCCACTTTGTGAGTCACAAAACTCACAAATTATCTGACGCCGAGTCGCTGACTGTACCTATCACAAACAAAACAGTTTCCTGCAGTCCTGCATCCAAGACTGACTTGTGTATTTGTTCGCTGGACGTAATAAGGGCACTTTGAGCGCTGTGTGTCAGGATGGCCAAGTTTCCGAAATAGCTATTTGCAGAGTTCTGCTGATTCGGACTGTTGGCAGAGATGTCTTAGGAAAAATAGATAAGCCACTACATACAGACCAAAATAAGATGGATGAGAATTTATCACAACTTGATGGAAGATTTGAATGTGCATAGTCTGGTCTGGTCTCTGACTGGCTTATTAAAATATGCACTCCGAAACTTGAAACACACTAAGTACAAATAATTTTCATTGATTGATAGTTGCTCTTTTAACGTCATGATTAATCTTACTGTGATAATTCAAAATCCATTAGCACTTGCTTTTACAGCGTTCTAAAACCCCTGTGTTAGAATTTATGAGGAGCCTTGTGAGTCCTACATGGCTCAAACATAGTCAATTTGGACGGACTATGGCTTAAGCGCTAAGAATCTTTCATCGATCAGACTGATTAAAGCCTGGAATGATCTCCTATCCACGAAGGCTCCTAACATTGAGTAAATCGTTGCCATGTACTAGCTGTTCACCCCCAGGCTGTGGCCACGGCGAAGTTTGATGAAACTGTTGATAAACTTTAGCTAAACTGCGAATTACACGGCTGAGTCCAACCCGGCGCGAACTGTTTTAGTTGCATGTTGAGAAGTCAATGCAGTTTTATAATAGCTCATTACAGTTTAACTTTGTGTTTGTTTGAACTGTAAAATATTTGTTCTGAATTTATGCTATCACAAATTAAAGCTTGATTCTTGCAACAATGGTGATTTTTTTAAACATTTTCGTGTTGTTTTAATAGAGATTTTCTAAAGGTCTGCGCAAATCATCACGATGTAATTTTAACTCTACTTATTTATTTTGATACAAAATAGGCCATCTTAAACTTTATAATACTCAACCTTTTTTCCAATAAAGTACTTATCTGATTCACCTAATCAAGTTAATTCTTCAGACTCATAAACTCTGAAGATGGTCACATCCCACACACGATAGAAAATAAATGAACATACTTACAGATCGTAAGCAAACGCAATCATCATGAAGCACTACTTTTACTTACTTTTTTATAGCAGAGGAATATTTGTCTCGCTACATCTTATTTAAATGATGACATCTCGGATTGAAAGATCTTGACATAATTATACCACCCAGAAATAGCCAGTCTGGATCCGCGGGTAGGCAGAAATATCTGCCATTTACCGCGATCAGCGGCTCGTCAGCAGATCCATTCATCCTACACCCGCGCGGACTCGTCAGGCGAACTTATTGGACACTAACGGTGTGTGGAGGGTGCGTACCAGGATGTGGGAAAATAAATTAAAATTGACTAAGCTTAAGCTTCTGCTGGCCATAGGGAAAGGCGACCTCATTGTATATTAAAGTTTCACTAACTTCGGCTTTTCATCACAGAAAGCCGACCCCACGTAACATGGATGGATGAGGGCAAAGAAAAAGAGAGACTAGCTTCTATCTTTCGAGGTGTATTTTGCTCTGTCATCGAACTTCCCGCGTTAAAAAAGGTTTTATTTATTATTAGTTTGTTTTTTTTCTTTTTTCAAAAATATGTGCTTCCGTTTCTCTGTTTGTTTTTTTTCCGACTAAAGACATCAGAAGATGTATCAACGACATCTCCTGTTGTCGATTCATAATTAATGTACTTATGTTTTATCAGCCAGAATATCGTCCTCCAAAGTCCACAGAACAACTAGAGACTTGGTTGGCGTACTCCCGGATTTATTTACTATGATGTTGACACTCGTTGACGCGATCACATTATTAAGCCATACACTTGTTGCTTTGCCTCAAAAGACCTAATGCTAAACTCGCAAATACTTGCCATAGTCCAATAAGAAGAGCTAATTCATTATAGTTCAACAACGTAGATTAGTAGAACGTTTTTTGTATGTAGAGTCGAAATCTTAGGAAATATTAACTGATATTAGCAGCAAAACCAGTAAGTATAGTTAAGTTTTGATAGGTATACAGGTAGACGTTGAAGAAAATAAATTATTTATTATGTTGGGACCAAAAAAATCTTAAATTTTTTACTCATGCATTAAAAATTCTCATTGCAGATTGATAAAAAGCTGTGTTTCAAGTCTTAACTGCGCTACACCACAAGGAACTTTTTTACTTTAGTTCATCATCATCATCATCATCATTTCAGCCACAGGACGTCCACTGCTGAATATAGGCCTCCCCCAATGATTTCCATGTCATGCGGTTGATAGGGGCCTGCATCCAGCGCCTTACTTTAGTTACTGTTCTGTTTTTCCTATGTCTTGCGCATGAGTTTTGATGTTGAATAATCCGCTGATTTATCTCTCGCTTAATTAAAGCGCTGCAAAGCGCGTGTTGTTCGCGCATTGATTTATTTAGCGCGCTGTATCGCGCGACTGATCTACGCTAAAGGACATAATTGGAATGGGGTCGCTTGGAACTTGGAACAGCTGGTAGAATCGAGCTAAGTTAATTTTGAAAAGTTTTTTCTATCAAATTCATAAAATAATTACTGTAAATAGTACTTTCTATTTCTCTATTCCTTATTACTTTGAGATTTTTAAAACAGAGGTCATATTTTCATGCTTATTCCCCGACTGTGCCAGGACGAAGGTTATGTTTTTTATAATTTTATTTTGTTTCGAAACAATGGTTTTGAAACAAAATAAAATTATAAAAAACATAACCTTTGTAATGACAAACCTACGAAATAAATTCGTTCATGAAGGGATTAATTTTTCAACAACATTTTGTAAAACTTTACAGTGTGGACGTGATCTTTTGGCTCTCTCAAGAAAAATAATAAATGAAAACATTTGTAAGTTCCGGGTTTAGGCGAGGGCGCTGCGGTCGCGGCTTATTGGCTGCCAACGACACGACGCACGCGCACGTGACGTCACATCTGTCTGCGTCGTGTTTACGTCCCGCTGAAAAACGTACACTAGAATAAAAGATGCGTTGTATCGCGTTATTTTTTTTAAGTTTCGTAATCTTTGTTCATTTGGCCGTTATTCTATGTAGGTAGTGAGTATTATCAAATTTTCGCTTCAGTCAGTGGGCTGAGTGTGAGTTTACATCTAAAGTATGAAAAAATTAAAAAATGTATGAAAATTTTAGTTTTGAACGTTTCTCGTTAGGGGCGCTGTACAATCCGTCATACATTTAATGTCATTTTTTCACGCGCACATTAGTGAGCGCGTTTGAGAAAACGACCCTGTGATCTCAAATGATCAAATCGTTGCTGTTTTTATTTTTATGATAGCAAGGCAAAATTCCTAATTTTGCTACTACTACGTGTTCGAATTTATGTTAATCTTCTATAATATAAAAATGAATCGCAAAATGTGTTGGTAAGCGCATAACTCAACAACGCCTGGACCAATTTTACCAATTCTTTTTTTTAAATGTTTGTTGAAGTCCAAGGATGGTTTTTACAGCGAGAAAAGTTTGAATAATTTCCGGGTAAACCCTAAAAAACTCGAAACTTCACCCCTAAGGGTAAAACGGGGTCCACGCGTACGAAGTCGCGGGCGGCCGCTAGTTATTGATAAAATAAAACGCGGTCGACTGGTTTGGAAAATAATGAATATTGCAATTTGCTCCATACATTCTCATTATTTAGTAAATCCTAAAGTATGTAGTAGGTAGCAAATAAGAAAGTCGGCCACACGAGAGACAAAACATAACTTCTCGTATCTCAATCGGGCTTCAGTCAACCAGCTACCTACGACTACGAGCTCGCGAGCATAAAACCTGTCGAAGACGCGCACGCGCAGCCTTTGATGCGCCGCTTCAAACGGCTATTTCAGTATCGATTGATCGATTCCGCGACGTAACGGGTAGAGTTGCGCTTGCGATGATTTTAAAAACGGTCGAAAATCGAATGGGAAATTGAACTTTTACACAATTTATAAAAAAAATATATCTAACCTTGATGATTATTAAATAATAATCCTTTTGATCAACACACATTTTTTTTATGATAAAAGTCCAGTTACATGCACTCATTTGCAGATTTTTTTGACATTAATTTGGTTTTAATCTTATGAATTTAATCTCAAAAGAAATTGAGAACGAGCGAGGAAATTACATCGGAAGACCGCCATTTCATGATTTTCAATCAATCACCTCCGGTGTTTGTCTTTTAATGCTTTTTATTCAACCACAGTTTGTGTTGACAATATAATCATAGATTACAATCGCCCGTAACACCAAATAGGACGATAAAACGTAACAAAGCGCCACAAACATCCACGGCAACACTTCACAACGATGACATAAAATAAAAGCGCCGATATTCGTAAGGACGGCGCGTTATCGCGACAAACCATCGTATCGAGCGACCGATCTAGTACGTTATCGCGCGACCGATCGTACGACGCCACTTTTACGATTTCATTTTGTCGGACAACGTGACGAAAATGACAGCGGAAAGTGGCGTGTGTAAATATTATTAAGCTTAATAGCGGTACATTTGTAATGTCATGTTTTTAACGTTTTAATTTTAACTAGCGATCTGTCTCGACTTCACTCGTAATTTATGTAAGTACTAAAAGATTTGATTCATGTGTCCAATCACAATATTCACTTTTTCGAAAAGTAGTAAGTTTCGAAATGAAGTAAGCGTAGTTTGTTGCCTCTTACCTCTAATCATGTGCTAAAGTAGTACAAGTCGTTAAAAAACAGTTAGGATGAGCGTTTTTTTTATATTAGACTTATATTAGTTTACTAAGTTTTTTTATATTAGTTTACTAGTTTTCAATTCGAACATAGGTACTTAATGGTATAAAAAGTTTTCAGGTAACATACTAACTTAATAACAGGAGTTTTGGGCTGACACTGTGTAGGTTTGTTGTCGACACGAAAAGAAGAAGGTAACATACTCGTATAACGTGGTTTGCAAAAGTTTTTAAGTTCTGTAATGTGAAATATTTATGTCCGAAGTTAATTACTCGTACTTGATATCAAACAAAAAGGTTTATCATTTACAGTTAATTCCAGGCACCCGTGTCGAAGAAACATAACACCAGTCACCCGCGCGCCAATTAGCGCCCGTTTCCCGCCAAAACTGAAAGGTATCCCAAATTAATTCCGCGGCGACTGGCACAAAACATAATTGCCAGCGACAACGCGATATTAAAAGTAAAACAAAATTAAAAGTAAAGTATGACAAGTGCGAATCGGGAGTACACGCTGTTCCGTAGATTTAAAAATCGTTTACATTTTATGAGCGTAAATACTTATGAGTGTTCCTAATTAATCTTGATTTTTTATTTAAATTCTTAATAAGTAAGTAAATGTGTAGTTTTTTTAACGTTTCTGAAGTTAGATAATTTTACCTACTAGCAAAAGTGAAATATTAGTTAGCTTTTAAAATAATTTCTTTTTTCAAGTAATCACCTAAACATATCATGATGAACATTATGTTCCAAAGGACTGAAAAAACATTTGTGCAAAAAAATTGCCGGGAAATCTCTACGTAGGTATTTTAAAGGTAAAGCTAACTTTTATGCGACGTATTAAAAATATTTCACAAGCACTTTGAAGCCAAAAAAACGGTTTCGTTATCCTTCCACGGAACTCAATAACACATGACGCCTTCAGATTTCGCGCGTTATTTTTAAAAGGTTCGTTTTTATGTCCTGATTGATGGCTCCGGCCGTGCAGCGAGGCAGCGAGTGCACTAAAAAACCTGCAGCATTAAATATCAATTTTTCATCGTGATAAATATAAATCCTGGATGTAATGTGGAGATTTTGGGCGCAAGTTTTCATGCGCGTTGAGCTTGATTCATGGCTTTTAATACATAATGGCGTACGTAAAAAAAGTTGTGAAGTAAAGAGTAAGCAGAAAAGTGTAATAAAACCTCTTTGCAAAAAAAAGAAAACGCAGATTTAATACAAATTTCGCTATTGCAGTCAAAAACCTGCCTTAACTTGCATAAAAAAATTATTAAGTATGTAGTTATTTTCGATCTATTTCTATGTCGTTTATTTGCTAGAAATGGTTTTCCCGCCCAAGTAGCAACTACGTGTTACAGTTAAACCAAACAGTCGGTCAGTTGACAGATTTATTCACAGAGACCGTAAAACTAATTTAATAACAGCGGAAATGTAAAGCCCGGTCGACAGAAGATTTTCTTTTTACTTGGGCTTATTCTAGTGTTTTTTTTTTCGAGAATAGAATGCATCGAGCATTGGAAAGACTCAGGCTTTGAGGTTGACAAGAAGATAGGTGCAATAAAAATTAATTTATCTGTTAAAAATCTGCCCAAGGAAATGACAAAATGTTTCTTGGTCAGTAACAAAAAAATAAGTTTCCCACATTCAATTTTTTAAATATAAAGATGTAAGTACTTTCACTACACACAACAGACTAGGTCTGAAAAGTTGGATAGGAATTTACAAACCTCCTTAAATTGATATATCAATTAACGACACGATAATTATGTACTTTCTTTTAGTTGAAGTTTGTTTTTTGTCACGTTGAACCGTGTCTGCGTGCCGTTTCCTTAATATACTTTTTTTTCCCCGGTGCTCCGTCATTCGCCTTAAGTGGGAAGGAACTGTGGGATTCCGGACAAAGCCTAAATTAACCATTTAATTTATTTGAAATTGTATTCGATGTAAGTTATTTCAATACGACAATAAATGTTAATCATAATAATGCCCTATTAACTTTTTTTCATTAAAATAAAAAACAAATTTTTATAGGGTCCATTACATTACATTAAATCACTCACCTAATTATTTTATATGGAACCATCATCATGTCAAGTCAATAAGCTTCATAAAACATACCTGCAACAAAAAGAAATCTCAATCAGCTGACGCAGACACCCAAAAAATAAAAACAAAAACTCGTACTACACATGTTTGTCAAAAATGCAAAAACGAAACGCACAAATTCGTCGCTACCGGAGTGACACGTGTCACCTGTCAAAATACTAAGATGGGCGTATGGCGCGAAACACAGGAGGTTTACTTGCATTATTTTAAACCGCGTTTATTATCGTAAAATCTATACTAATATTACAAATGTAAAAGTAACTGTCTGTCTGTCTGTCTCGCTTTCACGCCTAAACCACTGAACCGATTTTGATGAAATTTGGCATAGAGATATTTTGAGTCCCGGGAAAGGACATAGGATACTTTTTATCCTGGTTTTTGAAACAAGGTCGAGCGCGATAAAGTTTTTCTGTGACGAGACAAAATTCCACGCGGGCGAAGCCGCGGGCGGAAAGCTAGTTCCAAATAATTCGACATCACATCAAATAGGATAAGTAGGATCCAAAAAATAAGAACTAAGTAATATTTATCCTGTAAGCTTCATGGGAGATGCTTATGGGATGGGAGGTATGGGCCTAATTACAAATTTTAAACTTTGTACTGATTCTTCTGTAAAATGGCACTAAGAAAACATAAATGCTCATTAATAAATACCAACATAACACCATAACAAAAATAACAAATAACAAAATTAATATCTAAATCGCTGCATTCTGTGACCTTAACCATTTGTGTCAAGATGTTGCTCTGCAGGACTTTTTTTGTAAGTGGATAGACATGCAGAGCTACTAAAGTTGCCTGTCACACAGCTTACTCGGCAACTGGGCGGGGATTGTCACACATTTTTGTAGTTTGAAGCGGGAAAAAACTATTTTAAACGTCTCTACACTTTTTTTAAAAGTTAAATGATTTATTAATATGTAGATACAATGTAACTTATAAAAAGCGCACACTCTGTTTTAGCCTTGACCGTTAGATTATAATAAAGCTTGTAAAAATGTGTGCTCTTTCACGCCTGCCTGTGGCCTGGACGCAGGCCCCTACCAACCGGGCAACATGGAAAGCATTGGGGGAGGCCTATGTTCAGCAGTGGACGTCCTATGGCTGAGATGATGATGATGATGATGGTGCTCTTTCAAAGCAAACTAGGTAAAGATGACAGGACATGTTAAGCAATGACATAAAATTCTACTACGAACGAAAGGGGTTCTATAAATAATGAGCTGTTACAGATAACGTAGGTAATTTGATGGGTTTTTTGAACGAGCTATATTTAGAGACTACCTGTGCTCGTAAACATAGATTTATGGTGATGATAATAGTGATTTATGTCTCCGTACTGTTTTAAATGTATAATTTTTGGCAGTGGTCGGACTTTTCAGAAGTAAACATGTTCAAAAGCGGAGAGAAGTAGATAATAAAATTACCGCTTTAAATATGCATTTTTCTTAGAAAATCTGAAAAGGCAAAACTGACATATTCAATAAAGTGCCTTTATTTAAATATTTAGTAAATTGACTCATGTTTTCGCCATATTTTCATGTTGAAGGATGCTAATGGTTCCCAAAATTATTTACGAATGTTGTGTTCGACAGCTGTATCCTGGTTTTTCATTTAATAATATGAATCATTAGCTTTTAACTTCCATTCAAGTTACATTTAGTCGCCGTGGAGAGTGCAATCGAAGTGTTTATTCATTCATTAAGAATTGAAATCTACTGTTCTTACGAGAAATCTACCATCATATCTACTTGTGTATCGTAAGTTCGCAATACATCATTATTCCTTTCTGAAAACATTAACTATGGAATTGAAATTTCATTGTTATTGCTTATAGAAACTGCGTAACTACAGGAAAGTTCTAAAATAGAAATAATAATTATATAGTATGTAAACTTACATAGAAAGGGGCAAAAAAGTATGCTTTCTCAAATTAGAAAACATAAAGTTAACAGTGGCACGTTCCAAAAACAGTAGACTTTTCTTCTGTCCGTACACAGATAGTGGGTGTAGCCGCGTCACGGTAATAATATGGCCGCGTGGCAAGCCAGTTGTCATTAGCGGTAAACAATAATAATTTCAAGTGGTTTTGTTGTCTCTCTTAACTTTAGTTTAGTTTCGAGTTTCCTCGAATATGATTGAAGCATTACACAAATTACCACATATTATGTTTTTTTTAGTGCCACGATCTAGAGTCTTTCATAGAAACTATAGACATTTTTTATAAGGTTCTCCTATGCATCTATTGCTTAAAACATAAGTTGGAGATAGCGAAGCCATCGATTTCAAACAGATAGAAAGAAAAACGGTTATTTGGTTCGAAACATAAAAATTGTATAGTTCAAAAATAATAATACTTATAGAGTAATAGAAATCGAATAACGTACAGGTTTTTTTGTTAAATTCCCGATTTCATATACAGTGTGAGTCACGTTAAAGTGTACATATGAAAATAAATGAAAAAAGACCTATTTTTATCGACAAAAAAGAGGTCAAAAATTTTTTGAGATTTTTTTTTAATTTTTTTTCTACCAATTACTTATTGTAAAGAAAACGTAATAACTTTTAAACTAAGCAGTATATCCTCATAAAATAAAAACAGTAATAATGCTAAATAACAGGCGATACAAAAAAAATACATAAAATACGCAAAAAATGCCAACAAATAATAAAAAATGATACTTTTTGAAAAAAATTTGCTTTTAAATTCGTGTTTTTTTGGTTATTTGATAAATTTCTCCAAAAAATGCCCCTATAACAGGTGGTTTTTATTACTTTTTATTATTCTCTATCGTATTATCTTTGTAAAACCAAAAATCGCATGTCTCTATCCCTATCACAACGTTTGCAATGATCGTTTGAACTAAGCCTCTCCGGGCGCGCCATTCAACGCTTCATTAACAACGAAACTGAAAATGGCTCCAGATTTGTAATTTTGATAAAGACAAGTTAGATTTCAAATAAAAACAAAAGATTTCGAAGTAAAATAAGCATTTTAGTTAAAATTAAAATTGTCTCTACCTGTAGCGGAGAATAATGTTGTGGCAGGCCTTTGTTCAAACGGTCATAGCAAATGTTGTGATAGGGATAGAGACATGCGATTTTTGGTTTTATAAAGATAATACGATAGAGAATAATAAAAAGTAATAAAAACCACCTGTTATAGGGGCATTTTTTGGAGAAATTTATCAAATAACCAAAAAAACACGAATTTTAAAGCAGATTTTTTTCAAAAAGTATCATTTTTTATTATTTGTTGGCATTTTTTGTGTATTTTATGTATTTTTTTAGTATTGCCTGTTATTTAGCATTATTACTGTTTTTATTTTATCAGGATATACAGCTTAGTTTAAAAGTTATTACGTTTTCTTTACAATAAGTAATTGGAAGAAAAAATTCTATAAAAAATTAAAAAAAAATCTCAAAAAATTTTTGACCTCTTTTTTGTCGATAAAAATAGGTCTAGTTTCATCTATTTTCATATGTACACTTTAACGTGACTCACACTGTAGAGACAACGACACCATATAAGAAGGTACATCATACATCTACTCATTTTATACATGTGCTATTTTAAAAAAAAATTATCTAAGTTTCATTTCTTATTTTAGTTTTCATTCTGTACATTTTTCTATAACGTTTTTTATAATATTGATTTATTAACGAGTGTATGATGAATTTAACAAGTGGCAAAGAAATAAGCCGAAGTATTTTCCGTGCTGAGCTGAGCGATAGACAATTTCTTCGCGTATGCAGTGACATACAAAATGGCAGCTTAATAAAGTTGTAATAGGTGCTATATTAGAAGAATAATGTATAGTATTATGTGCTGTAGGCAGTCAGTCCATTTTATATTTCTTCGCAGTCCCCGATTGACACGTTGACAGACGCTCGGAGGTGCAAGAAAACTTGACGATGCAGAATCCAATTGATTTATAATGAAGGATGGCTGAGGATTGATAAAATATCTAGCATACATAATACGTAAAGGATACTTACAATAAGATGAAGCTTTTTTGTGATATTGAGATAATTAATTAAGGTTTTTCATGCTACCCTTCGTGTGACTGCCAGATTTGAAGAATTAATGAATGAGCGAAAGAAGAAGAGATAAAGCAGCAATAATGGACTAAAAGGGACAAAACTCCTCTAAAAAGAACATGATACGAGTGTCTGTTACTTTTTAGCACGATGCTATTTCAGTTTGCTATTTGGGATGTTACTTATGTCTTTTTTCAGACAAAGGATAGACTAGTTTACATAGTGACTATAGTCTGGTCTATGAGCACGTAGAATTTTGTCCAATGACCCCAAGCTACCCATCCTTATCGCTCGCGAGTAATTATATTGCAAAATTCTACGTTCTCACAGACCGGGCTTCAGTACCTACGTAGGTAGTAACGGAGTTTCTGGCGCTGGTTCTTCTCAGCACTGGCCTGGTTATTGTTCCGAAGCAGTGGTAGGGTTTTAATGAGACGTGTAAAAGTGATTTTTAAAAGCCTACTTGTAAAAATAATATTTTATAAGTTATTATGAGTTTTTAGTAAGGACTGAAAACTAAGGCTTACTTTTGTAATCTCTGTAATTTATAGATTCATAATTTTACTTACATTTTTATTTTCCTATGTTTTCTTGACTCGCGGTTTCTGATGTCGGTAGTGTCGGTACAACTAAAGCGGGCTTTCCGCTCGACAGCGTCGCGTTAGTGGACAATTTGAGGTACGGTCGGCAAAAACGCTAATAACCCATTGTTTTGGCCAAGACAACAATCGCAACGGAAATCGGCTCGGCTCCGACTTCGGCCGTTCTAGTGTTGTCACTCGGTTTTGAATTTATTGATGACTAGCGGCCGCCCGCGACTTCGTACGCGTGGATCCCGTTTTACCCCCTTCATCTATCTTACGCGGTTTAGATTTTTTCATACAAATGTTTTGTCCCGCTAACTCCCGTTCCCGTGGGACTTTTGCAATATCCTGTTGTAACTAAGCTTTAAGTTTACTAAGGTACCTGCATACCAAATTTCAAGCGTCTAACTTAAGCCGTTTAGATTTTTCATACAAAAGGATTTTCCCGCGTTCCCGTGGGAATTTCGGGAAATCCTTTCTTAGTGCACCTCTACGGTACCTAAGCTACGTCCCTTCCAAATTTCAAGTGCCTACGTTTAGCCGTTTAGGCTGTGCGTTGATATGTCAGTGAGTCTGTCAGTTTCTCCTTTTATACATATATTTAGAGAAGATAGTATTTTTTTCAGAGAAGCAGCGTATATTTCGCTCGTCCATCCGTATAGAAACGGACATTGGCAACATGTGAATTTTGAATTAATTTTACTTTTCAGTAGAATAGTACACAGACTAGTGAATCCAACCATGTTTCTCTTCTGTTACCAACACCTGAAAAAAGAAAGGTCTAATGCCACAGTGTTGCAATTTTGGTTGAGGTCAATATAATGCCGGTGACTCGCAAGATGAAGAACGGAAATTATACCATTGTCTTTCCAAGTTCGATAATATCAAACAATGTCGACAATAAACTGTCGACATCCACGCATCACTGGGCGCGTCTCGGTTGTAATTTTTCGTCCAAATTGATATTGGATTCGACGAAATGAGTCGAAAAATGATTTTGTTCAAATCGCAGAATAATAATTGACGTTGCAAAGGTCATCAGACCATCAAGCTTCGCGGCTTGACTTTATTTACAGGCGGATTTATATTTTTTACCTTTGTTATCGAATTCAATTTTGAGTTTTGATAAATGAGATTTTCTATCCAAAGGATAAAATTTAATGTCAAAGATACCTACCTACTCATTATCAATCTTGGTATTACCTATTTGGTTTTTATAGTTGTAGTAAATAGCGCCTAATCTATAATGTGGTCTAATTTTCAATACATACAAAACGCTAGAGTCTAGCCTACTCCAGTGTAATGTAATAACAAAATCTAAACTAATTTAATGCAACCAATGTAACCTTTACCACTTGAATAAATTATTATTTTGAATTAAGTTTAGGCACTTCATGATTTATGATTTCAAAATCAGTGAATCAGTGTAAGTCATCATTCTTACTAAAACTATTTTTAGTTCTCCACACAAGCAGTACCTAAGGGGTAACAAAGAGTCAACGTAATTTAATTTTATCGTAACTGCTTATTAGCTATTCGTTATTAATATCGAATCAAGGAACCCACCAAAATGGAGAAACAAGTGGGAACAATCTTCCCGCCATAATGCCGAGCAATTATATTCCCATCCATCATCTTCCGACGACTTCGAGAGGACCCTTATGTCAACTGCAGAGGGTTCAGAATGCGGTGATGAATTATGATGATGTTATGGAAGTATCAATCATAAGATTTTTGGGATAACGATATTTGTTTTGGACCGGCTTCGGTTATAAATGACATCTTACGTAATGTCGTTACTTTAATGTGCAAGTTGAAAAAACGTTGTAAACATGGTGGGTACAAAACTGTGGTAAGTTAATAAAGACCCTGAAAAGCTTCTAATTTTTAAAATACTTTTTCAATTCCTTCCAATCGTGTAAGTTCTAAAAAGTAAATTATTCCAGAACTAGAACTTATTATTTTAGCTCTTCTTATTGGTATACTTTTGTTGGTAAAAAGTTTATGCACATTCTAAAACATGTCATTTTGTAAGTTGTAAAGATAATAAAACCGAGCTACATAAAATTATGGTGTTTCATAAAATACGCAAATAAAATATCCATAACTTCTAACGACTCTACAATTTATAAAAACAAATATGATGTGTAAAAACAAATTATAAATGACTCAGAATCATCACACTGACAATAAATTTCATCGAATTAGTCACATTTGTAAATAAATGCGATTTCCCACAAGTTCTTTAATCTCCTTTGATTTAGGGAGAAGGAAATGCGTTGAGATACATTTAAAAGAAAACGTATTTTCGGACACATTAAAACTTCAGAAAATTTCGGAGCAGACGTGAATCTAGTCGGGGTTTTGATAGAAGATATAAATGAAGAAATGTCGACATCGATTAAGAGAAGGATAGATTTTTATAATGAAACTAGTTTTCCGCCCGCGGCTTCGACCGCGTGGAATTTTGTCTGTCACAGAAAACCTTTATCGCGTGCGTCCCTACCTATCCTTTGTCTTTTACCGAGACTCAAACGATCTCTATGCCAAATATCGTCAAAATCGGTTCAGTGGTTTAGGCGTGAAAGCAAGACAGGCAGACAGAGTTACTTTCGCATTTATAATAGGTATTAGTATAGATTGACTGTATCTCAATACATTACTTCACTATTGTAAAATTTAGTTTCAAACAACTTATCGTCCACTTCCTGGTTATCATAAGTAGATCACTTCTTTGGTAAGACTATTCCAACTTATTTTCTGTAGTTGTCAGTTATGTGTAGAGTCCATACAATAAAGAATACTATCTAGGTAAGTTAAGTTATTTAAAGACCTAAGGATATCTATAGTCAATTCAGTGCCAATGTTAGTAGCTTTATTTGTGATCGCCAATTTCAATTCTTAGGCTGGTTTGTCAAAAATCTGTCAAACTCCATACAAAAAACACCGGTAATCGTTATAGTTACGGTCAAAGTTAGGTGGTACAACTCAGCCTAAGACATTCAAAGTCCCTGTCATATATCAATATGTATAGTTATACATATTTTTAATTATATTCATATTTATTTCAAAATCACAGTACATTCCCTTCCAATTCCGGATGCGTCACAGAACCGGTTTCAAAGCAAACAGTAATATCTGTTTACCTCGACCCTTCTGACAGATCTGAAGCCTTCAAGTGAAGTACTCACGGTGTTTACGGGAGTAATGCGCCGAGTTTGGAATAACGTTGGCCAGATTTCGCGAATCTGTTAGGAAGGCAGTGGTTCCCAAAGTGGGTTGGTTCCAAGATTAGCACCTATTTTATGTAACTAATAATAACCCATCAATGAGGGTTTTCGCGAATGAAAAATCCGCCAGATGGCAAAACGTAGACGCGAGGTCCAAATGCTGCATGATTGGTTATTTTTGACATGACATTGACAGATTTATGTCAAAATCCACCAATCACGCAGCAGTCAGACCCCACATCCACGTCCCGCCATCTAGCGGATCTTTCATTCGCGATAACCCTCATTGGAGTAAACTAGCTCTAATTGCAAGTGCATTTCAGCAGCACTAATATAAAAAAAATACCCATCAAACTCTAAAAGGCTGAGTTGCGCCATCTGACTGTAACTTCAACAAGGGTCAAAAATCTGTCAACTCCATACAAAAAACACCGGTTATTGTTACAGATACTGTTTTAAACTTGGTGCAACAACAGCCTAAGCGGTCCCACCAGGACGCGGTAACAATCGATTCTATTATGTCTCAATTAGCGGATGCTTGAATGGTATCAGGTCATCTTTTGAGTCGTTATCGTGCTTCTGATAAAGCGGTAGCTGTTGCTTATCATCATCATCATCATCATCAGCATCATCATCATCATCATCATCATCATCATCATCATCATCATCATCATCATCATCATCATCGCGAAGATTGGCTACATAAGCCCCGACGCCCCGCCAAGACAGGAGTCGAAGTGGACGCCATGACCGAAATCGGCTGGATGAATCATCATCATCATCATAACATCTCCATAATAAAATACGCTTAAGCTAAACATATCAATCAGAATCAAATCAAATCAAATTAAAGTTTGAGAGCCACTTCCCTCGTAAAGTAACAGCTCAGTTACCGGCCCGGTTCATGTCGCTGTACGTAAACAATCGTCCGTTAATTGCAACGTTTCATGCGTTTATTCACTTGCACTAAGTTGAGCGGTTACAGGCTCAGATTTAGTTCGCACTTCATCTACTGTTGGTTTGTTTGTAATTTCATTGGAGCTGATTAATTTACTTTGGTTATAGCGAACTGAGTGCTACGTTTAAAGGATAATTAACAATATCTTACTTGAGAATCTTCTGATTGTATTAGGTATTTCTATTGTCCGATTATTTCGCTAATACGGGAATTGAAGTCATTGTTATTTATGTATTTTTTATGTATCTAGGAAGGCTATAAGGCTATGTAACATTACGCTACGACCAATTAGAGTAAGGCATCAATGATAAATTTTGGAAAAACAGGTCAAATATTTAGACGTTTTTCACACGTAGATAGGTACGATGTCGCGGGCACAGGTAGTATACCAAGTATATGTAAAATCAACATGATTATTGTATAAAACAATCAAATTATATAGTTATTTATCTGGGATCTCGCTTTCCCCAAATATAATTAGTGGAACTAGTTATGGTAAGACGGACGAGTTGCAGTGTCATAATATTCGTCGAAAACGAGTGACGGGCAAAAAGGCGGCAATCAAACCGCAATTACGGCGGCATGCGACGCAAAAACAATACAGGAGCTAAATCAAAAATGAAACCATGCACAGGTTAGATAGAAAAGCCAGTCTACACAAGATTATCCCATCTAACGCAAGTAACAATCGATTTCATTGTGTATCGATTAGCGCGACTTGAAGGGCTAATTATGCTGCATTATAATAAGCCTTGCATATTACTCTACAGCTCTAAATATTACTCAAGTATCGATCAACTACTTTAGACGTGAGTAATTAGATTTTTCAAATGAGAATGTTTTTATATGTTTATTATGGAGTAGTGACACTATTAAAAATTAAAAAGTAGAGTATGGCAATGACGAAATCTCAAATGGTAACTGTAGACTTTTCTAATGACCTAAGATCATCGGCTGAGTTTGAAGAGCATGAGCCAGTTTCATCGGTTCCAATAAACAGGTAAAATTCTTGCAAGGTAAAAAATAACTTAAGCCTTTTTATATGGCAATAGTTTGGCCATCATTTTCCCAAACTTTCTTAGACGCGACCAGCGCGTCGTAACTTCGTAACCAGCAATCTCAAACGCTTCGTAACTTCACAACCGGTCATATTTAACTAAACTGACCTGCCTGCTCTCGTCAGTCTATGTCCAAACTCCATGTTTACGAGTCTTTGTTCTCGTCTGTTTGCCCGACCGGGTGCGACCGGTTACGGAATGCATCGTCTGTCCGCCGACTGCTTTGAAGCTGATTTGTGAGGATTTTCGACAATATTGGGTCAATTAGGCTAGAACAGCGTTATTCAATTTGCAATGAATCGAGTTTGTTATAAATCGAGTGTTTATGTTATTTCGAAACAACCACGGTTATTGGTGCGACACGAATATCAGACCTATATTTTAAAATTAGATATAATTCTGTTCCTATTATAAGTATTTGTATGGCGTTTGACAGATTTTTGACGTTAGTCAAAGTTAAAGTAAGATGGTGCAACTTATCCTAAGCCTGTAAGTTATTATAGAGTCAATAGTGCAACCAATTGATTCCTTTAAGTTCGTATATTTCTGTTAAACTCTTTTAGAAAACTATCTTTAATGACTCATCCTATTGCTTGTTTCCTTATTTTAGTCTTCCAATTATCCGGAATAGCTGAACTGATTTTAAAGCAGTTTTGAAAGGAATAGATTTAAATTACTTTTACTCGTGACTTAAGTAGGTAATATTTTTTAATCCATAGTACATTTTAGGTACCCACAATATACTTTTTAATCATGAAGTTTTTACTGAGTTCTTTCATAAAGTTTGATTTCTTTGTGGCCAAAGATTTATCTTACACAACCTCGTTCATTATCTTACATCGTACTTACTTATTACAGGCGGAGTTGGTCGCGTTGACTTCGAAGAATCCCTGGGTGTTCAGAATATACAAGACTTACTTTAAATGTATGAAATTTTGTACATTAAGATTGTATCTAATTAATAATACGTGCACCTTTTACTAATCATCTGGCAGTAGGTACTACCTATTTTTACTTCAGAAGACGCCGTTTAACAGATAGACGTTACTAAGACATTAATCAACAGACAGATAAAAAGAAAGAAAGAAAGAAAGAAGAAAGAAAAACATTTATTTGGTTCCAACTTAAAATATAACACAGGGATAACAAAAAACAAGTACAAGTTAGAACCAAAATTGGCCACCGCTCAGCATGTGTCATGCTCTGGAGTGGTAAATAAAACCCAGAACATGAAAGTTAAATATTTAAACAGTAACTACTTACCTAAATAACGCATTAAAAGTTAAGTAGGTACTCGTGGTTACTCTTTTAATAACATTTTGCTGCTACGGGTAAATCGACTGCTTAAAATTTTACCATCAGTTGAAGAATTCCCTCACACCGTGGTCTCTAAACCCTGACCATGACAATGACTAAGCCGCCTTCATACTTGATACATTCCAGAGAGTCTATTTTAGCTCCAGGACCTGTTGTTTACACAGCAACACTGTTAACTGTTTACGCGGCTGGCTCGTAAACATTCGTTATTGGGGTATTGACTCTGGCACCCTGGAACTAATCTTGACAACCAACTTACCGAGAAACAGAAGTTGAACCTTTTAATACGGTCTATACAACTCTATAATACATAAATAATAATGTAGAGCTAGTATAAAAGAAGATTGGATATTATCCCAGCATAATAATGGTGAATAGAGCTATAAATCAGTCACGATTGAACAACCGAGTATCATTTCAATTCCCCATCGCTTTATATCGCTGCGCTCAATAAAATCTGCAGGATAACTTTGCATTGTCATACGAAACCACAAATAATATCGTCAAATACAATACCATAATCTTCGACAAGCCAAGTCCTAAATAAACATAAAGTAAAAACAAACGAAAATAAAGATAACCCCAATAGCAATAAAGTCGGAAATCAAACGTCGTAATGAAGACATAAAATCTTTTTTTGGATTCGAATTTAGGAAACTTTTATGAATGGCCAGTCATGCCCGTACTTGGAAAAAAGTAAAAACTTTTTGTAGCCACGAAGTCTGTCGTAAAGTCGTCATTCATCGAGAGGCACAGACAAAAAAAGCGCGGTCCAACAACGCTACCTGACTCAAATACAAAGTGTAGGAACCCGCTATGAACTGAGAAATAAATACTGGCCATGATAAGAATCTCATTTAAAAGTATTTTCAAGAAACTAGTCAGCTCTACCATTTACGTGCTCCAATAATATATTTTTTATTAATATTATATGTTGATGGTATGTACATATTTAGATGAATTAGGTAAGCAAATTAGAACAGAAGTAGGTAATTAATTCGTGATTCTTAAGGCTATTACATTCATATTCAAATTCAAACATTTATTTGCACAATTTTGGGTAAATATAGTTTACTTCGAATAAGTTATGTTACAATTAAATTCAATGGTAATATTAATTTATTATCATAAACGGAAATTATTTACATTAGGTAGGCATGTAATATCCAATATTGTTAAACCCAATAACCATAAAGCAGCTATGAGCGTAAATAGGAAATATAGTATAGACATATTCCTTGGACCACGTAAGAATTTGTGTTCAGGTAAAAGGTGAAGATAAGCCTTTTGTAACAGATCAATAGTTTCCCCTAAGACAAAAAGAGCAACCAGGAGCAAAGGTAACTGAGGTTATTCTGCCAACACATCGTGTTTCTTTTTCATTCTTCGTATATAGTGTTGTTCCACAAAGCCTCAGCGAGAAATTAATTTACTCGCTCGTCCGCCAGAAGCTGGAATAATAGATTTTATGACTGCAGTAAATTCAGTTTGTTTAGAGGCGGCCGCGCCTTGTAAATTATACAATTAATTTGCCCCTAGTTTTACGCAGACGGTCTAGTACTGTTAGTCTAGTCGCCTCCGAGAAATTTAAATACACACTTTGTAGAGCTTGTGAAATTTATTAGGCTATGTTGAGACTTGTATACTCGTATGTGCTCAACAGAGCTTGGAAGTCTTACTTTAATTACTTAGACCTTCTTTAAAATAACAATCACAATATGATGTGTCTGAATGTTAATAATTCTAAAATGTAAAAGTAGTTTACTTAAGCTTACAAACTCAGAAAGTACAATACTAATAAGTATTGCTAAGAAAGTATCTAAAATTACCATAAATAGAAGCGTAACATATTGAACGTGTCTTTCAACGTTTTGACCCGAATAACCGAAAGTGACAAATCCCATCTTGTCATCACGATGATTTCAAAAGATCCAATGTTCACGGCCTGACTCCTGACACCATAATGAATGTTTCATGGCGAGAAATTAATTACCGCTTGATTAATACACGCGTGTAATCTGTCCGCCCACTGCGGATTAAGTTTTGTTTTGTTGGACCGCGCGGTCGGGTGACAGATTTTTTATCTGTGCCCACGTGGTTTTTGGCGGGAACCACCTAAAAAGTTTCGTAAACTTTTTACTTGGCAAAAAAAGAACAAGCCGTGCTGGCCAGTAAGAGTTTTCTTCTTTTATTATCTCTTACTATGTTCACTATTCCTAAATTAATCATTTTTAATTTCAACAGCTAAAGATATTCCTTCCCATTGAATTTGCTTNACTCACAAACTATCTGACGCCGAGTCGCTGACTGTACCTATCACAAACAAAACAGTTTCCTGCAGTCGTGCATCCACGACTGACTTGTGTATTTATTCGCTGGACGTAATAAGGGCACTTTGAGCGCTGTGTGTCAGGATGGCCAAGTTTCCGAAATAGCTATTTGCAGAGTTCTGCTGATTCGGACTGTTGGCAGAGATGTCTTAGGAAACAAAAAATAAGCCACTACAAACGAACTAAAATAAAATAAGTAGTAAGAATTTATCATAAGTGTGATGGAAGATTTGAATTGGTATTCCTAGTCTGGTCTCTGACTGGCTTATTAAAATATTGATTGATAGTTGCTCTGTTAACGCCATGATTAATCTTACTGTGATAATTCAAAATCCATTAGCACTTGCTTTTATAGCGTTCAACCACCCCTGTGTTAGAATTTATGAGGAGTCTTGTGAGTCCGACATGGCTCAAACATAGTCAATTTGGACCGACTATGGCTTAAGCGCTAAGAATCTTCCATCGATCAGCACCATTTGATTCAAAGCCTGGAATAATCTCCTATCCACGAAGGCGCATTGAGTAAATAATTGCAAAGTAGTGGCTGTTCACCCCCAGGCTGTGGCCGCGGCAAAGTTTGATGAAACTGTTGATAAACTTTAGCTAAACTGCGAATTACACGGCCGAGTCCAACCCGGCGCGAACTGTTTTAGTTGCATGTTGAAAAGTCAGTGCAGTTTTACAGCTCATTACAGTTTTACTTTGAGTGAAACGTTTGTTTGAACTGTGAAATATTTGAGTTGAAATTAAAGCTTGATTCTTGCAACAAATGGTGATTTTATGAAAGAATTTCATAGTTACTTGATTTGTAGAGTTTAGAGTCTAGACCTGAACATTTTTACAAGTTGTTTTTAATAGAGCTTTTCTGAAAGTCTGCTAATCGTCATTCCCTGCTTATTTATATTGACGTGAAATATTACATCTTAAACGTTTGTTTACTAACAATACTCGACCCTTTTTCCTATAAAGTCATCATCAACAGCCCTTTACAGTCCACTGCTGGACTATGAGCCTCCTCCACTATAGTGGAGGGTTTTGCCATAATCTCCACGCTAGGCAGGCGGGTTGGAGATTGCAGTTTAAAAGATTGATGTTTTTCAGAGAGCGCTGCTGCCCATTCTCTGTTTAATGTGTAGTCCCTAAGTCGCCTCTTACGACACCCGCGGGAAGAGTAGGGGTTGGTGACAAATGTATTCTGCTCTGCCGTCACCACACGGCTTCCTATAAAGTACTTTTCTGAATCACCTAATTAAGTTAATTCTTCAGACTCATAAACTCTGAAGATGGTCACATCCCACCCACGATAGAAAATAAATGCACATACTTACATATCGTAAGCAAACGCAATCAGCAGAGGAATATGGCGCATCTTATTCAAATGGTGACATCTCGAAGTGAAAGATCTTGACATAATTATACCACCCAGAAATAGCCAATCTGGATCCGCGGGTAGGCAGAAATATCTGCCATTTACCGCGATCAACGGCTCGTCAGCAGATCCATTCATCCTACACCTGCGCGGACTCGTCAACCGAACTTTATGTGGACACTAACGGTGTGTGGAGGGTGCGTAGGGTGACCAGGATGTGAGAAAAATGAATTGAAGTTTCACTAGCTTCGGCCTTTCATGACAGAGAAAGCTGACTCCACTGACTAACGTGGATGGGTAAGGGCAAAGAGAGAGAGAGATTAGCTTCTGCTTTCCCTGTATTGTGGTTTATCATCGAATGTCTCGCGTGTAAAAAGACTCTATCAAATGGGTGAATATCCCAAACACGTTTTTTACGCGGCGGAGCTGAGAATCGATGGGAGAAATGTAACTAGAGCGATGATTTTTTTTCTGTATATAGTTTATACAGCGTTTTACACGATAGCAAAGTCTTCAGGACAATAGGTAGTTATTTTATGTACTAAAACAATTTTCAAAGACCTAAAATCTAATTGCGGTGGCGCGTCTTAACTCTATTTCTACTCATAAAATTGTGTTATTCNTCATTCCTCAAGTTTTTAATGTGCTTTTTAAGTCGCGCAACAAAAGTTAAATGATATCTTCCAAACAAATAAAGACTGGCCAAGCATAAAATATCTTCACTCATAACGTCAAAAATCTAAAAAAAACCTAATTTCATCTTTTTAAATCTCGAACAAAAAGCGCCGGCACGGAAGCATCACATGTCCGTTTTTGCGATCGCCACGCTCGATTTGGCGGCCACAGGTGGTCCTTTGCGACGCCGACTTTTTACTTTTAACCTCTGCCGAAGTGAAAAGGAAGTGCCGTGAATGGCTTCGCTACAATTTTGCAACGTTATTTGATATGTTTTGAACCGAGATGCATATTAAGGAAGTTTCTTTAGCTTTTTTCAGTATGTTAAATAGAACTTTCTGAAAATGAAAATACTTAAATCATCTGTCTGAAATATGGCCACCACACACAAACCTTAGCTTGAAATCTAGATCTATTTTATTTTAAATTTAATATTGTTTCTGCAGCTCATTGGTCAGAGCAAATGAAGCCAATTTACAGGTTCAAATCCTACTTGATTGGTCAGTCGATAACAAGTGAAAAAAATCATAATTAACACCATTTTCCAATAACAACAGATTTTCCCAGTTTCTAAAATGCTGCCATAGAATAAAAGCTCAATTATTACCAAAATATGACCCAATTAAATCCAAATGCGAGTCATCTCATAAATAAATAAGTGGAACACGCTAGCAGCATCAGAATTCAAACAATGTCTCTGCAAGTCGCAATATAAATTTCTGGGGCGGCCATAATGGACCAATAAGTTAATTAAGTGGAGATTTCCTTCGCGAGCGTGAGCCCATCGCGACACACACAGCCCGGTTAGAACAGTATGTGTTAACAATAGGAACTTTTATAAATGTAAAATCATGGAAAGAAGGTTTAAATACGTAAAATCTAAAAAAAAAACTGCCTAACTAACGTGACAAAATTCCAACTAAACACATTCTCTACCTATTAATAGACTTTTAAATACTGTCAAAACGCTGCCACTCCACAGAGTTAACCTACGTTTGACGGTTCTGTTTTTTTTTTCAAAGTTAACTGATTGAATAATTTATTGATTTGAAATCAAATGAAAATCTAATAATGACAATTAAATAAGAAGAAAATGAATACAGGCTGTCCAAAAAAAATAGAGCCAAGCTAAAACCCAAAGGAGAGCATCCACCCAATGAGCATATTCCGTGATTTTTGATAATTTTCGAGTTATTGCTTTTTTAAAGAAGTTTCAAAGAGAAGAGAAATTGTAACCCAGGTTCCCAGTTTACTGGATAAAAAATTTAACTGGCTGTTCTCTTCGAACTATACCGGAGCCTACTTACAGAGTCATAAAATTAATTGCGCCTAAGTAATATATTTCATTAATTTACGGGCTCTTCGCGAACACTTCATTAGCCTTTACGTTGAATTACGTTCGTCACGGCTCGTGAGAAAGAAACGCTAAAGGAATTTATCTTATGCCTCTGATTTACTTAGGGCAATCTAATAAATAATAATGCTTTAAGACGTAATAAGGTACGAATACATTGCAGGTAAAAGGGTGAAATTTTATGAAGGGCAGTTGCGTTTACTTACGTGATAGACTTTATGAAAATATGGTGATATTTTTAACTAAGTAGGCGGTGATAAAAATATAAACGAATTGATAGTTAGGTACTTTGAATTCGAAAACGTTTTTAGTTCTAGAGAAGTCTTTTTTGCTTGGAATCCATGATAAAATAAAACTTAAAATTAAATTGTGCAATGTATCTCATAAATAATTCTACATTATCCAAAATGAATCTCACAAGCTAAAGAATATTTTGAAGAAAAACTCATTTTTATTGAAAAATATTATTTTGCGTTGACTTCGATGGTATTATAAATTTTTAGTACGTGCGTTTTAATAAATAAAAGTCTTAACAAGACAATTTTAAAGACCTTTTCTTTTTGTTAAAGAACCCTAACAAACATAGAAAAAAAAAAAAAAAAAAACATACGGGTCGAATTGAGAACCTCCTCCTTTTTTGAAGTCGGTTGAAAAGAGTCATTTTGCTAACCGGTCCAAAAGCACAATTGTTATTGTGCCCTTAAGCCAATCGTAACCAGGTCATCGAAGGCACCAGAGCCTTCGAGCCCTTTGGCCGCGATGGAAATGTTAAGTAAATTATGGTTAAAATTATAGTTAAGCGCACACTAATCTACGGTAACCCGCGGCCTTAGGATTAAGAAACAAGATGTCAGAGATAATGGGCGAGCTTGTTGTCATGGGAAAATTTCATAGTTCTGACGTTTTTCATTGAAAGTTGCTTGGTAGTTTCCATGGGACCTTTTCATTTACTTAATATAGAAGAAAACCACAGAATAATTTAAATAAGCAGGCGCTAGTGTGAGTAAATAGTAGAGATTTTCGATAAAGCACTAAAAATCTACATAACATTTTTGTCAACCATAGTTCACCCGTACCTATGTTACATTAAAACGTTATAAATTGAATAATAACTACTTATGAGGTAAAACGAGCCGTTTTGTAAACATTCAACTGATATTTTTAACAAAAAACTAAACTTTTTATACTATCCAAAATGGATATTTTCGTTACGGTGCTAACTGCCCATCAAAAAAAGATTTCAATAACCTGCAACAGAACACTTTCATCGGACTAGTAAAAAAGCTTTTAACTAGCGAGAATATCCCGGATTTAAATTAAATTCGCATTTTTCGCACAAAAAACGCTGAAAGGTGTTTCCCGCTTGTTTTTAGCGCGAAATCCTGAAAAACGCCATTTTGAGAGAGCGTTGAGTTTTAGCGCGGGTTGGCTTACACTGCACGGTCAGTGGGTTCGAGTTCTGCTCAGGTAACAACGACAAGCACTAGTACTGGTGACAGAAAAAAGAGAAAATAACTTCATATAAAGTTTAAAAAGCGTATTGCTTCCTATCTATCTAGTGAATGAAGTAGCATGAAATATAATGAAATGCATTTAAAAAAGCAAACACGAAGTTGATGAAACTATCTAAGTATAACCAGTATAACTAATATTCCATGCCATAGTCAGAGGCTCATACTTTATCCATTGTCTTCTGAGTGTTCAGAAATACAGGATTCCCAACTTCGATAGAAACGAGGTCCATCACTGCTGTAATGTTAGTTGGAATTAGTAATTTCGTTCGTTTCAGCCGAAAGACGTCCACTGCTGGACAAAGGCCTCCTTCCCCAAGGATTTCTACAAAGACCGGTCCTGCGCCGATCGCATCCAGGCACCTCCCGCGACCTTCACCAGATCGTCGGTCCACCTACTGGGAGGCCTGCCCACGCTACGTCTTCCGGCTCGTAATTTAAATTACAATAATTTGAAAATCATCTGCAGATTCTGGAGTTTCATGATTGTGACCGTATCCTGCACATTTCTCTGGTACATGAACAATGACAAGGAGTCGGCGCTCACGCTTGGATGCGCGTGCGTTGCCACAAGGATGCATGTACAGGCACTAACAAAACTATGCTTCCTTAAACGGGATCGAAAAAAACATAAAACTCATTTATTTTTGCAAATAGGCTTTTAAAAAGCACTTTTACACGTCCGAGTATTAACCCTACCACTGCTTCGGGACAATAAATGGGCCAGTGCTGAGAAGAAGCAGCGCAAGAAACTCAGTCACTATTGTCAGCCTTCTTTTCAAGGGTTTATTACAGTCGACTTTGTAATAACATCAAGTCAGGCAAAATAATTTTTGTATTTTAGGTTAATTTATCAGAAAAGTGTCCTTTTGGATTTCAATAACCATGAACATACAATAATCGTAACATAATACTTTCAAATAGGTACAGTTTTTCAGGGATAAGGATGTTTAGAAAACTGAAATTTTGAATAGTAATAAATTGGCCTTTTAATGCCAATACGTTAATTTGTGAACAGGTAAACCCAAAGTTGTAAAATAGATTTGACATTAGTTTTAATGTAGAGTAGAGCTTTTACAATTTCCAATTATGTTCTTTACTGTACTCACCGCAGAGAAATAATAGCTTGCGTTTGTTGCATTTCAGTGCCTTGTACGGTCAGCATAATTTGTTAGGACTTGCATTTCCCTTTTTTTAAAGTAAGCTTAAAGCTTACTTCTGCTTTGTTTTGAACTCAAAATCAAAAATGTCTTTATTATAAATAACTTGAAAAAATCGAACTGCCTAAGGCGGGAATCGAACTCACGACCTTACGCTTGCCTATGTTTTTATTTGTTTGGACTAATAAAATTTGTACATTAAATCGTCAAGTTTTTTCTTCACGAGCTTCTTGTTATTTTTTTGCCCAACCAGCGTTTGTCGAACCCATCTCATCAAATACCAAGTACATCAACCCACACAAATATAGACTAATATATTGCAGCCCTTCTTAAACCTTAAGAATATTAACAAATAAACACAAAGACAGAACACACAGAGGGTCGCAAACCACTTTCCCAATCCGAACGTTGGCAAATCCCGAAATGATTAAAAAGCCCCCTTAGTAAAAGGTTAATAAGTAAACAAAGGGGCTATCGCTAGTGTTGTCACAAAAATTGTGCTTAGACTTATCGATACATTTTTGAAATCTGTATAAATTCAGTATAATAATATATTTAAAACAGTTTTTTTCTTTAATATAACAGCCTAATTTGATGAAAGCAATGAATAGAAACTCAAAAATATTTTATTCAATTTAGACCACTGATGGCACTTATGAACGCCAAAATATAGTTAAATAAAAAAAAGGTTGCCCTTATGGGGCACTTTACATGTCTCCTTATCTTTTGGGCCCTACCAGCGCTTCGAGACAAACATATGGCAAGTGCTGAAAAGAAACGCTGGAACAAACTCAGTCACCACTAGTTGCTAGTAATTATCTAACGATAAGAATTACCAAATTCATCTAGGGAGTAATGCAAAACCGTTTTGCAGTAAACTTTAATTTTTTCGTAAGCAAGCAGCAAGCAATTTTACAAGTTAATATTAACATATAACGTACAAATTAAAGGCACGTTCCCTATAATTGACATTATTATTATATCCTAGACTGCATCTCACTTAACATCAGGTGTGATTGCGGTCAAATACCTGCCTTGTTTTGCTTTTTTTTTTCGTTTTCTCAAACCCCGTGTAGAGCCAAATGCGCAAGCTAGTGTTTTACTTGTCAATGGCCTATTTGATCCGTTCATCTTATCGATATCGATAGTCTCAAATGACTTATCCAGTCACTAGTGGATGGAATGGAACCCATGCAAATGGCTCGCGCAACTAGTGCGGATTACCGCGCCATCGGCCGGTAATGAAACGTCGGATCAGAGCGCCCCGGGCCTGCACCGCGCAAACGCATGCTTTGAACTCTTCCTCAAAACCCAATCTACTGAAATTAATCCATGCTTACATTTATAAGACAACTACATAAAATGCCACAATTACTTAGCTCTAACTGTAATCGTCCGTTAAGATTTTTGATTTAGAAAACATGAGTTACGACTTACGATTTTCCTTATACCTAGTCTACAGCGCATCTATATTTTCCTAACAAAATTTCACTTTAAACAACAAATAATGTACCACAGAATAATATAAAACTTTATTATTACAACAATACCTATAAATAGATAAAAGTACATTTTATATGGAATTTGTGCACTGAAGGCGAGTGGTGTGACATTTTTGCAATATTACCACAACAGCGAAATAAATAAAATAAATAAATATTCTTGAACATTTTACACTACGCTTCTAGTCCCAAACTAAGCAATATATAAATATTATTACGTTTTCAATGATTTCTGTTTTACAAAAACTAAAACAGACTGAAGAAAATTAAATACAATTTAAGCTAAACTAATTCCGAGCGCGACTGTACCTTGAGTATCAAATTCGCAGTGTTTACCGCGCGTCAAAGGCGGCTCTAATTCAACAACGAGCACGTGTAATTCTACAATCCAACACTATGAACACTGCGCTTTGTTGTTTGATATAAAACGGAGGCGAGCATGACGGAATAGTTTTTTAAACATTTAATTAAGTATCGAACACACTCGAACCTTTTTAGAAACTGATAGGTAACTAGGACTGATATTCTTGCGCTGCTACTCAAGCAGTAGTAGGGTTAATACTGGGACGTGTAAAAGTGCTTTTTAAAAGCCTATTTGCAAAAATTGTTCCATGAGATTTTTTTTAAAGAATCATTGCTTTTTCCTACTAACGTAACGAGTAAGTGCGAAAGTTTGTACGTCTGGATGTTTGTTATTCTTTCACGCAAAAACTACTAACCGGATTTTGATGAAACTTATAGTATTATTGTTTTAAACCCAGAATAACATATAGGCTATAATTTATGACGATCTGTGATAAACGAAATTTCACGCGGGTGAAGCCGCGGGCAAATCTTCAATATTCTTTTAAAAAATGCGTGTGTATCGAGTCATGTGTAAGTGCTGAAAAGGGCCTTTCAATGTGTACCGCGCGTATAATTTATATTTTGAATCTGTGGCCGACTGTACCGCGCGCGCCGGGCGTATCAAATGCGCCATGTTTGCCGCGCGCGCGTCAAAGGCGGAATTAATTCGACTACCGTCACTACCGCCTGGAACTCAGGTTCAGGGATCGGTAAATTACATTTTGCAACGCACAGTGTGCGCCGTGATATTGGCAAAGGGCACCCATTAACTGCGTTTATTAGAAAAAGCTTTTATTTTTTATATTTGAATTTTAATTATCATTATTAATAGCTCTGGTGGACCAAAGAAGGTATAGGTACACAGATTTTTAAAACATGAGTAAAACATGTTGCAATGAGAAACACTGAAATAATTTTGACAAGTGTAAGTAACATGTGTGTACCTACCTTGCTCTCGGTAAAGTAAAATAATAGGATACCTTTAATTTTGTGTTCAGTTTTTTGATTTGATTTATTTTTACTACGAGTATCAATCGACGCAGTAGACATTCAGAATTTTCTTTATTTACGATCCCTGAGCAAAACATCCTGAAGTCGAAAATGTCAAATATACATCTGACTGAAAGTTAATCACATTATAATTATTTCATTTACACACACGGAATCAAATCCGCAGTGTTTACCGCGAGCGCCGAAGAGGGAATCAATTACTCGCCTATGAGCGCGCCATTATGTTCATNTTGTGTTATACTTTCATTATAATACTTAGTGGAATTACTGCTTTCAAAACGTGAATTAGATCTGGCCCCATAGCAGACATTTTCCTACATCTAAAGGCCTTTTAAAATATATATTGGTTATGGCTATTGGAGCGGGTACCACTTTCCATACATTTGTGCCCATCATCCTTTATCAGAAAAGTGTCCTTTTGGATTTCAATAACCATGAACATACAATAATCGTAACATAATACTTTCAAATAGGTAAAGTTTTTCAGGGATAAGGATGTTTAGAAAACTGAAATTTTGAATAGTAATAAATTGGCCTTTTAATGCCAATACGTTAATTTGTGAACAGGTAAACCCAAAGTTGTAAAATAGATTTGACATTAGTTTTAATGTAGAGTAGAGCTTTTACAATTTCCAATTATGCACTTTACTGTACTCACCGCAGAGAAATAATAGCTTGCGTTTGTTGCATTTCAGTGCCTTGTACGGTCAGCATAATTTGTTAGGACTTGCATTTCCCTTTTTTTAAACTAAGCTTAAAGCTTACTTCTGCTTTGTTTTGAACTCAAAATCAAAAATGTCTTTATTATAAATAACTTGAAAAAATCGAACTGCCTAAGGCGGGAATCGAACTCACGACCTTACGCTTGCCTATGTTTTTATTTGTTTGGACTAATAAAATTTGTACATTAAATCGTCAAGTTTTTTCTTCACGAGCTTCTTGTTATTTTTTTGCCCAACCAGCGTTTATCGAACCCATCTCATCAAGTACCAAGTACATCAACCCACACAAATGTAGACTAATATATTGCAGCCCTTCTTAAACCTTAAGAATATTAACAAATAAACACAAAGACAGAACACACAGAGGGTCGCAAACCACTTTCCCAATCCGAACGTTGGCAAATCCCGAAATGATTAAAAAGCCCCCTTAGTAAAAGGTTAATAAGTAAACAAAGGGGCTATCGCTAGTGTTGTCTTAAAACCAATGTTTTAACTTATCGATACCAACATTTTTGAAATTATGTTTAAATTTATCGATAGATTTTGTAGACTGTGTAAATTATATTTAAAACAAGTTTTTTTTAAATATGAGAGAGCATCTTTATTACTTGAATCTACCTAATTTGATGAAAGCAATGTAGTATAGATTAGAAACTAAGAAGTAAATCCTTTTGCAGTAAACTTTTATGTTTTCGTAAGCAAGCAGCAAGCTATTTTTCAAAGTTAATATTATTAACATAATAACGACAAATTAAAGGCATGTTCCCTAAAATTGACATTATTATTATATCCTAGACTGCACCTCACTTAACATCAGGTGCGATTGCGGTCAAAATCAAAACCTGCCTTGTTTTGCATTTTTTTTTTCTTAAACCCCGTGTAGAGCCAAATGCGCAAGCTAGTGTCTTACTTGTTAATGGACTATTTGATCCGTTTATCTTATCGATAGTCTCATGGCTTACCCCGTCACTAGTGGATGGAATGGAACCCATGCAAATGGCCCGCGCAACTAGTGCGGATTACCGCGCCATCGGCCGGTAATGAAACGTCGGATCACAGCGCCGCGGGCCTGCACCGCGTAAACGCATGCTTTGAAGTTTTGAACTCTACCACGATATTATTATGTATGTACGTACAGCAAACTACATACAAAATTTGCACTTATTGCATACAACAAAATTAGATACGGAAGCCCGAAGCCCGATGGATTAGCAAGCTGAAGTTGCAATGGGTAGGGCACAACATAGTACACAAAACTGACGGCCGATGGGGCAGCAAGGTTCTGGAATGGAGGCCGCGTACCGGAAAATGCATCCACCTACAAGGTGGACCGACGACATCATAAAGGTAGCAGGGAAGTGCCGAACGCAGGTCGCTACCAATCGATCAACATGGAAAGCATTGGGAGAGGCCTATGTTCAGCAGTGGACGTCCTATGGCTGAAATGATGATGATGATAAGATACAGTGCATATGAAACTATACATAGCATAGCATAGTTACTCATATAGGCTAAAGTAAACACTACCGCACCTTTAGGCACAAGTTTGCATGAGATAGTGGCCTCTACAAATACCTAAGTACAACTATCGTAGGTAGACATTTCGTATGGAATACACACTAAGGCTGGGTTACACCATCTTTCTTTAACTCTGACAAACGTCAAAAATCTGTCAGACTCCATACAAAAATCACAGGTTATCGCCATAGTTACTGTTAAAGTTAGGTCACGTTAGGTGGTGCAACTCAGCCTAAGCATTGCGGTGATCGCCTCCGTACCACCAGCAGAAGTTACCACAATCTGTCGGCATTTCTGGTAAAACGTAAACATTTAATGGTTGACAGTGCGGCTAAATAGTAAAGTAGCCATTCTAATAATAAACTGCAAAATACCTATTTGTGCAAGTGTCTATCTCAGTAACTGCAAACTTTAGAAAAAATATGCTAACGAATCAAGGTATTACCTAAATAAGATCTAAAAATACAACAGACGGAAGAAAATTAAAAACAATTTAAGCTCAATTAATTCCGAACGCGACTGTACCTTGAGTATCAAATTCGCAGTGTTTACCGCGCGTCAAAGGCGGCTCTCAACAACGAGCACGTGTAATTCTACAATCCAACCAACACTATGAACACTGCGCTTTGTTGTTCCATATAAAACGGAGGCGAGCACGTAACAATGAAATGAGCGAATAGTTTTTTAAACATTTAATTACCTATGTATCGAACCTTTTTGAAACGGATGCACGTTTTCAACATCAATTCCTAATTTTTAAATTACCCCTATGAAAACAAAATTCCTGTTATGTGTTACCATAGGGGTCACTTAAAAATTAGGTATTGATGGTGAAAACGGGCATGAGAGGTTACACTGAAAAAAGGAATCATTGTTTTTTCTTCAATATTCTTTAAAAAAAACGCGTGTGTCATGTGTAAGTTCCGAAAAAGGCCTTTCAATGTGTAGCTAACTGTACCGCGCGCATAGTGAACAATTTGAATCTGTGGCCGACTGTACCGCCGGGCGTATCAAATGCGCCATGTTTGCCGCGCGCGCGTCAAAGGCGGAATTAATTTGACTACCGTCACTACTGCCTGGAACTCAGGTTCAGGGATCGGTAAATTACATTTTGCAACGCACAGTGTGTGCCGTGATATTGGCAAAGGGTAGCGATTAACTGCGTTTATTAGAAAAAGCTTTTATTTTTTATATTTGAATTTTAATTATAATTAAAATTTAATAGCTCTGGACCAAGGAGAAGGTATAGGTACACAGATTTTTAAAACATGAGTAAAACATGTTGCAATGAGAAACACTGAAACAATTTTTACAAGGATATCATACGCGTGTACGTTGCTCTCGGTAAAGTCAAGAAATAGGATACCTTTAATTTTGTGTTCAGTTTTTGGATTTGATTTATTTTTACTACGAGTATCAATCGACTCAGCACTTTCAGAATGTTCTATATTTAAAATCCCTGAGCAACCCATCCTCAAGTCGTTACATCGAAATAGACAGCTATTTCTCATTGGAAGTTAAATCACATTATAATTATTGAATTTACACACACACGGAATCAAATCCACAGTGTTTCCCGCGAGCGCCGAAGAGGGAATCAATTACTCGCGTTTGAGCGCGCCATTAACTCCGGTAATTACTTTTCACCTGGCTTTTACACCCTTTTGTGCTTGATAAAATCTACCTTGAGCTAGTAAGACTAATAGGTCATAACTACAACAAATGGATAAAAAAAAAATTCTTTTATTCTATTGCAATCTGTCTTCTTGAGGACATTCAGAAATATTTCTGTTTATTATTTATCAGTGGAAATTGGGGTGCATGTCCTGTGACATGTCCTCATAATTAGAGCAAGTCTTGTGGTACTCTTTTTTTAAGTCTCCGGACACTCGGAGTTAAGTCATCCATAGGTGGTGTGCCAATATGTTTGGGTGTAGCTGCAGTCTGTCTTTATATGCCTTGGCTCTTGCTTTTATTTCTTCCTTCACTGTTTTGATCTCAAGGTCGTGGTGTAGTCTTTCATAAGTGACATACCATGGAGCGTCCACTAACATTCTCAACATTTTTGACTGGAAGATAAAAATATGATGTATCGTTTTATGTCACCTTTTCTTGTTCAGCTGATCTATCATACAAATTTAATGACCTGACTTATGTACCTGTGATTTCACAATAAACACAATTTGAATTTGAATTTGAATTTGTTCTACTAACAACTTATTGACAATAAAATCACTGGGTATACGAAAAAACGCATTTTTACGTAGATCGTATTTTTCCAATTATTTTGATCTGCCAAACTATTGAAAAGATTTTCTTGAAACTCAATTTAAAAGCATACGAGTATGTTTAAGTACATAAACATTTTTTTTTGTATATAGAGCTTGAAATGATGGGATTCATGGCAACGTAAAAAAATACGGCCAAATAGGTAAGGAAATCATTGTTTCAAGTTGCTTAAAAATAAAGTTTCAAGATGACTCATGGCAACTATAATCGAGTTTCCACCAACAATAACAAGCTTAGCCGATGTGCAAGCACAGCAAGTTTAACCCTAGTTGCTATAATGACCGACATTAGTTCCCCGAAGCCCGCCAAGTGTGGCGGCGCTGCAATCGATACGCATGCATTATGCAGGCATCAGCCAAAGCGCTTTAAGATCCGGAAGCTCGGCCTATTAATTTAATTCCATTGAGGGAGGTAAATGATTTTTCATTTCGTTAGACGTCCCTTATGTATTAAGTTAATGATTGATGAAACCTGATTTTTGCATTAAGCAACGATCAGTCACCACGTTTTAACGATAGGTAGGTTATTTTGTCAGTTACTCTTGAATAAGATAAAACTGTTAGAAAAACCTAGTTCTACTAAACACCTTAAAAGTTTTATGAGTAAGTGACTAAGTGCCTAGTTACTATTTTAAAATTACCTACTTACTACATAATGATAATGTTCCAAATCTAATTATTTCAATGAACTTTCATAAATATTCACATACGTAGTTAATTTAAAAAGAAATCATGAAACGTCAAATGTTTTTGTATTACTGAGATCTACGAAAATCGCCGTAAGTGACATGAACCTAAACCAAATTTTAAACCAATACCATCACCAGTATTACCTAATGGCAAAATCGTTTATATCTCTATTTCTCCTTTCCAAACTCTCTCATAAAACCACTTCCACATCAGCTACCAGCAGTTACTGCTTATGTCGGTTAGATTGTCAACAGCTGTGCCACAGTCCGTTTTATGGTCAATACGAGACACCGATACAATGCTATTTGCTATTTAGGTTACTTTGATGATATTTTATTGTTGTTCCGATTGGTGTAAGCGTTTTTCTATAAATAATGGTGATGTGTACTTAAAGATACCATTTTGTGACAAATTGTGTGAAGAACAGTAAAATATAAATGAGAAAAGTTAGGGAAAACATAAAAGGAACAATGGAAAGCAATTAGTTTATTTCTTTTATACATATTTGCATTTTACATGCCTTTAAAAATGCTCTAAAAATAAGTTTAAACGGTGAAACCGTTTTTAAATCTAACTCTAATGAGTACATGATAAACATGAAACTCAAATAATAATAATTTACTAACCAGTGTTTCTCAATTTATTATGTGAATGTATTTTCTGTTTTGAGAAATAAATGTCTTAAATCGTATTTTATCGTGATTAAAATGTGATTGTCTTAACACTTTTTTGCTTGAAGCATCTCAGCAATCAGTCAGTTCATATTTTGTTAAAGAGTTAAATCTAAGTAGGTATAAGTACGTTTATTAAAATGTAATTACATCTTACTGTAGTCAATACCTATGTATTTGCAAAGTTATGCTGAAACTTAGCTGAGTGCACACTTTCACCAAAATAGGACTATAAATTTAACCAATTGGCTGTCCCCGCCAACTAACTACAGCAATAAAAACTGACTGGTTGTTTGCATTCGATTATGCGTATTCGCGTAATGCACCGACTAGACTGCC
The DNA here is from genome assembly GCF_004193835.3 of Ostrinia furnacalis. Taxonomy (NCBI): domain Eukaryota; kingdom Metazoa; phylum Arthropoda; class Insecta; order Lepidoptera; family Crambidae; genus Ostrinia; species Ostrinia furnacalis. The sequence continues at coordinate 1,260,934 of NW_021137421.1, read as the reverse complement.
CGTCAACACAAACATTTGTGCGAGGGCAATATATCAAGTATCATTGGCAATTTACAAGCCAAACTTTGAACGTAGTAATATTAAAGTCACGCACCACATTTCAGTTCAAACTGCATGCACTTTAACACCAAAAAGATCGGGTAAACTTTGACATTTTGTTCAACTTCTTACGCCGTTAAATCCTGAAATAAATAAACATTTTTATCTTAACCTTTTCCCGCCACAAATCAAGACGTCTCTCCATTCAGCAAACAAGTTTTTTCTCACCGCAACATTTTTCCATTCAGCCAGCAACAATGCCACTTTCTCATTTCTTAACCCATCCTTTTCGATTCCTGATTCGATTCTGTATCGATAATTACGACTATGGAATAAATTACAGATAAGCGAGATGTATGGGTGGGTATTGATGGATCGCTGTGGGGCTCCAAGCACATCCTTCATTGTTCGTCTGATAGCTTTATCGGTTCTTAGTTCAAGTGAGTCGGGAGGGTTATCTAGGGTTGAAGCGAGTGTCAGTTTGCGCGGGAAAGGCACCGCCATTTTCATTGGCTTGTTGGAAAATGGATAGGGTCTTTTATTACTTTTTATAATGTCTGACAAGCATTTGCAACGGCGGGATATTGAAAACTGTTTCTCGGAGTGGAGTAAAATCTAATATTAATTTTCAATTCAGTTAGGTTACTTGTCTGAGAAAATGAATTTTAAGTTTTATTTCTTTTCTGAAACTTATTTAAGAAGGGGACTCAGTTTATTCAGTCATTGGTTTCAATCGTACTTGAATGTAAATGTAATAAATGAACATGGTGAAAAACTTGGTTTAATAATACTTAGATATGTACTCGAGAAAAACGCTTTTATTATAGGTACCTACTACATACTTATTACTTGTAAGACATGCAATAATTCAGGGTAAGTACAGACTGTTTCTATTATCACTGCCTAAAGCAGATCTATAATATTCCTTTAACTACTACCAAACAAATAACATTAAATTAGTCATCAATTTAACCCGCCAACAACCCGTGAGTCTAAATTAGCCGATAGTAAAACGAGCAATCTTTCAAAAAGAGAAAACTGAAATGGCGGTCGATGTTCCCGCTAAATTGTCCGTGTGATGTCACGTCAGCCGGCACAGATGCAAAACGGCCAATAAAAAAGCGATTTGTCTCGTTTAGACGCGCTATTCCACTGACTGGCCAGTGTTTATTGTTAAAATTAGCGCGTCGGGAGTTCAGATGCATGTTTATTCGATTTTTAAATGATCGATACTTGGCCACAATTACAGTTTACGTTCGCTTCAGGCACTGATTAATTCTGCGTATTCAAGTTTGCATAACACTGGGCCATTGTGACATTTTATGACTCATTTTGACGAAACACCTAACATAGTTCCCTAATATTAATGACAGTAAATAAGCAGCAGCTTGGTCAAACAAATACTTCTGACCTTTCGCCAGCAGCGTAGATTTTGTAAGTTATATTAGGTTAATGAAAGTGAGAAGATAAGTAAAAGTTAAAAAGTAGATAATTATTTATTTCTACAAAATGTCACATGTACAATTTGTCAATTTTATTCTGGTGATCTCTGCACTAAGCAAGAAAGCTTGTATTGCAGTTAAGTGAATAATGAATATTAAGTAGCACTGAGTTAATTGTAATTTTGAAAAACTATAAACACCTTGTTATGTAAAAATTTTTTTTTTAATTTTAAAATATGCCAACACCGGGCAATACCAACAATTGCGAAACTTTTCTCCCGTTTTTAAATATCACGTCCTTTTTTATCCGCGTACGTACATGCGCGCACGCATTGTCGCTGCTTCGCGGCGCCGATGCTTACAATGCGTAATTCATTACTACCTGAAGCGTAAATTTTGCTTCGGCGCAATGCGTTATAGTGCAGAGGCTTGATCGAAAAGTTTCGGCTTGGTGGCCGAAAGACACGAAAAACTATGTAGCCTATAAACGGTTAATATTGTTAAAAAATTTAATTGTAACTAGAATAAGATTCCGATCTTAACTATAATTAATGTTTCAAACGCTATAAGTTTCGTAAATTATTCCATTGCTCATTTAATAAACGTTTGATCCGCCAGTCCGAAGAGACCTAGAGCACTGAATTTTTTAACAGAATTACTGTAATTAATAAACATAGCTCCAAGTGTTACTGCAGTTATTCAACTCAAGTGTGCAAGCTCAAAAAATATTGAGTATTGAAAGTAAAATGCAGGACTATTATGACTTCACACGAAGGAAAGCCGAACTTTCGGCCGAAAAGTCCAAGAAAGTGCGTCTCTATTATTTGAAAACGATTTCTACAGCCTGCCAGTGCGCAATGTATAAAATACAGCCAGGCATGCCGGCGGAGTATAATGTTACAGTCAGTTTGTTACCGTGAATCGAAGGGAAGGAGCTAGGGTTTGGCCACACAGTAAGTATGTGGAGATTCGTGTTTTCTATTTTTATACTTAAAAAAATGCAACTAAGTATTATGCATTTGGTAATAATTATGATGATGAAAAGCTGTTCTCTAGATACTTCTTTTGAACCCTTCAAGCGCCGCGAACGAATCGATACACAATAGAAATCAATTGTTTCGTTGTCGTATGCGACGGCTTGGGGTTTGATGGGTTAAACAGGTAATTAATCTATAGTTTTTAGGTAAACTAATACCTAATCTAGATTATGAACAATAAAATAAACATTAGTTTTTATTCGGAAACGTGCTGAAACTTGAATTACTCGTTCATTGATCATAGTCAATATTTCAATATTTGGATGAAAACTATAAAATAATGTAAATCAAAATATTCAAAATGTATTTTAGCTTACCTACAATTATTTTACAAAAATACGAACCTAAGCTGTTTTATCAATCAAAACTTACCAAAAAATAAGTATTAACTTGCAAAACGTAGAAAAAGCTCGTTTACCTGAAACAAACAAAACTTTATCAGAAAGCTCATAAATCGAAAGCAGATAATATTAATTTATAGCCTCCACTGCACTCGGTAAAAAACAACAAAACTATGGAGATAATGTATGAAACGCCGCGAGGAATGAGATGGCTACGCCTTTTTGGCGCTATGTTAAAATCATACCTATGTTGTCTACGATTAATTTGTATTGGAACTTAAATAATTTGAAATATTATATTCCTAGTGCATTATGATTTTTTTTTTAAATTTAATTTTGAGATGCTTAAAAATTCCTGTGAATTAATTTCTTTGTGCCTGAGCTCGTCAAAAGATTTGTTCTTCCAGTATGTTAGAACAACATGACGTGCTCAATCATTGGTCTCAAACTAGGGCTGAGTTGCACCTTCTTCGGTTATAGGCTTAATAGGTTAGGTTAGGTTATAGATGACCCACGCTGAACTGTCCCGCCAAACTCAATGACAGGGGGGCGCTACCATCGTTCAACTATATGGTTTCCAACATGGCAAAAATCGGAACCAGCGATTCGGTATTGACGGTGGCGCCCCGCTGTCAATGTCATCGACAGGACAGTCCAGTATTTTGGAACTATATTGGGTTTACTTTGACAAACGTCAAAAATTGACAAACTCCATACAAAAAGCACCAGTTATCATCATAGTTACGGTCAAAGTTAGGTGGTGCAACTCAGCCTAAGTAATCATAAGATAAACAAAATAATGTCAAAGTGAAAGTCAAAATTTCTTTATTTGTTTAGACTAATAAATAGTTCTTACAAATCGTCATTTTGCTCTTAAGGAGCCTCTACATGTCTTATAATCTTTTTACCCTACCAGCGCTTCGAGACCAACATTTGGCAAGTGCTGAGGAGAAGCGCCGCAACAAACTCAGTCACCACTGTCTGCCGGTTAATATAAATAAATAGAAAAAGCAGTAGTAGGTACATTAATGTTTAAATTCATTGAATTATACCAACATGGAGATTAACGTCTACCCGCTAACTCTACTGCGGCGACCAGCGAAATGTGAAATTAGTTTTTATATGCCCCGTAATATGATTCGCATTTAAACAACAGGTAATAGCAGACATTTCCTTTGGGAATGCATTTTAGAGATCCCATGTTAAAAGATTAAATAAAATATTTGGCCATAATAAACTGTTAAAATAAGTGCATCGAATCATAAAGAAAACGAATCGAAAAATAAAGGTAGCAGGGAAGCGCTGGACGCAGGCCGCTACCAATCGATCAACGTGAAAAGCATTGGGGGAGGCCTATGTTCAGCAGTGGGCGTCCTACGGCTGAGATGATGATGATGATGATGATGATGAAGTGCATCATAAGATTAGATAGCTATTTTGAAGCCATAATATAATGCATCTAAGAAAGCTCTCTCTGGAGACTTAAGTCATTTAATATACTAATAAAATGTATGTCCATTTAACTAAAATAAGTGCTAAATAAAAACAAGAATCTACCTACAACAATCAGCATGATCTTCAAAATAAGAAAGTGCCTATATCTTGACTTACAACTCACGAGGTAGCAAACCACGTATTCGCCCGGAGCGTCAAACGAACTTTAAAACGTCTCAGAATTATAGAACTACAAAAAAAACTAGTTTCTTAGTACTTTTTACAATAGGCAGTTCACTAAACTTTCTTAGCTTTGCTTTTTTAATAAGTGAGAAATTTCGTGCTTTTTGTAGTCGTTCGAACTAGGTGGACCGACGATCTGGTGAAGGTCGCGAGAGGTGCCTGGATCAGACCGGTTTTTGTGGAAAACCTTGGGGGAGGCCTTTGTCCAGCAGTGGAAAGACTGCCGAAAGACTGATACGAACGAACGACAAATTTCGACTACGGAACCCACTATGAAATAAACAAACCGCACTCGTCAACTTTTTTGTTTACATTTCGGTATTTCGTATTAATGCAGCTAGCTCTCATAATAGAGCATTGTTGTCTCTGGGCGAGGCCCGTGATTATGTTATTATGTAAAATTACTTGATGATACACTCGATGCTGGTATGCGTTTTGAAAACTGCAAACATTGTGTACTTAAGTGGGCAGGCACATACCACTATCATCACACATCATTAGATCTATCACAAAAGTTCCATTGAAATGCTATTTATCATGGGTTATAAAGTGAATGCCTCTTCTTTATTAGCTAAGATTAAATTAATAACAAACTTTACATGATTTTTTTAAAACCTTTTTTGTCTGTGAACTTTTTGATTCCTTTGCGTCATAGAGCGCCAAAAAAAAAAACTCATTGCATTCCCGCATAAAAGACGTTCTATTTTCAAACTCATAACAAAGCACCGAACGCGTTCCGATTAATTTGTCATACTATCATCGCTGCGTTCCGTTCTCTGTTTATTTTTATTATGCGCCTAATCTTCATCGCGGCGAAAGATTTATTACTATACGTTACGGGGAGGGCAATTATAATTCTGGCGGCAACGGAGGCGTGGAATGCGGTGGTTATGAATTTGTCCAGCCGACCGCTTGGCGCTCGCTTTTTTGTGTGAAACGGAACGCGAATCTCCCCTTAAAAAGGTTGAGTAATCTGTGGGGAAGCCAAGTGAAGGGTTGGCTAATTGAATTTTTGCATGTTTTGGAATTTGCTACTGCTGTTTGTTTAGAAGGTTTAAATAATATTAAGTTGAGCTTCAAATGTTTAGCGATTTGCTAAATTATAATTTACTGGCAGTGCAGACTCTATGTACATGCTGTGGTACAGTTTTCAGATGTCTATACATATAAAAGTAATTTAGTTATTTCTTATAGAACTTGCTCGTATTAACTGTTTTTTTTGTACCGCTCTTCTCATCACTGACCTACATAATCTACATTATTGTTCCGTAGCAGTGATAGAATAATTGTAAAAAAAGTTATGTATAGAGACGTGGGAAAGGGCTTTTGAAACGCCATGGATGGCGCCAGTTTAAAAAATATTTTGCTTAGAGGTACGAGTATGAACGAACTAACGAACGATGTTAAGCTTCGTGTGGCCACAGCCTTATCTGTACAACATTTTAGAAACTGATGGTTACTTTGTGAAACGTTTAGAATGCATCATTTCAGAATCTTACTTGTAATTTGTGTACTTACACAGTTCTTATGCCCAAAACAAGTCGGCAGCAACTTTTTAAGCTCATGTGTACACAATTACAGCATCATCAGGTAGTAATTGTGCTGGATTCCCGCTTACACGACATTCGAATGCAGACTGCCTACTTACGGCTTGTCGTTAAACGCTGGACCATAATAACAGGTACAGTTACCGGCATATTATACAAGAACCTTCAAAATTATATCATTTGCTAGCGCCTACTTCACTGCGAGCACTCTTTGAAAATCGAATTCGAGAATCGACTCTGAGACTTAAGTTTTAAAATGGTAGAGTCTTGAAGAAATTGTTGTTAATATGCATTCATCATACGTTCGAGTTCTGTTAAGCCGTTTCACTTTGACAAATGACAAACATTCACCATAAGAGGGAAATAATGTACGAAGTCAAGCTGTTCTAGGACTTCTACTTCTAAGTTTCCCCCGGGACAAACTTGGCCTTCATTAATTGGGTTTTTTATGGCAGTCAAGCTGTAGATCCTGGCTACACAGGAGTTGCAGCGGTGGGAACGAGAGGTGGGAATAGTCCCGTGTTCTAGGACTTCTAGACATACACATTCCTAGGCGTCTTAATTAGTCCAATAGAAGTTTCCATAACTCAATAACTTAGTAAGAAGACTGAACTGGACACAAAAATCTGGCCACTTCTCGTCGTCAACTGTACATGTTTTGAAAGGATCCTCCTCATTTTATGGCCGCGTTTCCTCATCAAGACGCACCTCGGTGGTTATTGTAATGAGGCTCCGACCAGTCTGAAGACACTGGATTAAGTGCTCCTAAACACATTGTTGTTGTGAAGGGTGACAATATTATTATGTTGCGAAATGATACCTAAAACGTAAACGTGTTTGCGTTTGCGCAGCTTGATGTGCGTTTTGATTGTTTTGTTGAATAGGCTGAATTGATTAAAGTGACTATTTAACAACAATTCCAAACAACGTTTATTGCAAAGCCAAAATTACTAAATATCGCTAAATTCTGATTCTGAGAAGCCAAAGAAAGTTATTAAGTAATTAATGATTTAAGTAGTCAATTCATCCCGCGGGAAAAGTTTGAAGCGGGATCAGCTGATTAAATAGACGAATTTTCTTTCGCCATTATATTTTCTTATCATTCGTAATATTGTAAGTTTACCATATTACCCGATTTTCATCTAGAGAATAGTTAAATAGACACCAGTTCTAATGTAAATACACAGAAATATACCCCCTTGAAATAAACAATATACAGTAACAAAACAAGCCTAGGTAACAAATTTTAACCAAACCTAAACACTAAAGCGCTGCGCGTAGTGCGCGTAGTGCGCGTGATTCTTTCTTTTCTTAACTCACTCCCGCCCGTCGGCAAACGCCGCGCCGGTTAATCATATTCTTTCGAACGTTTGACGTAATTATCGGTTCATCTGTGAGTATCGCGTGTTGAGCGGAGGCGGAGGTGTTAAGCGCCGGGGGCTTGTGAAACTGCGTAGAGTTCAGAGGGAAGAGGTAGCGGCAGATAGTCTTTTAGGTTCCTTTTACATTGCGACTTTTTGGCAGCGATTCAGTCGCGATGCAGCTTCGATGCAGTCGCAAAATATCTACGAGTACCTTTACACACACGCGTTTATTACTAAATACAGCGATACAATCGCGATGCAGTCGCGAGGCTGCCAAACTCGCGCAAAAAGTCGTAATATGTCGCTGCCCTGAAGCTAATTATGGATTTTTCAAAGCACATACTTAAGGCCTGTTTGTTATTTATCTCATTGTAACTTCTATGATCTTTTAGAAAGATGACAAGGATTGACTGTCATTAAATCTGTTTAAGTCTTAAAATTACTTGTGGCATAATAAAATTTAACTTTTTTAATAATTCTCGCCCTGGCCAAACTCTTTCCATTTGGGCCACGTCCGAACGCGCCGGTCACGAATGGTGACTTTAAGTGATCCGGGATCAATCCCGCCGTTAATGTGTTTAGCACCATTAATAAGGCCCATTGATCACGTAATTATGGGCTCCAATGATTGCTGACGAGCTATTAGGAGAGGATGCAGTGGGTTCGGTGAGGATGAAACCGCTTCCTCTCTAGTTTGGATAGAAACTTCAGGAGTGATGGTAGTACAACAACATTACATCCAGGAATGAAAGTATACCCCTGTAACATCTTATGACAAAATAACAATTGTGACATTTCGTCATCACTTCTCTAAGTCATACGGTATGATTTCGCTACGTGAGAAAATCACGAAATTAAAAATGGCACACAAAAAATACTTCAGCTCTTTTACATCTTGTTTCAACTAACAAACTGAGTCCTGGTTACTTGAATAAAGAATAATTTANGGGGTGGGGTTGCCCGCTCTTTTGTTTTTTACTACTACTACGCTGAATATTGTGTGCGGATTGGGTTGTCGTACAGGGGTACTACATGGTAAAATAAATCTCTTCGGCGAAAACAGGATAATTTAGATCGAACTTCACTTGGTAAGTTCGTTTGATCATTCAATTTTCAATTCAGTTAGGTTACTTGTCTGAGAAAATGAATTTTAAGTTTCATTCTTTTCTGAAGCTTATTTTAGACGGGGACTCAGTTTATTCAGTCATTGGTTTCAATCGTACTTGAATGTAAATGTAATGAATGAAGAGATTCATTTCCTTTCACAGAACATGGTGAAAAACTTGGTTTAATAATACTTAGATAAGTACTCGAGAAAAACGCTTTTATTATACCTACTACATACTTATTACTTGTAAGACGGGCAATAATTTCAAGGTTCAGACTGTTCCTATTATCACTGCCTAAAGCAGATCTATTTCTTTAACTACCAAACAAATAACATTAAATTAGTCATCAATTTAACCCGCCAACAACCCGTGAGTCTAAATTAGCCGATAGTAAAACGAACAATCTTTCAAAAAGAGAATACTGAAATGGCGGTCGATGTTCCCGCTAAATTGTCCGTGTGATGTCACGTCAGCCGGCACAGATGCAAAACGGCCAATAAAAAAGCGATTTGTCTCGTTTAGACGCGCTATTCCACTGACTGGCCAGTGTTTATTGTTAAAATTAGCGCGTCGGGAGTTCAGATGCGTGTTTATTCGATTTTTAAATGATCGATACTTGGCCACAATTACAGTTTACGCTCGCTTCAGGCACTGATTAATTCTTCGTATTCAAGTTTGCATAACACTGGGCCATTGTGACATTTTATGACTCATTTTGACGAAACACCTACCTTAGTTCCCTAATATTAATGACAGTAAAAAAGCAAAATTTTGGTCAAATGAATACTTTTGAGCTTTCGCCAGCGGCGTGGATTTTGTAAATTATAGTTAATATAATTTACAAAATCCACGTCGCTGGCGTAAGTAAGTATGACACTGAAAGTAAGTAAGTGAATATAAGTAGGCAGTTAATTGTAATTTTGGAAAACTAAAAATACCTTGGTATGTAACAAAAATATATATTTTTTATTTTAAATTATGCCAACACCGTGCAATACCAACAATCGCGAAACTTTTCCCGTGTTTTTAAATATCACGTCCTTTTTTATCCGCGTACATGCGCGCACTCATTGTCGCTGCTTCGCGGCGCCGATGCTTACAATGCGCAATTCATTACTACCTGAAGCGTAAATTTTGCTTCGGCGCAATGCGTTGTAGTGCCGAGGCCAAGCCGAAAAGTTTCGGCTTGGTGGCCGAAGGACATGAAAAGGTTAAGTACGTAGCCGATAAACGGTTAATATTGTTAAAAAATTTAATTGTAACTAGAATAAGATTCCGATCTTAACTATAATTAATGTTTCAAACGCTATAAGTTTCGTAAATTATTGCATTGCTCATTTAATAAACGTTTGATCCGCCAGTCCGAAGAGACCTAGAGCACTGATTTTTTTAACAGAATTACTGTAATCAATAAACACAGCTCCGAGTGTTACTTCAGTTATTCAACCCAAGTGTGAAAGCTCAGAAAGTATTAAGTATTGAAAGTAAAATGCAGGAAAATTACGACTTCACACGAAGCAAAGCCGAACTTTCGGCCGAAAAGCCCAAGAAAGCGTGTCTCTATTATTTGAAAACGATTTCTACAGCCTGCCAGTGCGCAATGTATAAAATACAGCCAGGCATGTCGGCGGAGTATAATGTTACAGTCAGTTTGTTACCGTGAATCGAAGGGAAGGAGCTAGGGTTTGGCCACACAGTAAGTATGTAGAGATTCGTTTTTTCTATGTTTTTACTTACCTAAGTATTATGCATTTGGTGATAATTATGATGAAAAGTATGCTGTTCTCTAGATACTTCTTCTAAACCCTTCAAGCGCAGCGAACGAATCGAGACACAATAGAAATCGATTGTTACGTAGTCGTATGCGACGGCTTTGGGGTTTGATGGGTTAAACAGGTACCTAATTATTGCATAGTTTTAGGTAAACTAATATCCACATTATGAACAATAAAATAAATACATAAATTTCAGTTTTTCTTTGGAAACGTGCTGAAATTTGAATTTACTCGTTCATTGTTCATTTAATAATAGTTAACATTTGGCTGAACACTAGCAAATAACTATTGTAAACGAAAATATTCAAAATGTATTTCAGCTTACCTACAATTATTTTACTTAAATACGAAAACCTAAGCTGTTTTATCAAACAAAACAAAACTTACCAAATAAATAAACGACTTGCAAAACGTAGAAAAAGCTCGTTTACCTGAAACAAACAAAACTTTATCAGAAAGCTCATAAATCGAAACAGATAATATTAATTTATAACCTCCACTGCACTCGGTAAAAAAACAAAAAAAACTATGGAGATAATGTATGAAACGCCGGGAGGAATGAGATGGCTACGCCTTTTTGGCGCTATGTTAAAATCATACCTATTTTGTCTACGATTAATTTGTATTGGAACTTAAACAATTTGAAATATTATATTCCTAGTGCATTGTGATTTTTTTTATTTAATTTTGAGATGCTTAAATCCTGTGAATTAATTTCTTTGTGCCTGAGTTCGTCAAAAGATTCATAATTCCAGTATTTTTATCAATGTTCAATAATTGGTCAGAATTGGTCAGGTCAGACTTAGGCTAGGTTGCACAATCTTACTTTAACTTTGACAAACGTCAAAAATCTGTCAAAATCCACACAAAAAGCACAAGTTATCATCATAGTTACGGCACAAGTTACGGTCAAAGTTAGGTGGTGCAACTCAGCCTAAGTAACCATAGGGTTAATACTGGGACGTGTAAGTGCTTTTTTAAACCTATTTACAGAAATAAATGATTTTTTTTATAAGATATACAAACAATGTTTAAATTCATTTAATTATACGAACATGGAGATTAACGTCTACCCGCTAACTCTACTGCGGCGGCCAGCGAAATATGAAATTAGTTTTTATATGCCCCGTAATATGATTCGCATTTAAACAAGGTAATAGCAGACATTTCGTTTGGGAATGCATTTTATAGATCCCATGTTAAAAGGTTAAAGAAAATATTTGGTCATAATAAACTGTTAAATAAGTGCATCAAATCATAAAGGTAGCAGGGAAGCGCTGGACGCAGGCCGCTACCAATCGATCAACATGGAAAGCATTGGGGGAGGCCTATGTTCAGCTGTGGGCGTCCTGTGGCTGAAATGATGATGATGATGAAGTGCATCAAAAGATTAGATAGCTATTTTGAAGCCATATAATGTTTCTAAGAAATCTCTCTCTGGAAGTCTGGAGACTTAAGTAATTTATTATAATATAATAATATGTCCATTTAACTAAAATAAGCGCTAAAGAAAAACAAGAATCTATCTACAACAATCAGCATTATCTTCAAAATAAGAAAGTGCCTATATATCTTGACTCACGAGTAGCAAACCACGCATTCGCCCGGAGCGTCAAACGAACTTTAAAACGCCTCGGATTTATAGACTACAAAAAAATAAAACAAAATCAACAAATACGGGACTATTCCCACCTCTTGTTCCCACTGCTGCAACTCCTGTGTAGCCAGGATCTACAGCTTGACCGCCAATAAAAACCCAACCAGTGAAGATCAAATTTGTCCCGGGGAAAGTTAAACTGCCAATGGACCCGCAACGAAATTAATCAAAGAACATAGGAGGAGTTCGAAGTTAGAACAACAAATAGTTTCTCACTACTTTTTACAATAGGCAGTTCACTAAACTTCCTTAGCGTTGCTTTTTTAATAAGTGAGAATAATAATTCGATTACGGAACCCACTATGAAATATACAAACCACACTTGTCAACTTTTTTGTTTACATTTCGGTATTTCGTATTAATGCAGCTAGCTCTCATAATAGAGCATTGTTGTCTCTGGGCGAGGCCCGTGATTATGTTATTATGTAAAATTACTTGATGATACACTCGATGTTGGTATGCGTTTTCAAAACTGCAAACATTGTGTACTTAAGTGGGCAGGTACATACCACTATCATCACACATCATTAGATCTAGCACAAAAGTTCCATTGAAATGCTATTTATCATGGGTTATAAAGTGAACGCCTCTTCTTTATTAGCTAAGATTAAATTAATAACAAACTTTACATGACTCTTTTTTCAAAACCTTTTTTGTCTGTGAACTTTTTGATTCCTTTGCGTCATAGAGCGCCAAAAAAAACTTATTGCATTCCCGCGTAAAAGACGTTCTATTTTCAAACTCATAACAAAGCACCGAACGCCTCCGATTAATTTGTCATACTATCATCGCTGCGTTCCGTTCTCTGTTTATTTTTATTATGCGCCTAATCTTCATCGCGGCGAAAGATTTATTACTATACGTTACGGGGAGGGCAATTATAATTCTGGCGGCAACGGAGGCGTGGAATGCGGTGGTTATGAATTTGTCCAGCCGACCGCTTGGCGCTCGCTTTTTTGTGTGAAACGGAACGCGAATCTCCCTTTAAAAAGGTTGAGTAATCTGTGGGGAAGCCAAGTGAAGGGTTGGCTAATTGAATTTTTGCATGTTTTGGAATTAGCTACTGCTGTTTGTTTAGAAGGTTTAAATAATAATAAGTTGAGCTTCGAATATTTAGCGATTTGCTAAATTATAATTTACTGGCAGTGCAGACTCTATGTACATGCTGTGGTATAGTTTTTAGATGTCTATTAAAATAGAAGTAGCTATTCCTTATTAAGTACTTAGGTACCAACTAAGTTTCTTGTAGCGCTCTTCTCAGCACTGAAAAAGTTATGTAGAGACGTGGGAAAGGGCTTTTGAAAAGCTATGGCTCCAGTTTAAAAAATATTTTGCTTAGAGATACGAATATGATTGAACTAACGAACTATGTAAAGCTTCGTGTGGCCACAGCCTTATCTGTACAACAGTTTAGAAACGGATAGTTACTTTGTGGTACGTTTAGAATGCATCGTTTCAGAATCTTACTTGTAATTTGTGTACTTACACAGTTCTTATGCCCAAAACAAGTCGGCAGCAACTTTTTAAGCTCATGTGTACACAATTACAGCGTCATCAGGTAGTAATTGTGCTGGATTTCCACTTACACGACATTCGAATGCAGACTGCCTACTTACGGCTTGTCGTTAAACGCTGGACCATAATAACTGGTACAGTTAACGGCATATTATACAAGAACCTTCAAAATTATATCATTTGCTAGTACCTACTTTACTGCGAGCATTCTTTGAAAATCGAATTCGAGAATCAACTCCGAGACTTAAGTTTTAATATGGTAGAGTCTTGAAAAAAATGTTGTTAATTTGCATTCGTCATACGTTCGAGTTCTGTTAAGCCGTTTCACTTTGACAAATGACAAACATTCACCATAAGAGGGAAATAATGTACGAAGTCAAGCTGTTCTAGGACTTCTACTTCTAAGTTTCCCCCGGGACAAACTTGGCCTTCATTAATTGGGTTTTTTATGGCAGTCAAGCTGTAGATCCTGGCTACACAGGAGTTGCAGCGGTGGGAACGAGAGGTGGGAATAGTCCCGTGTTCTAGGACTTCTAGACATACACATTCCTAGGCGTCTTAATTAGTCCAATAGAAGTTTCCATAACTCAATAACTTAGAAGACTGAAATTCGACACAAAAATCTGGTCACTTCTCGTGGTCAACTGTACATGTTTTGAAAGGATCCTCCTCATTTTACGGCCGCGTTTCCTCATCAAGACGCACCTCGGTGGTTATTGTAATGAGGCTCCGACCAGTCTGAAGACACTGGATTAAGTGCTCCTAAACACATTGTTGTTGTAAAGGGTGACAATATTATTATGTTGCAAAATGATACTAAAACAGCGACATAAGTTTGCGCAGCTTAATATACCTGTATATTTTGATTGTTTTTGACGTACGTTTTGCATACTTACGACCACTAAACAATACGTAAATACGCGTAGTACCTTCATGTCTGTGTATAATTACGTAGAAAGGGATGAATTGAAAAACATTTGTTGCAATAAAGTCAAAAATTACAATCTTTTCTAACAGTCTGACTTCTAGTACCGATACCGAAGAAAAAGTTATTAATTTAGTGATTTAGTCAATTCATCCCGCAGGAAATGTTTGAAGCGGGATCAGCTGATTAAATAGGCGAATTTTCTTTCGCCATTGTATTTTCTTATCATTCGTAGGTAACATATTCACGCGATTTTCATCTAAATAATAATTAAATAGACATAAGTTCTTACCAGTAACAGAAAAGTAACAAAACAAAGTATCACAATTTAACCTAAACACTAAAGCGCTGCGCGTGATTCTTTCTTTTCTTAACCCACTCCCGCCCGTCGGCAAAGGCCGGTCAATCATATTCTTTCGAACGTTTGACGTAATTATCGGTTCATCTGTGAGTATCGCGTGTTGAGCGGAGGCGGAGGTGTTAAGCGCCGGGGGCTTGTGAAACTGCGTAGAGTTCAGAGGGAAGAGGTAGCGGCAGATAGTCTTTTAGGGTCCTTTTACATTGCGACTTTTTGGCAGCGATTCAGTCGCGATGCAGCTTCGATGCAGTCGCAAAATATCTACGAGTACCTTTACACACACGCGTTTATTACTAAATACAGCGATACAATCGCGATGCAGTCGCGAGGCTGCCAAACTCGCGCAAAAGTCGCAATATGTCGCTGCCCTGAAGCTAATTATGGATTTTTCAAAGCACATACAAGGCCTGTTTGTTATTTATCTCATTGTAACTTCTATGATCTTTTAGAAAGATGACAAGGATTGACTGTCATTAAATCTGTTTAAGTCTTATNGCGTTCTTCCAAGGTGGTGGGTGATTTCGTGCTCTCTTATAAAAATCTGGCGATTTCATCTTAAATTTTCGGTAAAATAACGATGTTTTAGATTAAGCTTTTCTTAGTAATCGTTTCTAAATATTTCTTACTAGCTAATAATTACCTTAATTTGTACTACTGGCTATAGATGCATTATTTGTAAATTTTTAAAGACAACAAGAGCGAAATATCCAATAAGGCCTAGGCCTTATTTCAGCATGGTAGGCCATATTGGATACTTATGTCAACACCTGATTACGGACAAATTCATTAAACTAATTGAGTCAAAGAGTAAAGAACTAAATATTTGTTTAATAAGAATGTTACTAACAGCACAGAAAATAAAAAGAAAACAGAGTAAAAAAAAATACTAAACCTGTAAAAAAAAGAAACAAAATACAAAACCAATAAAAATAAGAAAAAAAAGCCGTATGTATAATTCTAAAGGATTAAAGCTGATATTATCATGCCTGTCTCAAAGACAATGTAGCAGATATGCTACCATAAAGGAGCACAATTAAGAAAATAAAGTCAAAATTTTAACAGCAAACTGGAGAATCGTTACAAAAGAAAACATAAATAAAAAAGAAAAATAAGAAAAGCAACAACTCACACAACTTATTTTAAAACCCTAAACAACACAGTAAACAAATGAACCAAACATAATACAAAAGGCTCTGATAAGCAAACGTCAGAGGTACAAAGATTATAAAAAAAATATTAAAAAAAATGCGTGTGCGCCGTCTGTCAAACACGATGCAAGTAACGTCATCAGTGTGCCAAATATGTAAAAAGACTTTAGGTGAGTAATCCGGGACTACCGTTTCCATTTCTATCGTGCTAACGGTGCCCAAATCAGAAATTAAGCGTCGGATAATTTATTGTGGGTGCCGGGAAATTATAATATCAAACATTATTAAGGTAAGTATCACGATATGATTTAAGTTTTGCTGAATAAAATTCTCACAATCAATTTATTTAAATCCAAAGTCAACCGATAAAACTATCATCGAAAGCATAGACTATGTCCATGAGAATTCTTAATAGGTACCTATTTCATAAACAAAAGAAAACATATCACTGACGTTTTTTAAAGAAGATCTGCCTAGAATAATACACCACTTAAACTATACTGGACCACGTAGGTGTTATAGACGACCATTCCAAGCCTAAAAATCATAATTAATGAACTTTTTGTGTCCATTTTAACTCCTTAATTGGACTATCCCTAAATAAATCAACGTTATCTGATCCATTTAACGAAATACACGGACAATACAACGTCCTGACTGACACCAATCGCTTTGTGGATAGCGTCTGTAAGCGACTGAATTCTGGACTCTATTCAGATGCCATCAACAATCACTTATACACGACTATACAAGCCTTTTTGTGGACACACAAGTTACATATTTCGTGGTTTTGTTCATTTTTTTAGGAAAATGGGACTGAATTTCTAAAGCCGAGTTGCACCACCTAACTTTAACCGTAACTATAAAGATAACCGGTGTTTTTCGTATGGAGTTCGATAGTTTTTTGACATTTGTTATAGTTAAAGTAAGATGGTGCAACCCAGCCTAAGAATATTTGTTTGTTACTTAAGCAAAGGTCACTCTTAATGCTTTTACGAACACAAGATCCAACAAAAATAAGTTTTCTACTATGACTATTAGGTCTTACATCATCGTCATCATCATCATCATCATCATTTCAGTCACAGGACGTCCACTGCTGAACATAGGCCTCCCCCAATGACTTCCACATTGCACGGTTGGTAGCAGCCTGCATCCAGCGCCTATCTGCTACCTATATCAGGTCTTACATACTCTACGATTAACCTAACCAGTTTAATTTGGCAACACATTATCGTAGATTACCTGCATATAAATCTAGTATACCTAATCATAAAATTACAGCTACCAATCCACAGAGCAATTATAAATGTGCAACACGCGCTGCCCTCCAGTTATAGCCCCCATCAAACCGCGTAGACAAAATTTCCAATTTCGTAGCCCATCACTAAAGTCATAAACGCGACTATAAAATGCGTTTTCTTGTCGTAAATATTTCGAGTTATTATCACGTTATACCTTTAATTACGAGAAAGAAGTGGGTTGCGTTTAGTAAATATCCAATAAAGTAGATGTAATGTAGTTTCTCTAGTATTTGAAGGGCTTTATAAGAAGGTTAGTATGGCTACCAGAGAATGTCCAATACTTCAACAATCCCGGTCTTTACTCGTACTCATCCGTCCGTACTCATATCTAACTGGTCCCACCTAGCATCGAACCCATGAGTTCTATTCGTCGCATCGGGCCACCAAAGCTTTTGAACAAGGAGAGCTTTTCGTGTGTTTTTACGGGATCCTTCTGAGCGTAGTCTAAATCGTAATAAAAGCTCATCACAACTTATGAGTGCCTGCTAATGCCCGATTCGACCAAACTTTTATCCGAGAATAACTCCTGGTATAACTGGCACATTGACGGTTTCAGTATAGGAAATATGTCAAAACTGACGATTTATTCTGAGAATATTTACTCTTGTTCGGTCGAATCCACCCTAATACTACTAACAGTGCTATAACGTTGGACACTAACGTAAACTTACGCAAACTATATTGAAAAATCCCGCGTTAAGGATTCTTATATTATTATCTCCTTCATTAATATCCATTAATTAACGGCAAGTTAACAAGCGTGTCCGAGTGTTTACGGCCCTTTACGGATGTTTACGGCTCTCGTAAACACAAATTACGACACTGCCCATCGGCTTTTTAAATTTTATTATCACAACGACTGCGCATTGTATTTATTTATCTGTAGTTCATGTTAAAAAGGCGATAGTCGATGCGAAATCACGATTGCCCTTTACTTACACTGATACGAGTATTACAATAAAGAAGGAAGATTTTATTGTTTGTATTTAATACTAGCGGCCGCCCGCGACTTCGAAGTTTCGAATTGTTTTCACCGTAAAAACTATCCTTGGACTTCAACGAACATATAAAAAAAGAATTGGTGAAATTGGTCCAGGCGTTGTTGCGTTATGCGCTTACCAACACATTTTGCAATTCAAACTACTGAACCGATTTAAAAAAATCTTTCACCATTTGAATCCTACATTATTTCTGATGAACATAAGCCGTACGAAGTTCGCCGTGTCAGCTATTATATTTGATAAGTAGGTAGGTAGGTACCTAACTTTAAAGATAAAATTGTAAAATGATCAATTATGTAAAACTGTGCTGTGAAGAAGCAATTTTAGCCACTCCACCTACATAAAAGCCACGTAAAAGCTGTGTTAGCAAGTATCATACACCCAATTAGGTAATATCTACAGCAGTCATAATGAGGCGTCGTAACACCAAAAGCTGTTATTGAGGGCTATAAACAGTAAACACATCTCCAGCGTATTGGGAAAGAGTAAAAGATGCCGTTAACACGAGACGAGTGTGATAATGTGCGCAGCTGATTAGGGACAAACGCTGGCTGAATTTAAATTAGAAATGGTAGTTCAAATGCTTTAAATCCTGAAGCTCGTGTAGCCTTTTAAACCCTTCTATCTGATTAGCACATTCAAGAATAAATACATTTAAGTAAACCTAGATGCGTATTGCGTAGTCTTATAAGTCTAATTTACGACATTCAAAATGTCTTTTTGCGCCTTATTATAACAATGGTTTAGAACGAAAATACCTATATGAATTACCTATCTATCGGTATGCAATAAAATTGCCAGTCATAAATACAAATTAGTCTTTATTTACAGCATCACAATAGAATATAACGGCAGCTACAATACGTCTAGCAGTAGGACAGCAGTTCGTTCAAAGAGCAGGCTTTTTCGCAGCACTCGGTCACCACTCCTCTCTTCCCCCTGGAGCCTTGTAGAGCCATCCTCGGGTACGACCATGTCCAGTAGTCCAGGTCTCCAGTATCCATCCCAGATCTTTTGCCCACAGAGTCTTCAGGACATAGATAAGCAAGAGTATCAGCCAGTCTCCTCCCGCAGTAGAATTGAGAAGACGTGTTGCTTGAGACGAAGGAGAAGCAGACGAGACCAAACAGGAATACCAGAACCTTCATGGTGTTTGCAGATTCGTAAGATGGCTGAAGAACTGAAGATCTTTTCAGACTGTACCTTATCCCGAAATATTGCTCCATTTTATACCAAAACCACACCATGAATATTCAATTACTATATTAATTTATTCAACTAGGTATTAATATAGGCTCTTCCAGCGACTCCGCTTGCCTTGGATAAATATTATCTTATCCAGACTTGGAGCTTTTTGCAATTATATTTCCATGATAAGCCAAAGTCACTCGGAGTATTTTTAGAGATTACTTATCGAGTAAAAGAGCTATTAGAATCTGATGGACAGCTCACCCATTATCTCTACAGACATATCGCCTTTCGTATTGTTTTTCTCTATTTAGAAATGCGTAGGTTGGATAACGTCTGTCACATCGCCTTAAGACAAAGCTGTGCTCACACAGGTGACTGCTCGTGACCTGGCGATAACAATGGGTATGACGTCAAACTCCGAATTCCCGTAAATGCATCCCGCAAATAATGAATATTCAAGCGAGCACGGGTATAAAAGGACGAGCCACCCCAATCGCCTGCTCAGTTGACTCTTGCACGTGCGCCGTGCGTGTTGGGTCACAATGAAGCTGCCTGCAGCCATGTTCCTGATCATGGTCAGCTCCGTGTGGCTGCCAGTAGGTGCAAACTCTGCTCAGTACTTCTGCGGCAGGGCTCTGTCCAATGCTTTGGCGAGTCTGTGCCGGACACACAACATCGGCAAGAGATCCAGCATGGATGTGGTTGTGAACTATATTCAGGAGACCGGGTGGCCCTGGTTGCCTCCACAGGCTAAAGCCTTCAAGAAGAAGAGAAACGTCTCCGGGGTGGCCACCGAATGCTGCGAGAAACCTTGCACCTTTGACGAACTGCTCGCTTACTGTTAAAGTATCCTCTCTCCTCTAAAAGTCCCTTTATTATTCCTACCTCTTAATTTACTCATTACTGTAATCTCCTTCAATATGTAAGCTTATTAAACAATTTATTATTAAACTCTGGATGTAATTAAGATTATCTTACTATGTGTTTAGGTGTAATTAACATAAGGTCGAGCCCGTAGCATAAGATTAGAAAGTAATTAGTAGTGAATATAATACTCTCATGTAAATATTCGTGGATATTATCTTACACCATAGATTGTAGACCTACTTATATGTGTTCGTTTATAAGTAATAAAGTATATTATGTAATCCCCGACAACTTTTTTTTATTTTAAATATCTTACATATCATATTGATATCATTTTACTGTAAGAATTAGTATATTTTCCAAAAAAATATCTACTGCTGCTGCTATGTTAATGCAACGTCACAAAGCAAATTATTTAATTAGAAAACTACTAAGGCTGAGTTACACCACCTTATTTTAACCCTGACAATAACAATAACCGGTAGTTTTTGTATGGTGTTTGACAGATTTTTGACGTTTGTCAAAGTTAAAGTAAAATGGGGCAACCCGGCCTTAATCTCTACCGAATGTTACATTGTCAAACAGTTACTTAATATAATTATTAGCGTAATTTATTTAACGCTCTACAATATCTTTCCGTCGGGTTTACTGGTTTTATAAAAACCCACTTCGCAAAAATCACATTCATTCAGTCAGAAATCAATCACTGATTTTTTTAGTATGTCATTTTCATGCATCTACTACATGCATATACTAAACTATGTAGGTACGAGTAGGTGGTGAATGATCACTACTTAGTACCTACTCGTACCTTGCTATAATACAAAGTCGCTTTCCTGTCTGTCTGTCCCTATGTGTATGCTTAAATCTTTAATACGACGCAATGGATTTTGATGCGGTTTTTCTCAATAGATAGAGTGATTCAAGACGAAGGTTTATAATAATATTTAGCACCCGTACGAAGTCGGGGCGGGTACTAGTGGATTAATAAGAAAAATCTCACCTAGCTTTCTAAGGAAACTAATATGTTTGCGCTTATTGCAAACCTCTACCTCAAAGATATCAATCGTCCGGCAAGTGAAAGCAGGGTTGCCAACTCTACGTATTTTAAGCCTTCCTTGCCAACCTACGAACTTTAGTCCCAGAATCTACGTATTTTCTATCAAATTTGCAAAATAGGCTGAATGGGCATCGTTTCCTTTAATTTCGCGAAAAAGTTCGATCATGGTTCCGATCACGGTTATTTGGCATGTGGCAAAAGTCGGAACTAATGTTATTTTGACATTTCCCCATAGAAAAAATGCTGTACAGCGCCCCCCTGTAAATGTCACTGACGCTATAAAAATATTTCGAACTGAGATTGTGCTAAGATTTCGAAGGTGTTGTTGTATTTCGATATTTTTCAACTTCCTTCTTTCCAACAAATATAATTATGTATAAATTTAGTTTTTCTGAAAATGATACCCAATAAAAGTGTACTTTACTACTTTTAGGGTAACATAAATTGTCGTTTTATTACTTTTACCTACCCCTACTCTCTTCATTTCACTCAGAAAAAAAAGTACGTAGATCTACGTATTTTCTATATGGGGCCGTCCATATATTACGTCATTCTAAATTAGGGGGGGGATGTTTCGAAATTGACGTCATTCTTATTTATTTATTTATAGTTTATTGTTCACGTACAAAAATGTGAGGCTGCAAATGTGAGAGGCGGCTAAGGCGCGTCCAATATTAAAATAACTCATACTAGCTGCCCGCCCCGGCGTCGNTACATATAATACTAGCTGCCCGCCCCGGCTTCGCCCGTGGTACTTACGTGTATTATACATATAAACCTTCCTTAAGAATCACTCTATCTATTAAAAAAAAATAAAAGGTGATTCTACAAGTGTTTTAATTTTGTCAAACTGGTAATGACGTCAATTTTGGGAGAAGGGGGGGGGGTCATTAAGAAATGACGCTAGGATGATTGTAGGGGGGGGGGGTCTAAAATCTGAAAAAATCGATGACGTAATTTATGGACGGCCCCTATGGAAATTGTACCATTTCTACGTAATTTTCTAATCTGTCCTACGACTTTTTCAAAATCCGAGTTGGCAACACTGAGTGAAAGGTCGTGGGTTCGAGTCCCACTAAGGATATTTCATTTTCATTTCATTCAAAATAATAATATGGACGAAAATATTACGTCACTTTTTGCTTGGCATTTTAATCTTGCACCTAGCTTCTTTCATTAATTCCAACCAATATAGGTATAACTCTCCCGTTAGTAATTCAACAGTTTGTCCAACTGGCCCCAACTTAAAACAAGTCAAACTGGGGCGGAAAAGTCAAATAAAGTCGCGGCAAAAACAAAGCTGTCACCAAACTCGCTCCAGTAACGAATTTAAGGTAAACGTAAACGCTTTCGGGCTTGTTATTAACTTTTGAACAGTAGCTTGAGAACACAAAAGGAAAAGTATAGCTTTTCATTCGTTAATTTAATTTAATTACTGTACTGTTTGGTGATAATGTATAAGCTCATGATGGTACTTTAATTAAGTAGATACACCTCTTATGTACTACGTACCTCTACTTATTGTAATTTCTATATGTGGAAACTTGTAAGTGGTTACTGAGTGCTTATTTGTTAGTTTACCTACTTAATAAGTGTGATCCTTGATGTTCCTAGTTTTTCCTAGTAATAAAATTAAAAATGAGTGCAGTAATTTATATGCAAAACACTTCCAATTTTTTAAATAAAGTCGCAGATGATTTCAGATCGTCAAAGTAAAGGTTAGCAAAGAGCATGTTACCTTATTATGTAGGAACTAATGGCCGCCCACGACTTCGTACGCGTGGAACCCGTTTTAACCCCCTTCATCTATCTTACGCGGTTTAGATTTTTTCATACAAATGTTTTTTCCCGCTAGCTCCCGTTCCCGTGGGAATTTTGCAATATCCTGTTGTAACTAAGCCTTAAGTTTACTAAGGTTTAGTTTTTTCATACAAAAGGATTTTCCCGCTAATTTCCGTTCTCGTGGGAATTCCTAAGTATACTATAACCTGCCCAGGAGTATGAAGAATAATTGTACCAAGTTTCGTTAAAATCCGTCGAGTAGTTTTTGTTTCTATCAGAAACATACAGACAGACAGACAGACAAAAGATTTACTGATTGCATTTTTGGCATCAGTATCGATCACTAATCATCCCCTGATAGTTATTTTGAAAATATATTTCATGTACAGAATTGACCTCTCTACAGATTTATTATAAGTATAGATTACACGAAATTGTATGCATCGGTAGCTTTCTTCTACCAACAAGGAACCAAAAACAGGCCAAAACTTAGCATAGTACATATAAGTTAAGAATCAAAGTAAGAATTCAAAATCCAAATAATTTACATTACAGCTATTTATTCAAATTCATACAACATCCCATACAAAAGACTATAATTAACTTTAAATCAGCAATATGTGAGCAGCTCATCAATAGAGCAAGGCTTCTCGCAGCACTCCGCCACCACTCCCCCCCTCTTGGGCTTCGCAGCCAGCGCCTCCGCCGGCGCCCGCAGCCAGGAGCGCCCGGGCCCCTCGTAGTCGGCGCCGGAGCGCCCGAGCGCCTCGTAGTCGTCGCCGGTGTGCCCGAGCGCCTCGTAGTCGGCGCCGGAGCGCCCGAGCCCCTCGTAGGCGGCGCCGGAGCGCCCGAGCGCCTGATAGACGGCGCCGGAGCGCTTGCTGGCCGCCTCGTACGGACACAGCACCGCCAGCGTATTCGCCAGCTTCCTCCCGCAGAAGAACTGCGAGTCCGCCGACACGTACACGAAGGCAACGAGAACGAACAGGATTTGGGTCTTCATCTTGTTATCCTGATGATACTTGGCTTGGAGGGCTGATGTGTAATGTGGTACAATGTAAGAACCTGTCCTTTTTATACCAATTTCAGGCTCTGGCCAAGTTATTTTGATGATGTGTAGGAAGATGCTAATGTGCCCTTATTACTCAAATAATTATCTATTCAGGTGTGAAACTCACATGTGATCGTGGTAGACATTTATGACGTCACTGGATTGCCTTTCAGGTCAACATTTGAATATTGATGAAGCGGTACGGTATATAAGGGAAGCGTCTTCAGTTGCGGGACATTCGCGTGAGATCCCTTGCATGAAGTAGTTAAGTTAGTAAGTAGTCATGACGCCGTGTGGTGACGGCAGAGTAGAATACATTTGTCACCAACCCCTACTCTTCCCGCGGGTGTCGTAAGAGGCGACTTAGGGACTAGGACATTAAACAGAGAACGGGCAGCAGCGCTCTCTGATAAACATTAATATTTTAAACTGCGATCTCCAATCCGTCTGCCAAGCGTGGAGATTATGGCAAAACCCTCATGGCTATGGCTCATAGTCCAGCAGTGGGCTGTAAAGGGCTGTTGATGATGAGTCATATGATATGACATGAGCACGCGGCGCTGCTCTCCTACTGCTAGTGCTGCCACACTGTTCAAGTTAACACTGATTTGATGTGAAATATACTTTTAACTGAAGTTTTCGTCCTTTCTTATACTACATAGTACACCTGCACCATCGACGAGCTGCTCTCCTAACGCTGATTTGATGGGAAATATATATATTTTAAACTGGAGTTATTGTCTTTTCTTGCGTTAAGTACATTTTGTAAGGGGATTTATAGGTGGACACACATGGTAATAGCCCGCTAGAATATCATCATCATCATCATCATCTCAGCCATAGGACGTCCACTGCTGAACATAGGCCTCCCCCAATGCTTTCCATGTTGATCGATTGTCAGCGGTCTGCGTCCAGCGCTTCCCTGCTACCTTTACGATGTCGTCGGTCCACCTTGTAGGTGGACGTCCCACGCTGCGTTTTCCGGTACGCGGCCTCCATTCCAGAACCTTTCTGCCCCATCGGCCGTCAGTTCTGCGTACTATGTGCCCTGCCCATTGCCACTTCAGCTTGCTAATCCGTCGGGCTATGTCAGCGACTTTGGTTCGTTTACGGATCTCCTCATTTCTGATTCGATCTCGCAAAGAAACACCAAGCATAGCCCTCTCCATATCTCCTCTAGAATATGTAGCTAATAAATTCTATTAGAATAAAATAGAATATAAAGCTGTATATTCAAAGCTAAATTATGGGAGACTAGGCAGATAATCAAGTTTTAAAGTTACATCTTTCATACGCTAAGAAGAATATTAATAAAATAAAAACTTAAGTTTGCGTTGAAAGGCGAAAACTTTAATCACAAAAGCATGAAAGTGACGTAGGTACCTATGTGTATGGGGAGTCTCACGCACCCTTACAACTAACAGTAATTAAATTATCAATGAATTAAAAATGTAATTATAATGATAATGGAACCTATTTCACTGATTGCCTTTTTATCCACAACGAGGAAGCGCTTGGCCTGTATCTCACCTTATGGTAAGTGACGATCAGGCCGAAGGTGGAAGCGAGCTTCACCCGAAATCCTCAACCACGGAGGAACTGGCTATCTTACCTCTAACTGCCGGAACACAATAATGCTGTTAACATTGTTGTTATGGCGACAGACTTGGTAACATGGTGTTAGCAAGCCAGGCGGACTTAGAACAAGCCCTACCATAAACCAAACCGAACAGAAAAATCTGCCGCCTCTGGGAATCGAACCAGGAACCTCTGCGTCTGAAGCAGGTGGTCTTACCACTAGACCACAGAGGCCTTAAAACGATTAATCGGATTTCCTTAACATAAACAGTAACAATAGCAGATGAGCAAAGATTTTTTTCTCTAGTTAGCCATACGAATATTGAAATACCTTTGTCTGATAACAAAGTACTAATAAAAATCCATGAATTATTATGAAATCCAGACTTTCATTGACTCTCGCGAAGGCGCAACTACTTATAAAATAAGTAATGTGACCCATTGATACATGGTTAAACAAAAAGGATTGATACTACTGTGCAAATGTATTCAACTTTCCTACGGCAACAACATCCGAATTCTCAAAAAAAGATTGACGTCCTTATACTAATTCATTTGTATAAGTAGGCAATAAGGTAGTGTCTTGGTAACCAGCCTAACGTTTAGTCGTTAAAGTATTGCCGGAAATCTGTGGTTAAAGTTACATGCTAAGTTATCTCTACCTCGTAAAAGAGCTCATTAAGTTCTAGGCTCTGAGCCTCTTACTGAAAATAATTGAAAATATTTTTATTANGCTGCCAGAAGGTGCAAACTCTGCTCAGTACTTCTGCGGCAGGGCTCTGTCCAATGCTTTGGCGAGTCTGTGCCGGACACACAACATCGGCAAGAGATCCAGCATGGATGTGGTTGTGAACTATATCCAGGAGACCGGATGGCCCTGGTTGCCTCCACAGGCTAAGGCCTTCAAGAAGAAGAGAAACGTCTCCGGGGTGGCCACTGAATGCTGCGAGAAACCCTGCACCTTTGACGAACTGCTCGCTTACTGTTAAAGTATCCTCTCTCTTTTAAAAGTCCCTTTATTATTCCTACCTCTTAATTTACTCATTACTGTAATCTCCTTCAATATGTAAGCTTATTAAACAATTTATTATTAAATTCTGGATGTAATTAAGATTATCTTACTATGTGTTTAGGTGTAATTAACATAAGGTCGAGCCCGTAGCATAAGATTAGAAAGTAATTAGTAGTGAATATAATACTCTCATGTAAATATTCGTGGATATTATCTTACACCATAGATTGTACCTACTTATCTGTGTTCGTTTATAAGTAATAAAGTATATTATGTAATCCCCGACAACTTTTTTTTATTTTAAATATCTTACATACCATCTTGATATCATTTTACTGTAAGAATTAGTCTATTTTCCAAAAAAATATCTACTACTGCTATGTTAGATCGCTTTACTGCGTCACAAAGCAAATCAAAAGTATTTAGAAAAGAAACAGATAATATATTTACTTTAGAGTTAATTATTTAACGCTCTACCATAACGCTCCGTCGATATATGTTGACTGGTTTTTATAAATAAGAACACCCACTTCACAAAAAAACAGATTCATTCAGTCAGAAATCAATCACAGATTTTTTCAGTATGGCATTTTCATGCGTCTATGCTACAATATGTAAGTAGGTGGTGAATGTATTAATAAGAATAATCCTACCTTACTAAAGAAACTGTACTTTTGCGCTTCTAATTTCAACTCCTTTCTCTACCTCAAATATGTAGATCAATCAAGCGTAAGATCGTGGGTTCCAATCCTTCTCAGGGTAATCTTTTTATTTAAATGTTTTAAAATTCATTTTAAACACTCATTTAATGTTATGGAAGGAAATGTAGCGCATAATCTTTTTTGCCTTTTCAACTTTATAATACCTTTACCTCGCACTTAACCTTTTTTAAATTCGAACCAATATAGCTCGCTTGTTAGTAATTCAACAGTTTGTCCAACTCGCCCCAACTTACAATAAGTCAAACTGGGGCGGAAAAGTCAAATAAAGTCGCGGCAAAAACAAAGCTGTCACCAAACTCGCTCCAGTAACGAATTTAAGGTAAACGTAAACGCTTTCAGGCTTGTTATTAACTTTTGAACAGTAGCTTGAGAACACAAAAGGAAAAGTATAGCTTTTCATTCGTTAATTTAATTTAATTACTGTACTGTTTGATGATAATGTACAGCTTATTACTACTGTAATATGTAATAGGTACCTACTCGTAATAAGTAAGTTTCTATAATATATGGGGGACTTATAAGACTGTGATTGGTTACTGAGTATTATTTGTTCATTTAACTAACTACTTAATAAGTTATTTTTATGCAGAGCAAGGCAAGTATTTGATCATATTTTTCACTCACTACTATAAAATTAATATTTTTATAAAGTCGGTGATCATTGTGAACATTAACTTGATATTACAGACCATCAAAAGTAAAGGTCAGCAAAGAGCATGTTATATTATTATGTTAATAGGGAAAGGGAGTATGTACACAAACTACGAGTATATTAGAGCTGTATCCAACTCTAGATTCTAGCTAGATATTCAAAAGCTTCGTCGTAAAGCTTTTCTGTCCATATTTTACTACTATCTGGCATTGGATTACACGAAATTATTTGCATAGGTAGCTTTCTTTAACCATCAGGGAACCAAAAGTAGGACAATTTAGCAAATACCAATAAAAACATTTGAAAATCCAAATAATTTACAGTCATTTATTCAAAATCATTCAACATTTCACACAACAGACTATTCACTTATCAGCAATATGTGAGCAGCTCATCAATTGAGCAAGGCTTCTCGCAGCACTCCGAGACCACTCCCCCCCTCTTGGGCTTCGCGGCCAGCGCCTCCGCCGGCGCCCGCAGCCAGGAGCGCCCGGGCCCCTTGTAGCCGGCGCCGGAGCGCCCGAGCGCCTCGTAGTCGGCGCCGGAGCGCCCGAGCGCCTCGTAGTCGTCGCCGGTGTGCCCGGGCCCCTCGTAGTCGGCGCCGGAGCGCCCGTGCGCCTCGTAGTCGTCGCCGGTGTGCCCGGGCCCCTCGTAGTCGGCGCCGGAGCGCCCGTGCGCCTCGTAGTCGTCGCCGGTGTGCCCGGGCCCCTCGTAGTCGGCGCCGGAGCGCCCGAGCCCCTCGTAGGCGGCGCCGGAGCGCCCGAACGCCTGGTAGACGGCGCCGGAGCGCTTGCTGGCCGCCTCGTACGGACACAGCACCGCCAGCGTATTCGCCAGCTTCCTCCCGCAGAAGAACTGCGAGTCCGCCGACACGTACACGAAGGCAACGAGAACGAACAGGATTTGGGTCTTCATCTTGTTATCCAGATGCTACTTGGCTTGGAGGGCTGATGTGTAATGTGGTACAATGTAAGAACGTGTCCTTTTTATACCAATTTCAGGCTCTGGCCAAGTTATTTTGATGATGTGTAGGAAGATGCTAATGTGCCCTTATTACTCAAATAATTATCTATTCAGGTGTGAAACTCACATGTGATCGTGGTAGACATTTATGACGTCACTGGATTGCCTTTCAGGTCATTTGAATATTAATGAAGCGGTACGGTATATAAGGGAAGCGTCTTCAGTTGCGGGACATTCGCGTGGGATCCCTTGCACGAAGTAGTTAAGTTAGTAAAGTCATGACGCCGTGTGGTGACGGCAGAGTAGAATACATTTGTCACCAACCCCTACTTTTCCCGCGGGTATCGTAAGAGGCGACTTAGGGACTACACATTAAACAGAGAACGGGCAGCAGCGATCTCTGATAAACATTAATCTTTTAAACTGCGATCTCCAATCCGCCTGCCAAGCGTGGAGATTATGGCAAAACCCTCCAGTAAAGTGGAGAAGACTCATAGTCCAGCAGTGGGCTCCTCATAAATATCTTTGGACAAATAAATAAATATCTTTGGACAATCTCACACAGCGCCATCTAGCCCCAAAGTAGGCAATTAATATGCTTGTGTTATGGGTGCTAGCTTAACGGATATACTACTTATATGTATACTTTTTTTTTAATATATACATATTATACATAGTAACACCCAGACCCGTCACAGAAATTAAAATTCATCATTTCAATTTCTGCCCGGCCGGGAATCGAACCCGAGACCTCTCGGCATAGTAGTCCGTTCTGAACCACTACACCAAACGGCCGACAAGACGGACGGCTCCTCATAACTCATCATCAACAGCCCTTTGCAGGCTGTTGATGATGAGTTATGAGGAGCCGCGTGTTGTTATTTCTGGTGGTGCTGGTGGCAGCGCGGGCAGTTCTTCTGCGGGCGGCGGCTGGCCAACGCGCTGGCGCAAATCAAATCAAATTTCTTTATTTGCATAATTCCAGGTACATAAGCGCAGCAGCTGTGCCCGGGCGCCGACAAGCGCGCGGCGCTGGGCTGGTGGCGGCGCGGCAAGCGCGGCGGCGTGGTGGCCGAGTGCTGCGACATCCCCTGCACCATCGACGAGCTGCTCTCCTACTGCTAGTGCTGCCACTCTGTTCTAGTTAACACTGATTTGATGTCAAATATACTTTTAACTGAAGTTTTCGTCCTTTCTTTTACTACTACACCTGCACCATGAACATGACTACGGAATGAATGATAATGATTTGAACTTTACTGGAGTTATCGTCTTTTCTTATGTTAAGTACACTTTTGTAAGGGGAATTGTAGGTACATGCACACGTCATGTCAATAGCCCGATAGAATACATTCAAAGCCAAATCATGGGAGACTAGGCAGATAAATCAAGTTTTTGAGTTACATTAGATCTTACATACGTTAAAAAGAATATTAAAAAAAGAAAAAATTAAGTTTGCGTTGAAAGTCGAAATCTTTAATCACAAAAGTATGAAAGTGACGTAGGTGACGTATGTGTAGATATGGAGAGTCTTACGCACCCTACAACTAACAGTAATTAAATTATCAATGAATTAATGTATCAATGAAATTGGAAAACTTTGGATAAGGAGATTTTTTGTTCCTGTGCATATTAAAAATTTGGATATTTTTTTAATACCAGATGGATTTTGAACTTGGGAGAAAATTGTAAAAATAAAATGGAAAATATAGCAGATGAGCAAAGATTATTTTCTCTAGTTAGCCATACGAATAATAAAATACCTTTGTGTGATAACAATGTATACTAATAAAAATCCATGAAATATGATATTCAGACATTCATTGACTCTTGCGAAGCCGCAACTACTTATAAAATAAGTAATGTGACCCAGTGGGGGATGGTCAAACAAAAAGGATTGATACTACTGTGCAAATGTATTCAACTTTCCTACGGCAACAACATCCGAATTCTCAAAAAAAGATTGACGTCCTTATACTAATTAATTTGTATAAATAGTCAATAAGGTAGTGTCTTGGTAACCAGCCTAACGTTTAGTAGTTAAATCTGTGGTTAAAGTTACATGCTAGGTCCTCTCTACCTCGTAAAAGAGCTCATTAAGTTCTAGGCTCTGAGCCTCTTACTGAAAATAATTGAAAATATTTTTATCCTTTTTTTAAATTAAATAAATGTTAATCTTGGTGTAGGTATATAAGTATAGATACTTCCCTATTCCTATACAAAAATGCCTACTCGTAGTCATAGTCTTTCAATTTAGTGTATTCCAGCGGGCTTTTCTTTCATGTTCCTATTTACATACCTAAAAAGGTGTAGTAGTAAAAGAAAGGACGATAAGTAACTCCAATTCAAAGTAAATATATTTCTCATCAAAGTAGCGTTAACATGTCTGGATTGCACTAGCCGTAGGAGAGCAGCTCATCGATAGTGCAGGTGTAGTAGTAAAATAAAGGACGATAACGTTTAGTTTAAAGTATATTTGACATCAAATCAGTGTTAACTTGAACAGAGTGGCAGCACTAGCAGTAGGAGAGCAGCTCGTCGATGGTGCAGTTGTAGTAGTAAAAGAAAGGACGAAAACTTCAGTTGAAAGTATATTTCACATCAAATCGGCGTTAACATGGCTGGATTGCACTAGCAGTAGGAGAGCAGCTCGTCGATGGTGCAGGGGTTGTCGCAGCACTCGGCCACCACGCCACCGCGCTTGCCGCGCCGCCACCAGCCCAGCGCCGCGCGCTTGTCGGCGCCCGGGCACAGCTGCGCCAGCGTGTTGGCCAGCCGCCGCCCGCAGAAGAACTGCCCATCACCTGCCGCCACCGCCGCCAACACCACCAGGCCCACCAGCAAAAACAACACGCGGCTCCTCATCACTAGTTAGTTACTAACTTAACTACTTCGCGCTACTCCAAGGGATCCCA
Source organism: Ostrinia furnacalis (assembly GCF_004193835.3). Taxonomy (NCBI): domain Eukaryota; kingdom Metazoa; phylum Arthropoda; class Insecta; order Lepidoptera; family Crambidae; genus Ostrinia; species Ostrinia furnacalis. The sequence continues at coordinate 1,228,902 of NW_021137421.1, read as the reverse complement.
CACGAATGGCCCGCAACTGAAGACGCTTCCCTTATATACCGTACCACCTCATCAATATTCAAATGTTGACGTGAAAGGCAATCCAGTGACGTCATAAATGTCTACAAAGATCATATGTGAATTTCTCACCTGAATAGATAATCCATGTTAATAACACATTAGCATCTTCCTACACATTATCAAAATAACTTAGCTAAAGCCTTAAATTGGTATAAAAAGGACAGGTTCTTACATTGTACCACATTACACATCAGCCCTCCAAGCCAAATAGCATCTGGATAACAAGATGAAGACTCAAATCCTGTTCGTTGTCGCCGCCTTCGTGTACGTGTCGGCGGACTCGCAGTTCTTCTGCGGGAGGAAGCTGGCGAACACGCTGGCTGTGCTGTGCCCGTACGAGGCGGCCAGCAAGCGCTCCGGCGCCGACTACGAGGAGCTCGGGCGCTCCAGCGCCGACTACGAGGCGCTCGGGCGCTCCGGCGCCGACTACGAGGGGCTCGGGCGCTCCGGCGCCGACTACGAGGTGCTCGGGCGCTCCTGGCTGCGGGCGCCGGCGGAGGCGCTGGCTGCGAAGCCCAAGAGGGGGGGAGTGGTCTCAGAGTGCTGCGAGAAGCCTTGCTCAATTGATGAGCTGCTCACATATTGCTAAATTTCTGGAGTTAGGGAATGTTGGATGACATTTGAATAAAATGATTGCAAATTATTTGGGTCCTATAATTTCAACCCTGTTTTTGGTTAAGTTTATTGGTGATTCCACCAATAAGAGTTAATGTTTAATGGTCTCAAGTTTATTTCTGGAACAATAAATAAACACTTAATATCGATCCCGCTCCACATTCTGATCACGATCCTCAAAATTAACGGAACATTAAACGATTTATGAGTTGAATAATCGTTTGTGTTTGAGATGAGAATTAATGGTTCCGTACGCTGTATAAAATACTTAGTATTTAATGTCTAACTCTTAAGATTTAATAAAATGTAAGAAACACTTTTCTACAACACCACTAATGAAATTACAGGAAGTTAGTTAAAATTAATTATAAACTCTGAGTAAGAAAAGTTCATCCGGAAACTATGCGAAAGTTTAACCTTTAATATGTAACGAATGACTCTAACCACTTTCGCACTAGGTACTTAGCTAGATGGCTCATGATCATGAATTTACTTCCTCTAAAATGAACGTACTGATAAAGCCACTGTAAAAGGTCTACAGGACTTAATTTTAATCTATTTCATAGTAATTTATATGACGTTAGTTATTATTTCGTAGTTCTAGGATTTTACATTTTATTCGTAGAACTAATTTGCAAGTGAAAGGGCAAAGTTACAAACAAATAAGTTTCAACACAACATCTCAAAACTGAGTAAAACTAAAATGCTCTCTGAATGTATTTGTGAGTATCATAATTAATAAATACTTGACTGATTTTAATAAGGATTGCATTATCATGTGACTTAAACCGTGTGAAGTCAGGGTGACTTTGTGGTTAAAAATTTGAACTTCCGTACAAGTAACCCCAAAAGAAATAACGATATTTATATCCTCTCAAGTAGTGATTTATGCCCTCAATTAAAATAAGCTCGCATTTCAGGCCGCAAGGGCGGTTAACATTCATTTTGATCAATTTATTAAATACCTTTTATTTTGTATCGATTTGTGCTGATCATCGCTAATATTTGATAGGGCCTTGCAATTAAAAGAACATCGGAAAACTTGATTCTTATAAAATCACTACCAACAAAATATAAAAAATTCAGAGATTTTTTATGAATAAAAGGCAGGTACATATTAGACTGCAATATCGCAACTGTTGTTAAGTAAGATGCAGTCTAGGATCCAATATATTTAATAAAAGGAAGTTTACTAATTGAAACAAAAACCACGGATTTTCAGTTAAATAATTTATAATCAATTACATTTTAATAAAAAACATTATTGATTCTAGAACCCTGACGCTATTTTTTTCTACCCTTTGCATAGGACTATAAGAGATATATTGAATGAAAATTCGTTAGGAAACTATAAAACAGCGAATATTCGTGTAGAATATTTCTGTATAATTGTACTCGTAATAATCAATACTAAGTAGTAGCAATTTGTTTTAAAATCTCAGACATGAATTTAATTTTTACCTAAGCACTGATTGCTAAACTTTTTGCCAACGTGTTCTAAACTGTGGCCAAAGCTTTGAGGTAAGGGCCCTTCTGCTCCCCGCAGCGGAAATTAATTCGGCCTCCGACACTAGGGTTACCATATCAAACCTTCAAAAGTCCTGACAAAAAACAAGAAAATAATAACTAAGCCTTTTGGCACCGTGCTAGTTAAAATCAGGAATACTATAAGACTGTAGAGCATTTGTTCTCAAAGTGGGGGGCGCGAAAGACCTTTAAAGGGGGGCGCAGGCCATCTGTGTACTTAAGTATAAAAAACCTGCGACCGCTGAGAGAATGCATTCCAGACTGCTCGATACGACCAATAAATAATCTTGACTGGAGGAGGGGGGCGCGGAATGGTTTGTATGTTCGAAAGGGGGCGCGTCTCATATAAGTTTGGGAACCAATGTTGTACAGCATAATTATGGATCCAAGATGAAAATTCGGATAATGTCCGGACTAATATAGACGAATGGTAACACTACCAACAGCCAAAGTAAAAGCCGAATTAAAGGAAACGCAGAGCCCGTCAGAAGGGCGCATATCTAACGATCAGACGTTTGTCTGTTTACTTGAACGATTTTATTTCGAGTGGATCTTTGGAAACATTTATAAAGGTTGCTGAGAGCAGTTATCTATGCAAAATCTTATAAATAAGATTAAATCTTTCGTAAGTACCTACATAAAGCTGTTTCAAATAATATTCTATTTTTAGTATTTTTATTATAAAATTTATTGCTACTTTACTATGAACAGTCTTTTACTAACCCAACGTTCCAAAATTATCAAACTTTTTGTAACAAAATATCAGTTTGGAAGAAAATTCTATTGCCTCTTGCCTCTTTGTACTTTTGAAGATGTCCTAGGTTGTCTAATCTAATCAATGGACAAATTGAAACAAATAAATAATTGACAACATCATCTTTATTCCTCATTAAACCTTCCTTTGACGTCATTAACCACAACAATTAGACCAGCCTCTAACAATAAGACAGTAGCTCATCAATGCTGCAGGGCTTCTCGCAGCATTCCTCCACGACGCCTCCTCGCTTGCCCCTGGACCCCAAGGCTCCGGTCCACCAGTACTTGTCTTCCAGCCGGTTGGAGCCAGATCTCTTCTCCACAGACTCGTCATAGCACATGTAGGCCAGGGTGTTGGCAAGACGTCTGCCGCACAGGATCTGAGTGGAGGAAGACGCGGATCCGAAGGACGAGAGGCAGGTGATGGCCAGAAGGATCAGGATCTGAGTCTTCATGGTTTATTTGGTTTCTTCTGACTGGTTACTTGAAGTGATGTTGTCTTGAGGTGCTACTGCTTCCTAGAGTTCGAATGTGATTCTTCAGCTAGGCCTCCCAGCTTTTATACTGACTTTACGATGAATATTCACGAATCACCTATTTTTGGGTTGGCCAATGCTCAGTCACCTTATCACACGTCTTTGACTTCCAGACACGTGCTCTAATTTCTGAATTTTCTTAGAAATTTCCATGTCCTTGCTTGATTAAGAATAAATTAATCCAGACGGATAATTCCAATGTTCATTCAGATACGTCATGGCTGTCTTGCTGTCACATATTCAGGAGCGATTATCACACGTGAGCTGCTCCTGAATTATTAATGGAACATGTATGACATTACGGGTATAAAAATGGGGGAATCTCCCATATTGTGCCATTCTACGGGCGGATCTTGAGGAAACTCTGTCCATTTTAATACTCATTTGGAGCTTTAGTGAAGAACTGATTAATTACCTAATTATCCTCGTATATTGTTCCAAAGTGATTCAACGTTTGTAAGGTAAGAATTTAAAGACCGTTTTTATCGTTAGTATCAGTTAATCTGTTTGTATTTTGTCTGTAGAATATTTATGTTCTTGTATTCCACTGAAATGGTTATATCATGGCATAATTTAATAAAATTTCTATGCACATTGTGCATGTAACTATGTTTTGTTCATATTAAAAAAACATTGTTTTCTGTCTTTTATTTCTCTCCTTTTGACTCGAATAAAGACGAGTATTAAGTATTTTACTACAAAATATATTTCTTAAACTCTATTACAAAACCGTAACCCTCCCACGCTTATTCATATAAATATTTTTCCAATATACGACCCATCGCAGAAACATACCTTAACACGTTACCGCGTCCAACTCGGGGACGAAACGCATTCGTATCGGTCCAGTAACTTGATATGTAAATAGTTTACCGGCGCATAAATAAAAAGGCCTTACTAGTTGGCACTTGCCAGTAATAGAGCCTTCAAATAAATTAGGGGACCCCTGCGGATTGGGGGTGGACCAAGTTATAGATGAAGAGGTGATAAAATGTGGGTAGGCATTTCAAAATAATATGTGTAATTCTTACGAAAGAGGTTAATTCATAGGTAGGTTAAAGTAGGTAGTAGTTACCAACTCTTGATTTTTACACACCAATTTTTCAGTTCTTCAAGTCACTGACTGACGAAATCTCAGAAACTACATGTGCTAGAACTCTTAAATTTTGCATGAGGATTCTTTTTAGAACGTACGAGTAAGTAGTGCAAAATTCAACCCCCTTAGGGTGTAAAACGGGGTCCACGCGTACGAAGTCGCGGGCGGCCGCTAGTTTACTTATAAGAACTAGACAAGTCGGAAAAGCACAATAATTTAGACATCGCTAGAAAGCACATTTCAGACTACCAAGGAAATAAATATTTTTGTAAAAACTATCGAAGAAATCGAGACTTTCATGGCAAACGTTTGAAAATGTTGAAAGTTTTGGTAACAGGTTAGTAACATCTATGATGATTTTAAAATGGTGGTTATTTCTCAATTCTGTACCTTGGACCACAGTCCAACCGTCCGTCTTAGCCGTGGACACTATTAGAGAACGAATGTAGGACTTTTTGTTTCTCACGCGGACAGTTTTATCGGGTGGTTCCAAGATACGGCTATCGATATGCAAAACTAACATGGTGTCTGTTAATGTGTTGATTTTGCTGGACGTGGCGGAATGCTGACTGGTTTAGTACTCATTGGAGGAGTTTAGTCATAGATAAGTAACCTATGTTCGTAATGGTAGCCTAGGTCGTCACTTACGGGACTATTCGCACCTCTTATCTAGGCGCAGACCACCGTTTAGCTAGCGGATAGTTGGGACGGGCTGTTAATCAGTCAATGTATGAGAGTACGCACGTTACACCGATTTGGTATCGGCCGATTCTTCATACAAATTATAATCGGGCCCAACTATCGGCCGACTAAAAGTCTGTAGTTTAATGGGAGTCAAACGCCCGTATTCACAAACATTACTATGAGGTCGCACAGTGCGCGTGGACGCACAGGATGACACACGAACCAATCACATAGCTCTATTCAACGTTCTGCGTTCGATTTGCTGCTTCACTTAAGCAAGCATCGTTTGTGAATTCGGGTGTTATTCTCACGGCTGCAACCCCTTGTGTAGGCAAGATGTGAAGCTTGAACGCTGATAAACCCAACCAGTAAAGGTGTTCTAGGAAAAAAATATAGTAGGGACTCCAGTACCTTTAGTTTTGTTAAGATCATGAATAAGTGCTTTAACACCAGCGAGTCTCTTGTAGGCAGGTGGAAACGAGGGTCTAAGGTAAGTCCGGTTAAAAAAGAAATATGGGAACAATCCATGTAACATATAAGTTTTGATCTGATGAAATAAAGTAAGTTTGTAGCTAAATAACTTAAACGATATACACTACTCAATTTACTTTTCTCAAATTGTACTAAGTTTTTATTCTAATATGTATTTGACGACGTGTTAGCACTATTTTAATAGTCCAGAAATAAAAGAATCTTGACTTTGACTTTGAAATAGGATTAAATAAGTCCAATAAACAAAACATTAAAAACTACACAACCTTATTTAGAACTCCAGTCACAATGCGCACGCATCATTCATGCCGCAGATTCATACTATACTACTCGTATATTATACTACTAGCTGTGCCCGCGACTTCGTACGCGTGAAAACCCGTTTTCGCAACATTTTTCATTATTGCTCTGTTCCTATTGATCGTAGCGTGATGTTGTATAGCCTATAGCCTTCCTCGATAAATGGGCTATCTAACACTGAAAGAATTTTTCAAATCGGACCAGTATTTCCGGAGATTAGCGCGTTCAAGTAAACAAACAAACAAACAAACTCTTCAGCTTTATAATATTAGTATAGATACCACATATACAGTATACGTGAACTGAATCGGGTTTCGACAATAATGATTATTTATCGTCCATTACGAACATGAACAATGGGCTCGACTGCTCAAGGCTTTCGGCATTTATTTGAGATTTTCTGTAATTATTTTACCATATAGAGAATCACGAAGAACCTTTTAAACGACGAAGTAAAAGGGCGTAAGTGACACGAATTATCTATCAATTTTAGACTCTAGGTATATGTTAAAGATAGGGTTTATTTTTAAGTGGTTGTTCTTTGAGTTATGTCTAGTATAGTTTAGGGCGTAATTAGTGGAGATGTGGCATTGCGCAATAGTTGTTGTTTACTAATTGTTGATCCGTGTTGTAATCGCCTTCGATCGTAAGTATAGTGTGCTTTAGAGCCGCAATACTCAGTATTTTATTTTACTTTATTATTGCTACATACGAGTATGAAGACACTTGAAATTATTAAATTACAACAGGTACTTCCAAAGGTTAAAACAATACAATTGAAGTTCTCGTATAATAAGTACTTGTCTCTGATGGCAAATATTAAAGGCCGAACTGAACAAAACAATTTACAAGCAAAAAATTTACAGTCTTTTCGATAAGAATACGAGACTACGCAAAAAATGTATTAAAAATATTCCAAATACATAATTTAAATTCGACAATCCATAGCTTATTAAGTTTATTATTAAGTAAACGTGAGTATCCGTTTCACTTAAATAAAGCTCTTTATGAGTAATAGACGCTTTAAATTAAAGTCTACAGACATTTAATACAAAATAAGCGCAATATCAAATATAATTCAGCCATTCCCAACAATACTGGACGTTACCTCCCACAGTAATACTTAAAATTAGCATCATTTAAATTCACATTCAAGTACGGCTATAAAACCCCATTTTATTTACATTTCAACAAGTACACTCAAACAAATAACAAGATCTTTCTGAAATGGGCTCAAAAGGTCTTAAAGTAAGGGCTTATGTTTTGTAAAAAGGATGCAATTCTTTTGAATTGTTTGAGGCAGAAGTTCCCAAAGTTTTTGGCGCCCTCTGAATGCGTATTTATGACCGTGTTGTGTTTTGATGGTATGTATGGTTTTCTTAAAAGAGCATCGTAATTACATACCGTTTTTTAATGACGTAGGAAATTGGTAGCAGAATAGGTGGCAGATGGTAACTATAATGTCTTCAAGTAGGTATATTACAATTAACAAGAACTCTCTTGAGTCCGTTAGTTTGATAATAAATCTCCATAAGATCATTAATTAAATGGGCGGACACAACACAACGTTTATACATCTTGGAATCCTTAGATAATACCAGCGAAATACAGACAACATTCAATAACAATCATGAATACTGTATTACCTAGTACTTAACATTAAAGTATACTCACGTCCGAAATACCGCAGTGTCTCAAGTCGAAAGTATTTGACCAATGCGTGTTGCCAGTGATGGTATACGGATCTGAGACGTGGTCGCTTACTATGGGCCTCATAAGAAGGCTCAAGGTCACCCAAAGGGCGATGGAGCGGGCTATGCTCGGAGTTTCCCTGCGTGATCGAATCAGAAATGAGGAGATCCGCAGGAGAACCAAAGTAACCGACATAGCTCGCAGAATTGCTAAAATCAAGTGGCAGTGGGCGGGGCACATAGCTCGTAGAGACAATGGCAATTGGGGCAGGAAAGTTCTCGAGTGGCGACCACGGGCTGGAAGACGTAGCGTGGGCAGGCCTCCTACTAGGTGGACCGACGATCTGGTAAAGGTCGCGGGAAGAGCCTGTATGCGGGCAGCGCATGACCGTTCATTGTGGAAGGCCTTGGGGGAGGCCTTTGTCCGGCAGTGGGCGTCATTTGGCTGAAACGAACGAACATTAAAGGCCCTATACTCAAGCCTGAGAATTTCCACAAATAAACTTCGCGTTAAGACCCGTGTCTTACTATTTTAATTTCCACAAACTTTAGAAAATCTGTTGCCATTTGCCTAATTACATATTATGTCCATCTGCCACCATTCACTACAATTATGTTCGCGGCGTACTCAGATGCCCTCAAAGTGCGAGGGGGTTTGAAGCGAAGATCGGCTACGTAAGCCATTTTCGGGCCCACCAGCGCCGCCACGACAGCTAGGAGACGAAGTGGTCGCCATCCCCGAAATCGGTCGGATGAATCATCACCATTTTATGTTTGTAAGAGACATTTCACCCAACATTGAAGCTTTGAGAGCCACTGGTCAGAAGCAATTCTTTCCCACGTAGCCATAACAAGTGTGGCTCCACTGTTCACATGCAAATTGCATGGAATAATAGGCAAAAGTATGGCACGCATGTAGGGTAATGCGTTAATAATTATTTTAAACGGAAAGTACTTTAGTATAGAGCTGTAAAAATATGCAAATACCCACGATGGACCACGTGTTTGTTTTTACAATGGAGCTTTATAAAGCCCGGATGTCGTTGCTTGCGAAAATTACAATGTTTTCGCGCTGTTTATTTACATTTAGTGTACATTATTCTAGTAAATTGCAACGTTAGTATTATTATGTTCAACAAATACATATTTATAGGACGTTTAGGGGCAAATTGCATTTTTATGCACGGAACAGTAAATTAGGCTAAACACTTCGGCACCTTTATGAAGTAGTAAGTAATAATTTAGGTGTGATTTAACAACAAAAATGTAGACTTAATGTGTTCTCTTCTCATTATAATAGTATGTGTCCTGTTATCAATGCTCTTGCCGTATTAATAAAGAAAAATCAAAATACAACTATTTAGTACTTACATACATAAATACGGATAGCAATGCATACCTGAAACAAATAAAACGTCACATTATTATTAAGAACATACAATGACGTCAAAACACTTTTGATTTGTTGATATCATTTAGCGACTAAACAACAATGTTTCACCAAGTGTAGAGCTAAATAATTGTTACAGTCGTTTCTCGTAACTCATCAATGAATGATCTTCCATTTAATAGGTCATCTCCGACACTCGAGTGCAATGCATCATCAAGCGATGTCATCGGCTAGGGTCCTACTCTGAAAACTGAAGTATAGCTATGTGACAATGTTAAGGCTATCGTTGTCGGATCTATTGATGTAATTATACAGCAGTAGGTGCCTGTTTTATCCTCCGAAAATGTGAAAATCCAGGCTGCATAGAAGCAACAATTAATCAGATGAAATGGAGTTTAATCAGATGAAAATGGAGGAGTTCCAAACATGGATTTTTCTCCAATACAAGGTGAAAGGCTGACAAATAACTTGATAGACTTTGCGTACATTATACGTTCTCGAGTGGCGACCACGGGCTGGAAGACGTAGCGTGGGCAGGCCTCCTACTAGGTGGACCGACGATCTGGTAAAGGTCGCGGGAAGAGCCTGGATGCGGGCAGCGCAGGACCGTTCATTGTGGAAAACCTTGGGGGAGGCCTTTGTCCAGCAGTGGACGTCATTTGGCTGAAACGAACATTATACGTTAAATATAATCTGTCATGTCGAATGGCTGCCGGTGACCGGTTAGTTGATGCGATTAGATGCGAGTGCATATGCACCCATATTATATCCATTGAATTTCATCAACAAAACTCTATTGCCAGGTAGGACTGCCTACTCCTTCTTTACGCAACGCCACAGGCTACAGCTGACACAAGTGACAGTCGATTAGGGTGATATATCGATATCGTACGGGGTGGACCCCTGACCGCAATCAGCGATAGACCCAGCGGAGACAAATGGCCGATAGATGGCCCCTACTACGAAAACAGATCATGGCCTCTTAGAGATTTAACTTGACAGATTCCTGAAGCCCGATAGCCCAACCACATACTGGCAGAGAATGCCACTTGACATTAAGTCCGCCACTGTACAGTTTTATGTGCAAAAGTATAAATAAAAAAAATACATTCATAGCCCAATGGTGAAGTGGTCAGAATGGCCGACTCGAAATCCGAGGAACGCGGGTTCGAATCCCACCGCTCGACTATTGTGGTGAGCCCACTCGTAACGCAAGCTTATTTAGCTTATCATGAGGGGCTAACGGAACTATTAGTAATTTGTGCAATACAAATTGCTAATTGCTAATAATCTTTTTTTTAAGGTTTCGAGTCGCTTCTCTACATCTGCACAACGTTTAACTACGTCAGTTAGGTATAAAAAGTATCTAAATAAGAGTCTACTTCATTCAAATTACTAGAGTTCAAATTCAGTAGAGTTTAGATTCTATAATATTTAATGTAAACGTTTTAAAAAGTTAGTATCGACTTTATTTTTTCTACTTACTTTTGGTATTCTTGACCATAAGTGGAGGTAGGGTTAATATTATATTGATTTGTGTCAAAACGCTTTTAAAAGCCTAATTCTTCTTAATTGACGCCATTCTTGTGGCGGAGTTTTGGGCCGACGCTGTGTAGGTTTGTTGTCGACACGACAAGAAGAAGAAGAAAGCCTAATTTCAAACAATATAATGACGTTTACCTACTTTCTTATTCTTGCTCGATAGTTAAATGGAAAATAGTAGTATCTCTACACATCGCAGTCGCATCGCCGCGTGTCACGTGCGTTACACATTGATCGTTATCATTTCGACAAACTTGTCTGGCGATAGGGTTGCAAAACGCAAACGTGCAGACGGATCACCTGATGGTAAGTGATTACCGTCGCCCATAGACACCTGCAGACCCAGGGGCGTTATTAATGCAAGGCTTTAGTTTCTTGTTGCTTATTCGTCGAAAATGAAATACTCCATTTTGTCAACAATACCTTTTTATGATCGCAGAATATTAAGTCATACAATCTACAACGTAATGATACCCATATCTACTGGGACGAGTTAGATAAATATGGATTCAAGAAAGCACTTCTCCTGTATTTAGGATGTAGAGCCATAAATATTAGCGGCGCCAACCCTATTCACGTGTCACACGTGACACAAATGCTCCAATTGACGCGGGTTCGCGGGTTCTTACCCAGCCCGGGTCAGGCGACAAATTGTTACTAGATAAAGTACACACTTTGCTCTTATCTTTCTAAACCGATTTAAAAAAAAAACGCGCTTCGGTTAGAGCCTTTCAGACATGTTATAGCTAGACTTCTTAATTGGAAAAAGTTTCGACGTTTCGGCCTTCCTGATAAGTTCTAAGAAAAGGTCTAACCTTTTTAGGAATAATATTTAACAGGTATTCAACAAGTGATTCGGCACCTTATTTGTCATTAGGTGCGGTCAAATTAAAATGTAATAATTAGGCCAAAATGTCTGGACCTAGATGGAATAATATTAATGGAACCGTAACTCTACTTTCTTCAATGACAGTATACTTAGATAGCATATTTAGAATACGATTTTTTACAGCCTCAAATTCAAATTATTTTATTGTATGCCTCAAATGGGACACAAACCGATACCATGCTTATTTACCCTGTTGTCTTCAAGTTCTAAGATTCTTCAAGTTAACTTTACAAAATAAATAGTACCTCCTATTTAGCATTACTAACGCCAATAACTCAATAATATTTTCTTTATGCGCATGAATTGAATTTGATTTGGAGCGGTAGCCGGAATTTCAGATAGAAACATTAGCGCCGTGGCAACCCTATTCACTTGTCACGATTGACAGGAGTATCCGGGTCGCCCGGGCCTCCGTCCGACCAGTCGACAAATTGTTACGGGCACATAGAGATATCACACATTTTGCACTTTTACCGTTTTAGCCGACTACAGACCGAATGGACAGAAGTATTTTTCGTATTCTACACATGATAAATGTCTGATTTCTAGATACCCTGTCTTATAGACGATAGATAGGTACTTTGTATTACATACCTACCTCACATAAAATAGAAGAAAATACAAAACTTAAACGACACTAGCGACTTAGCATCGCAGCCGAAATGTCAAGCCGTGAGTACATAATGTAACTCATTAATAAACGTAGCGTTAAGACCCGTGTCTTACTATTTTAAATCAACGACACTGTTTAGGCGGTCTTATACGAATAGCAAGGAAACGATCTCTTCCAAACAACCCAGAGAGAGGAAAACACGTATTATTGTGATTTTAATGTAGAATTTCATTCTCGTCTACTAATGCTAAGGTATTGAGTGTCATTTTTCATGCTTAGTCCTACTCAGTTCGTGGATAAGCATCGTACTTACGATATGGAACAGTAAAGCTTCAGCCAAACCAACGCAGTGATCGCCATCGCCGACGCGGTCTGCTGTCTGCACGCGTTGGTTTGGCTGAAGCTTAAAGTAAGCAGTCATTAACATATCGAGTCGAACATAACATGACAGAAGCGCATCAAAGTCAACTTGTCACGAAAAGACACAAAAAGCAAATTTAAAAAAGCTCGCTTACACGGCACGAGCGAGCAGCTATTCCGCGAAGGAACCCTTACAAGGCCCGGCATTCCTCGCCGTATTACGGAAGTTTTTCACCGCTAAAAACAACGTTCTCACGGCATATTTCATATTGTGACCCAGCTTCTACGCGGCACCGGTCCACACCTAATAAAGTTGACTGCCTTTTTATGAGCTATCGCTGACTTAGGGAGCGTGTAGACTTGGTGGATTTTTAATATTTCTCAATGAGATTTCTCGATAAATTCTCGAATGGAATCTTTATTTACAATAAACAGATATTTTTATAACTAACGCAAACTAATGAAAATCTACTGAGCACATTAAGTCCTTAATGTGCTTTCAGAAGCACAAAATTACTTTTCGAGCAATCAAGACTAGCTAGTGGGAATAAATGCATTAAGTGACTTCATGCTAAGTATTCTATAGATATCTAGCCACACTAGGACGTATTCTACTTGAATTTAATACTTAAAACACAATCTAAGAGAGAGAGAGAGTTCCAATTTCAGGATCAACTTCCCTCCCTCCAGTGCAAATGCACTGAATCTGAATTTGCACTGGAATCGAAGATCCTGAATTTGCACTCTAGGGAGGAAAGTTAACCCGAATGAAAAATTTCAATTATCGATATAAACAAAAACTTTAGGACATAATGATTAAAGCTTCAGAGGCTCTATTGCCATGTCATTACTAGTGGAACTAGTAGTGACTAGTACGTCTCGAGTGTGTAGGTGCCTTAACTCGATCACTTCCACACCGGGACACAAAGTTTTTGCGTCATTTAGTATCAAATATGAATCCCGCGTGGTAACGTGTAAGCGACACCGCATCAATATTCAACACTGATTAATTACGGACCAGTTGCGGGATGCTAATGTAAATACGGTTTTTGTGACTTCTTCAAAGGTGAAAAGAATGTAACAAAGACGGATTTGAATACGAACTTCAAGTCATTTGTTTGTAACATTCCTGTTAACGCTAGGTGGACCGACGATCTGGTAAAGGTCGCGGAAAGAGCCTGGATGCGGGCAGCGCAGGACCGTGCATTGTGGAAAACCTTGGAGGAGGCCTTTGTCCAGCAGTGGACGTCATTTGGCTGAAACGACGACGACGATTCCTGTTAAAGTATATAGTGTATGGGGATTTCATTTATTACAATTTTACTGCACATAATGCTAAGAGCATTATCAGAGTACAAGAGGCGAACTTAATGTTATATTATGGCATTCGCTGTCATTTAACNGAGATATATAAATATAGTATAGGCACGATGTAAATCTTGAACGCTGATGAACCCAACCAGCAAAGATTTCGTAAAATGTACAGTAGGTACTCCAGTAACTTCAGTTTTGTTAAGATCATGAGTAAGTACTTTAACACCAGCGAGTCTCTTGTAGGCAGGTGGAAACGAGGGTCTAAGGTAAGTCCGGTTAAAAAAGAAATATGGGAACAATCCATGTAACATAATAAGTTTTGATCTGATGAAAGAAAGTAAGTTTGTAGCTAAATAACTTAAACGATATACACTACTCAATTTACTTTTCTCAAATTGTACTAAATTTTTATTCTAATATGTATTTGACGACGTGTTAGCACTATTTTAATAGTCCAGAAATAAAAGAATCTTGACTTTGACTTTGAAATAGGATTAAACAAGTCCAATAAACAAAACATTAAAAACTAACTACACAACCTTATTTAGAACTCCAGTCACAATGCGCACGCATCATTCATGCCGCAGATTCATACTATAATACTCGTATATTATACTACTAGCTGTGCCCGCGACTTCGTACGCGTGAAAACCCGTTTACGCAACATTTTTCATTATTGCTCTGTTCCTATTGATCGTAGCGTGATGTTGTATAGCCTATAGCCTTCCTCGATTAATGGGCTATCTAACACTGAAAGAATTTTTCAAATCGGACCAGTAGTTCCGGAGATTAGCGCGTTCAAGTAAACAAACAAACAAACAAACTCTTCAGCTTTATAATATTAGTATAGATACCACATATACAGTATACGTGAACTGAATCGGGTTTCGACAATAATGATTATTTATCGTCCATTACGAACATGAACAATGGGCTCGACTGCTCAAGGCTTTCGGCATTTATTTGAGATTTTCTGTAATTATTTTACCATATAGAGAATCACGAAGAACCTTTAAACGACGAAGTAAAAGGGCGTAAGCGACACATATTATCAATCAATTTTGGACTTTACATGTTTGAGCTAGGGTTTATTTTTAAGTGGTTGTTCTTTGAGTTATGTCTAGTATAGTTTAGGGCGTAATTAGTGGAGATGTGGCATTGCGCAATAGTTGTTGCTAACTAATTGTTGATCCGTGTTGTAATCGCCTTCGATCGTAAGTATAGTGTGCTTTAGAGCTTCAATACTCAGAATTTTATTTTACTTTATTATTGCTCCATACGAGTATGAACACACTTGAAATTATTAAATTACAACAGGTACTTCCAAAGGTTAAAACAATACAATTGAAGTTCTCGTATAATAAGTACTTGTCTCTGATGGCAAATTAAGAGGCTGCACTGAACTCGACTTTACAAGCAAAAAATTCAAATAATATTTGTCTAGAGAAGAACACTCCGCAGTCTTTTCGATAAAAATACGAGACTACGCAAAAATAGTATGAAAAATATTCAAGCACACACCTTAAATTCGACATTTCATAGCTTATTAATTTTATTATTAAGTAAACGGATACTCATTCACTTAAATAAAGCTCTTTATGAGTAAATAGACGCTCTAAATTAAAGTCTACAGACATTTAATACAAAATAAGCGCAATATCAAATATAATTCAGCCATTCCCAACAATACTGGACGTTACCTCCCACAGTAATACTTAAAATTAGCATCATTTAAATTCACATTCAAGTACGGCTATAAAACCCCATTTTATTTACATTTCAACAAGTACACTCAAACAAATAACAAGATCTTTCTGAAATGGGCTCAAGAGGTCTTAAAATATGGGCTTATGTTTTGTAAAAAGGATGCAATTCTTTTGAATTGTTTGAGTCAGAAGATCCCAAAGTTTTTGGCGCCCTCTAAATGCGTATTTATGACCGTGTTGTGTTTTGATGACTTATACGATTCTCTTAAAAGAGCATCATAATTACATACCGTTTTTTAATGACGTAGGAAATTAGTAGCGGAATAGGTGGCAGATGGTAATCATAATGTCTTCAAGTAAGTAGGTATATTACAATTAACAAGAACTCTCTTGAGTCCGTTAGCTTGATAATAATAAATCTCTATAGGATCATTACTTAAATGGGCGGATACTACACAACGTTTATACATCTTGGAATCCTTAGATAATCGCAATAATAGAGAAATACAGACAACCTTAATTACAGTCATGATTACTGTACTACCTAGTAGGTACTTACCATTAAAGGCACTATACGTAACCGACATTCAAGCCCGATTCCCACAAACTTTAGAAAATCTGTTGCCATTTGCCCAATCACATATTTTGTCCATCTGCCGCCATTCACTATAATTATGTTGGCGGCCGGCGTGCTCAGATGCCCTCAAAGTGCGAGGGGGTTTGCCGCGAAGATCGGCTACGTAAGCCATTTTCGGGCCCACCAGGGCCGCCACGACAGCTAGGAGACGAAGTGGTCGCCATCCCCGAAATCGGTCGGATGAATCATCGTCATTGGATGTTTTAAGAGACATTTCACCCAACATTGAAGCTTTGAGAGCCACTGGTCAGAAGCAATTCTTTCCCACGTAGCCATAACAAGTGTGGCTCCACTGTTCACATGCAAATTGCATGGAATAATAGGCAAAAGTATGGCACGCATGTAGGGTAATGCGTTAATAATTATTTTAAACGGAAAGTACTTTAGTATAGAGCTGTAAAAATATGCAAATACCCACGATGGACCACGTGTTTGTTTTTACAATGGAGCTTTATAAAGCCCGGATGTCGTTGCTTGCGAAAATTACAATGTTTTCGCGCTGTTTATTTACATTTAGTGTACATTATTCTAGTAAATTGCAACGTTAGTATTATTATGTTCAACAAATACATATTTATAGGACGTTTAGGGGCAAATTGCATTTTTATGCACGGAACAGTAAATTAGGCTAAACACTTCGGCACCTTTATGAAGTAGTAAGTAATAATTTAGGTGTGATTTAACAACAAAAATGTAGACTTAATGTGTTCTCTTCTCATTATAATAGTATGTGTCCTGTTATCAATGCTCTTGCCGTATTAATAAAGAAAAATCAAAATACAACTATTTAGTACTTACATACATAAATACGGATAGCAATGCATACCTGAAACAAATAAAACGTCACATTATTATTAAGAACATACAATGACGTCAAAACACTTTTGATTTGTTGATATCATTTAGCGACTAAACAACAATGTTTCACCAAGTGTAGAGCTAAATAATTGTTACAGTCGTTTCTCGTAACTCATCAATGAATGATCTTCCATTTAATAGGTCATCTCCGACACTCGAGTGCAATGCATCATCAAGCGATGTCATCGACTAGGGTCCTACTCTGAAAACTGAAGCTCTATGACAATGTTAAAACTGTCGTTTTTGATTTGATATAACCGCATCTACTGCTGTAATTATGGATCTTTATCTCATAATAAAGTGTTATCCCCCAAAAATGCGAAAATCCTGCCTGCACAGTGTGCTTACCATGAGTTTACGTTAGGTGTGCTCGCTAGCGAGTACGTCAAAAAAATCAATGAAGATTTTATTTCTTAATGTAGCCGCTAGGGACGCTGTACAATCTGTCATATATCTAATGTCATTTTTTTTACGCAGTCGCTAGCGAGCACTCGTAACGTAAACTCATGGTAAGCACACAGAAGCAACGATTTATTAGATGAAATACATAGAGGAGTTCGAAACATGGATTCAACTTCCATGGATTTTTCTCCAATGCAAGGTAGACGAGAGAGACAAGTATAGACTTTGCGTAAATTATATAAAACAGAATCTGTCATGTCGAATGGCTGCCGGTGACATTAACTTTATAAAGTAGGCATTAGATGCAGGTGCATATTATATTTACTGAATTTCATCAACAAAACTCTATAGCCAGGTAGGACTACCTACTCCTTTACGCAACGCCACGGGCTACAGCTGACACAAGTGACAGTCGATTAGGGTGATATATCGATATCGTACGGGGTGGACCCCTGACCGCAATCAGCGATAGACCCGGCGGAGACAAATGGCCGATAGATGGCCCCTACTACGAAAACAGTACATGGCCTCTTAGAGATTTAACTTGACAGATTCCTAAAGCCCGATAGCCCAACCACATACATTCATAGCCCAATGGTGAAGTGGTCGGACTGGCCGACTCGAAATCCGAGGAACGCGGGTTCGAATCCCACCGCTACGTCACAAAGTGTATCAAAATAAGCGACTTCTTCATGAATTTGATCTCTACAATGCATTGATCTATAATATTTATAGTAAACGTTTTAAAAAGATAGTACCTATCGACTTTATTTTTTCTACTTACCTACTTCTGGGATTATTGTCCATAAGTAGAGGTAGGGTTAATATTATATTGGTTTGTGTCAAAACGCTTTCAAAAGCCTAATTCTTCTTAATTGACGCCATTCTTGTGGCGGAGTTTTGGGCTGACGCTATGTAGGTTTGTTGTCGACACGACAAGAAGAAGAAGAAAGCCTAATTACAAACAATATAATGACTTTTACTTTCTAACATCACACTCGATAGTTAAATGGAAAAAAGTAGTATCTCTACACATCGCAGTCGCATCGCCGCGTGTCACGTGCGTTACACATTGATCGTTATCATTTCGACAAACTTGTCTGGCGATAGGGTTGCAAAAACAGACACACCGGATTTTTTTTTATGTGACAGGAGGCAAACGTGCAGACGGATCACCTGATTGATGGTAAGTGATTACCGTCGCCCATAGATAGACACCCGCAGACCCAGGGGCGTTATTAATGCAAGGCTTTAGTTTCTTGTTGCTTATTCGTCGAAAATGAAATACTCCATTTTATCAACAATACCTTTTTATGATCGCAGAATATTAAGTCATACAATCTACAACGTAATGATACCCATATCTACTGGGACGAGTTAGATAAATATGGATTCAAGAAAGCACTTCTCCTGTATTTAGGATGTAGAGCCATAAATATTAGCGGCACCAACCCTATTCACGTGTCACACGTGACACAAATGCTCCAATTGACGCGGGTTCGCGGGTTCTTACCCAGCCCGGGTCAGGCGACTAGATAAAGTACACACTTGCTCTTACCTTTCTAAACAGATATAAAAACAAAACACTTTTTTTACAAAATGATACTGAGTTTCTATAAAAAAATTCTAACTAGACTTTTTATTTGGAGAAAATTTCTACATTACGGTTGTATCCTTTCTGATAAGTTCTAGACCTTTTTAAGAAATATTTAACAAGTATTCAAAATGTACGTGTTGCTCCCGTCTGTATCTAAGTTTTTTATTGTGTGTGGTAAAATTAATATGAAATAATTAAGCCTAAACGTCTGACCTAGGTGGAATAATATTAATGGAACCGTAACTCTACTTTCTTCAACAACAATAATTATATGTATTACTTAAATAGCATACTCATTTAGAACATGATTTTTCACTGCCTTAACGGGACGGAGTTTGGCTCACTAGCGTATCAGCCAGGCTTCTTTTACTTAATAGCACCTGTAAGTACGTAATAGCACATTTAAGGCGCCACTAACGCAATCAACTTTTCCAAGTAAGGTACCTCCTATTTAGCATTACTAACGCCAATAACCCAAAATGTCTTTATAGACAGAGAGCGGTAACCGGAATGTTGGATGAAAACATTATTTAGCGAGGTGCCAACCCTATTCACTTGTCACAATTGACAGGAGTATCCGGGTCGCCCGGGCCTCCGTCCGACCAGTCGACAAATTGTTACGGGCAGATAGAGATATCACACATTTTGCACTTTTACCGTTTTAGCCGACTACAGACCGAATGGACTGAAGTATTTTTCTTATTCTACGCGATAAATGTCTGCTTTCTAGAGGCATACCCTGTCTTAGAGACGATAGATAGGTACTCTGTATTACACACCTCACATAAAATAAAAGAAAATACAAAATTTAAACGACACTAGCGACTTAGCAGCGCAGCCGAAACGTCAAGCCGTGAGTACATAATGTAACTCATTAATAAACGTAGCGTTAAGACCCGTGTCTTACTATTTTAATTAGGTAAACGATACAATTTAGGCGGTCTTATACGAGTAGCAAGAAATCGATCTCTTCCAAACATTCCAGGGAGAGAAAGACGCATCATTGTGATTTTAATGTAGACTTTCATTCTCGTCTGCTAGAGTACTGAGTGTCATTTTTCATGCTCAGTCCTACTCAGTTTGTGGGTAAGCACCGCACTTACGAGTACCTAGATATGGAACGGCAAAGAAGGCAGTCATTGGGTGCGTTTGAAGCGGTAAGCGCTGTCACTGCCAAAAAAATGAATGGAACACGTCACTTTTGAAGTTAGCAAACGTGTCTTCCCGTAAAACAGCCGAAAACTGCCGTAGCGATCGCCATTTTGCTTATAAGCGCTTTCAATTTCTATTTTCCGACAAACGCACCCATTAACATATCGAATCGAACATGACATGACCATCCCTCAAGCACATCAAAGTCAACTTGTCACGAAAAGATACAAAAAGCAAAAAAGCTCGCTTACACGGCACGAGCGAGCAGCTATTCCGCGAAGGAACCCTTACAAGGCCCGGCATTCCTCGCCGTATTACGGAAGTTTTTCGCCGCTAAAAACAACGTTCTCACGGCATATTTCATATTGTGACCCAGCTTCTACGCGGCACCGGTCCACACCTAATAAAGTTGACTGGCTTTTTATGAGCTATCGCTGACTTAGGCCTCAGCCTCGAACTTAGCGGGCAGCGGGGCGGCGGCGGCGACGGCGCGGGAGCGGGGCGGGCAACGCAGACCCGTTCTCGAAACCAGCGGGCAGCTCGCGCGGCGCTTTAGCGGCGAAGTGTTGTGTTCGGGGTTTGTATTGTCGAGATATTTGTTTTTATTCGCAAACAAAATGTCTGAACAACGGCGACAATTTTATTTCGATTCAAATTTATTCCTAACGCTCGATTTATTGTGGGCAAAAGAAGGAGTGCGCTGCCCGCTCGTTACCCGCTCCCTCGCCGCTGCCCGCTCCTGCGCCGCTGCCGCGCCGCTGTTTTCGAGAACCGGTCTATTTGATTTCACGCATAAGATCCTGCCGCTGCCGCGCCGCCGCCGCTCCCGCCCCGCTGCCCGCTAAGTTCGAGGCTGAGGCCTTAGGGAGCGTGTAGACTAGGTGGATTTTGAATTTTCTCTATGAGAGTCATAGGTCAATTTTCTACTCAGCATATCATTCACGTTTCAGTTTCAGTTACGTTTTCTTACATAGTCCTTAATGTGCTTTCAGAAGCACAAAATTACTTTTCAAGCAATCAGATCTAGCCAGTGGGAATAAATGCACTAAGTGACTTCATGCTAAGTATTCTATAGATACCTAACCACACTAGGGCGTATTCTACTTGAATTTAATACTTAAAACACAATCTAAGAGAGAGAGAGAGTTCCAATTTCAGGATCAACTTCCCTCCCTCCAGTGCAAATGCACTGAATCTGAATTTGCACTGGAATCGAAAAGGTCCTGAATTTGCACTCTAGGAAGGGTTGATTCGAATGGAAAATTTCAATTATCGATATAAACAAAAACTTTAGGACATGATGATTAGCTTCAGAGGCTCTATTGCCATGTCATTACTAGTAGAACTATAGTAGTAACTAGTACTAGTACGTCTCGAGTGTGCAGGTGCCTTAACTCGATCACATGCATCGGGATTTTCAAAGTTTTTGCGTCATTTAGTATCAAATATGAATCCCGCGTTGTAACGTGTAAGCGACACCGCATCAATATTCAACACTGATTAATTACGGACCAGTTGCGGGATGCTAATGTAAATACGGTTTTTGTGACTTCTTCAAAGGTGAAAAGAATGTAACAATGACGGATTTGAATATGAACTTTAAGGCTGGGTTGCACCATCTTACTTTGACTTTAACAAACGTCAAAAATCTGTCAAATTCCATACAAAATACACCGGTTATCATTAAAGTTCATCGTGTGGACGCCCTCTGCCCCATCTAGGGGACATAGGACCATAAGTCAAAGTAAGTCATCATTAAAGTTACGGTCAAAGTTAGGTGGTTCAACTCAGCCTAAGTCATTAGTTTGTAACATTCCTGTTAAAGTATGGGGATTTTATTTATTAAATTTTTACTGCACATAATCTAACAGCATTATCAGAGTACAAAAGGCGTACTTGTTATCAGGCACTCGCTGCCATTTAACCTGGGCCAAACGGAAAAGTAGTAAATTAAATAAGGATTGACATAGGTAATATAAGATTGTGATACCTAATTTATAAAATTATAAACTGCTGTGTTTTTGCAAAAAAAATCAATAAAAAGCGGTAAACTCGAAAAAAAACAATGTAGATATTTAAGAAGATGATATAAATGAGCTTTTACTGTAAGCGAGTAATAATAATTTGGATAAGAATGAAACAAAACTGAACACTTTTTCACACTCTTATACTGTGTAGTAAATAGGTACAGAGAAATCATGCATACTTAATACTATAATAACATTAATAATAATTAATTTGAATTAATTTTCACCAGGAAACGGAAGTGTGGAAATGGCGTCATCATTTATTCATCTCATTTCCTCTGCGGTCCACAAGCTTATTATGAAAATGCGAGAACAAAACTTTTTCAGAGTTCAGTTACACAAATGTTTGTACCTATTGTACTACCTACCTATATTATTACTGACGGGATTGCTACCATGTACCTTAATTTTGAGTTTCCAATATTTCGGCACTGTCGCAAGCGCCATTGGTCACGGAGCTCGGAGTAACTGAGGAAACTTGCGGGTGACATGTTATGGGCAGACATGACTGTTAGTGACCATGAAAGTGTAAAAAAACAACATAGAAACGACTTTCTATAGAACTATAAAGGTTTACTTCTTCAACTTCACTTAAATAAGTCACGGGACGGTAGTACTTAACATAAATATAATGTTTACTCTGCTCCTAAGGAATAAAAAATCTCTTAGAGCATAGAAATAAAATAAATTCTTAACCCGGTCTTTCGCAAAAAGAAATATTAGTTCAGTCACGTTTTCTTACACAAATACTCGAAGGCGAAGTTTGTCTCAAATAATTTCCTGCGCATCTCTTGAATGGACTTTTTAGCTTCAAAGAAAACACACAAGCTGCATTCCGTCCTAAAACGGACCCTATGCCCTTCATGATGTAGTACAAAACAGCTTTTTCAATCGGAAAGTTGACATATCATCACCAAATAAGTGTATGCCAATGATATTATGCGTAGACACGCGTCAGGCACGGCCTACAGCTATTTACTGAACTGAAGTCAATCCAAATTGAGTCTTATTACGACGTGGTTCAGTCTAGCGAAATAGTTTGATAGACTTTCGAAAAAATATGTATAATTTTTGAAATTCGAAACCGTTTGGTAAGGCACCCTATGTCAAAGAATGTGCGACTTTGTACCGATTGTGATAGAGTTGATTTTTAAATGGGTGGTTCAGTTAAGGGGTAGCGACAATGTTTGCTTCCGGCGCGTGTGTGCGTGGCGCAATAATCCGCGATGGGTGTGCGCAGCCGCGGCCTTGCGCAGGGCTGCTGGCGTTGATTCTGTTGTACGAAACCCTAAACTATCTTAGAAATCATATCTGCCTTCATTGAATACCAAAAAAATCGGCTGGATGTATTTATACTTGGTTAATTTAATTTTTTTGAAAACACGGTGTAAGTCTCAGTCTTTGAAATAACTCAAACCCAATCAAAAATTGTATTACTATGTACAAAAATATTTTCTACGGGACCCATAATTAAGGTAATCTGAATCCCATACAAATCGAAACATCGCGAGGCGATGCAGACAAATGAATGGGGAATGGGGGAAACAATGGGGTATTTTGACCCATACGCAAAGTTATTGTAAGTATTTGAGCACCAGAATTACACCTTGTAGGTAAGTAAAATGTATGAAAACATTTAATGTAGTTAACTAATTAACATGTAACAATTTCAAAAATATTGTAGTATTTTGAGACGCAGCTCATGATGTCACAATTGTTTTAGGATTTAAAAATGGAACAAAATGCATGCATATTTTATTTGTGTATCAGAAAACTTTACTAGTAGAATTAATAGGTAACTAAAACACTTAATATAATTATAAAATTTTACGTAAATAAAAAAAGGTTTTTAAAAGTTACTTATGATTTGGCAACCCTACTTCACATGACAAATATGCCCATAAGAAGACGGCGGGCGGATTAATAAATTACACGTGATTGATCGACGGTGCTGATCGGCATTAAGGCGACCTTTCAGATCCATACACCAATTAATCCCTTACGTGTTTCAATTTTAGGGGTCCGTACCCAAAGGGTTCAAATAATACATATAACCCTATTAAATTAATAAATATCCTTGGACATTTTACACTGCGCCTCTAGTCCCAAACTAAGCAAAGCTTGTACTATGGGTACTAGGCTACGGATATAAACATACTTAAATACTTTTTTTGTAAATACAAAAATAATTCTCTGGAATATTATTATTATCAAAGCATTTTGCTTCTTTTAACCTGTTTATGGTTCAAACTATAGCAAACGTCAAAAGTCTGTCAAACTCCATACTAAAAACACCGGTTATGGTTATAGTTACGGTTAAAATAAGGTAGTACAGCTCAGCCTTATTGGCAGAGCAAACTGAAGCAAAATTTGTCACGTTGATATTCAGAAGAATAAACATGGAAAAAGTTAAGATGCTTTGAAAAAACTGGTGTATTTGCGATCCTCAGCCAAAGCACTAGCTATGAAAGAAACTACAAGAGATTTATTATTAAGTAAACGCAACAACAATAAATAGCAGTCATACTAACCACATGCCATCTGTCTTTCTATTAGAATTCTTCTTCAACCTTACTTTGTATACAAAAAACATTTTTCAACCCTATTACAAAAATATAAAGTTTAAAATTTAGTTTTAATTTTCCAACACTTGGTCAAACGCTTCAACTAAAACTGCAGCTATTTTGAATCCTATTTCAAAAGCAGAAAGTGCAAAATAATAAGCTCACTTTCAAGCTAAAGACTTAAACGGTCGTCTCTACGAGTACCATCCATCTCCGTCATATCCCATCGTTTGTTAGGACTCCCGTGCTCCAGAAATTGTGCAACAATGGACCTTAGTGCACCGGTACAAGGAAAACCGATACGTGACGTGAAAACTGCGGTCAAGGTACAGTGTAGGGGAATACAGTAGGCTAAATGCTTACTAGGATGGTAAAGCTGACTACATAACAGTCTACTAAGATTTTTCTAAGATTTACTACGATTTTCTTTAGGCTCCTGATTCGATTCCAGACAGGAGAAAAGGGTCAAGAGTGCATTTACTAACTTCTTCTTCTTTAACTTAAAGATATCCACTGTTGGACAAATGTATCCCCAAGTATTATCACAATAACCGATTGCCTACATCCAAGGCTTCACGCAACCCTCACCAGATTCCGAGAAAAAGACAACAAGAAAAAAAGACCATCTTAAGAATATCACGCTTTTCATTCATGTATCTACGTGTACGTACACATCTGTTTATCTGATGATTTTATTGAACTATACATATATTTTAATTATCATCCAAATCTGATTAAAAATTTTCTTTTGTATGAAAATTTAAAAAAATAAAATGATATCAAATTTCTGACATCACCATACCATTTATATGCATAATGTTAACATGGGCTAGTGTCGGCTCATATACCCATTTACCTAACACCCTGTATAGCTTCGATTGGCTGGAAAATAGTGATTATTGATTTTTTCAAATATTTTTTCTTTATTTCCATCGGTTGATATTACTCAATATATTCCAAGTGTGGTATCGAAACCAGTGCTTGAGTAATGGAGGCGGCATCGGACGAGTTATTAAATAAATTAGCGTCCCAATGATTAATGCCTTCTAAAGTACGCTCGTCGCGAATCAGTTTGTTCGTAAAATCAATTAGACTTGTTTGTTTTATAGCCCAAAGGTACATAAATAATTTAAATGAGAATTTTATTACAAGTTTATTAGAACCTATTGGTAATTTGAAGTTATTTATAGCACCTTAACTTTATTTAACTTTAGTGTTTTCGTTTAATTTTACGCAAACTTATTACTATCATGAAATGCCCTGCAAGCAAGCGGCGCAGGACCGGTTTATGTGGAAATCCTTGGGGGAGGCCTTTGTCCAGCAGTGGACGTCTTTCGGCTGAAACGAACGAACGAACGAACGAAATGCCCTACAATGACGGTGACTCTACATTATAAATTTCTGCCTAATTTCTCGAACGTACCTAACGGCCTACTATGTATGTACCTTTAGAAACGGCACTAGAAGAATAGGTTACATTCACACATCAATAGCTCCGAAATTATCTTGTATTCGACATAAGTCGGTTTCTTCAAAAAGTTTTGAAAATGATAATTTTAACTCACAATAAAATCTTATTTGAAATTATTATCTATTCAAGCCTACTCTGTCCAAATCAAACACGTACTTCATAAAAAGGTTTACTTCTCTGAATGGCTTAATCCCGCCTTTCATTTGAACTTCGAACGCACGTTATTCTGTATTCAAATTCACAATTACCCAGTTTAATGCGTGTTTTCTGCCAGTTTTAACATAAAAGGCTATGAAATTGCTATTCAAACTTTTTGCCCGGGACGCTGGCTGGAAAGAATTTCACGCGATAAAAAAGAATAACATGGTTTAGTGATGTACCAACTCCAACATACATTGAATACCCATGTTGAATGTTAATGAATGAAAATATTGTATCGATGTTACATGGAACAAAATATTATTTTGGATTATTTAACTCACAAAATATACCACTTAGTGTAAGTGTAAAGTAATAAATAGAAAGGTACAATTTCATTCGGTTAAGTATTTTACTGCCCGCTATAGTAAAGTGCTACAACTAGAACTTGGTGCAACAAAGTCTCGATTTTATCGCTAACTCATAACGGTTTCGAGCAATGAAAATTTAAGTGTAGTGTTGACCATTTATTTCACATTCGCTTAATTGCTTAATTGAATTGAAATATCGCCAATGCACATTGCAAACTACCCCTTAGTATCTAATGATAGTTATTAAAGCCTTAGTATCATTAGCGAGCTGCAACAGCTAGGTAATTAAGGCGACTATTTATCACTCCAAGTGGAAATCTGTTTCAATTTGCAAAGCTGTTTGCGAAATAAAATAAACGGTGCATATGAAACATTTAGTTAAAATGTTTCACCCAAATAAGTTAATTGAAAAGCGGTTTAATTTTATGCGTCGTTCAAAAATAATATAAAACAGTTTTAATTTACTACTGCGTTTTTAAAGTAGCTTTCCATTGCAAGAATTTGACAGAAAAAAGTTTGTTTCTGTATTTACACAGCAGTGCCCCTCAATCAACGTTGAATTGATTAATTACGATTATTATTACAATTGAATGTAGCCAGTGGACCCGACCGTCCCAACCCTCGGGTCCCGAATTTAGGGGCACGCTAATAAAGACCCCTGTGCAATGAAACGGATACAACAAATAAACGCTATAATTAGCTCCATTCATACAACAAATTATCTGTCGCATTTACTACAAATCCACCATTTCGTATGTTTGTGTAATTTTAACAATGGACGCGCTCGGGCAATGCGCGCGAATTTGACTCATTTGACAGTTGGGGGCGGACATCTTGTATTGTTATTTGCAAATGGCGGAGGTCACGCGGCTCATTGGGGCCGGATGCTAGCGACATCTGTGTGAAAAATTAACGTAAATAAATTATAGGTTAGGGTTAGTAGCATTTTATCAAAACAAACGAGCCATGAGTTACAAATATCTAACCAACACACCACATTTTAATTCATAAGTATTTCAGTTCATAGATATCATTTATTTATTTATTTAAAATCTTTATTGCACACATAAAAAAACAGTGGTACAACAGGCGAGCTTAATGCCATGTGGCATTCTCTTCCAGCTAACCAGAAAATTAGACAAAACAGAGAATTTAATATTACTGATTGCTTAGTTTTGTATTATCAAAGATTAATAGAGTTTATCTATAGGTACACATAATATTATAGGTAGATGACCAAAAATGCGTAGTCACACAACTAAGGCTGCGGTAAGAGAGTAGGTACCTACATTTGAAAAAGTAGAGTTGTGAAATATGAACTATGTAGGTTAATCCGAGAGTCTCGCCGATTACTGATTAAGAACTTTACTTAATTTAGCAAGAGCACCACAAATAAGCCCTTTTATTTATGCTGGTTTATTTATTATCCCATACAAGAACGGTCATAGTCACAAACGCGCTCATACAAAGATCATTGAGAGCCATTCACGTGGCGGCCTATTAATAAAAAGCCGGGTCGTCTTACAAAACGATCGTAAATCGTAACAAAACAGCCGGGCCAAAATAAACCGTGGGTTATAATTATAGCCCAAATAGGACAGCCAATACAAGCAAGACAATATTAAATAATACTGAATAAACATGCCAAATCTGAAATAAAATATACCCGACTTCAACAAAAGGGGGAGGTTCTCAATTCGGTTGATATGTTTTTTGTATAACGTCTGCGTGATTCATTATAAAAAATGTGATAGAGTCGTGTAATGTAATAGTTATCCATTCATCCCAGATTTACCTATCTCAAAACAAATAACAAATAAAGTGAGGTATTTACAGAAATGACCCAAACAGTAATATTTATTGACAATGCCTATTAAATATTCGTCATAAAGCCTTTAGTACGATGAAGAATGTGATCCATATTTTTAGTTTTTAGTTTGATTTCACCGTCGCGGTGTCGAGCAATTAAAAGCTGAAATAAAAGCTATTTTGTTACGGAAATAACAAAGCCGTTCTAATTTAGCTACGCAATGGGTTATAATCGCCGCGATGCGCAGGCGACGGGTTTACGACGCGCTGGAAATGGGACAAAAATGGGACAAATATCACCCGATAACTAGCTTTCATAGCTTCCTGCTAAATTATTTATGCAGATGATATACTTAATGGGCAGTTTGATTTGTTTGAATGTTGTCCGTTTGAACACAAATGAAATGTATTTTATTTATGGTTCCACAAAATTAAATATGCCGTGTGGTGACGGCAGAGTATCGGCATTTGTCACCAACCCCTACTCTTCTCGCGGGTGTCGTAAGAGGTGACTTAGGGACTACACGGGCAGCTCTCTGATAAACATTAATCTTTTAAACTGCGATCTCCAACCCGCCGGCCAATCGAGGAGATTATGGAAAAACCCTCCACTAAAGCGGAGGAGACTCATAGTCCAGCAGTGGACTGTAAAGAGCGGATGAAAATTAAATACCTAAGCATAATGCATTCCAGACAGTCTTTCGAAAATAGTAAGTTTAAAATACTGCAGTTCTCGAAAATCTACGAAAATAGCATTAGAAATGCTTTAGTATCAAATAATAAAGTGTAAAATATGATGGATAATAAGCACAGGAGTAGGTACTAAGTATTAGGGTGAATCGAAAATAATCTAAAAAAGTTAATTTACACCACCGAAACTTACAAAAAATATTGTACCGTAATCATGTTTTATATTTTTAGTTATACTACAAACTATCTTTATGCTCTCTCCTTCGCACATGAAATGAGTAATACAGAATAAAGTAAAGACGTCGTACATAATATCTAATTTAAAAGTCAATAANCATGTATTATAAAATCTAATAAAAATTCCCTAGAAGAAAATATTAAAAGTGACTTTAGATGAAGTAATTGCTTACTTCTGAAATATATTGTGATAACGACGGACAACTACGGAACTACACTGCGCGTGTCACGACACGCACTTGGCCAATTTTTTTACTTAAGATTTAACCCAGTTTTCTGGCACTCTATTTCTCTATTTCTTGTGGAAAAAAATACGTGATATTTCCCGAGACCCCCCCTCTCCCCCACGTGAGATTTAGTGAGGTTTTTGTTGACCCCCTCCCCCCCCTAAAAGCCTCACGTAATTTATGGACGCCCCCTAACCGAGCAAAATAATGTACGAGTATGTACAAAAAGCGGCAACCTCACCCGCCTTTACTCGTACCTAAACCCATAAAAACGATTAACATTCCGAGCAAACACTGCCTCCACGGGCACACACAAACTTTAAAGTGTAAACAAAAGTGGAAATAGCCGAAAGCGATGGCGCTACTGCACGAGTTTTAAAGCGAATATCACTGACCTATCCATCCAATGCATGTCAGTAAAAATTTAACATAAGATCTTTAAAGGATCCGATCTCATTTATTTTACTTGCTCTAACCAGTTCCGGTGTCAGATTTTTGAACTTGGCAACCCTATATACAGGGTGTTTGGCGGAAGGTTAGACAAACTTCGTGGGTGTATAGTTAAGGGTGATTAAACAAACATCCTGTATACTCCACGTCTTTTTACGCTTTTCTTTTTTTTCCATTTGAAGGTAGATATTGGTAAAGTAGAGCGGGAGGTGCCTGGATGCGGGCGGCGCAGGACCGGTCTTTGTGGAAATCCTTGGGGGAGGCCTTTGTCCAGCAGTGGACGTCTTTCGGCTGAAACGAACAAATTGTTAGAGTTAGGCGATTTCATCATCAGCTGTTACCATTCTTCTGCTGATTTTCCTAATTACTAACCCAAAATGACCCCTTTTCTTGCTGTATATCTTATAGCCGATATACTTTTATTGGAAAAACATAAAAAAATAGCTACTATGTCAATATAGCGAGCAATTACAAGCGAAATGATGTAACGACGGCCTGAATCAGCGCCGTCTGCGCGCGCGCAGCGACGCGTTGACAAATTGCGCCGTTCCCAGAAACGGTGCGCCGTGTGTACACGGTTTAATTTTGATTTTATTTATTGTTTTCATAGGTCGAACTGTTTTAAAAGCAACACAGTGTGTTCTGGACCTAATTCAAGCATGCAATATAAATGCTTGAATTAGGTCCAGAAACCAGGTGAAAAAATTAATGACTACTCTTAGCTTGTTCATAAAAAGTTCACGAAAAGTCTAAAAAAAAAGGCATTTACACGAAATAATAAAAAAAATAACGAAAAATACTGACATTCAAATTCAGTTACAATTTCAGGATCAGTTAGGTACCTACCTTTCCGAAATTTATTTACTTTGACACCTGTTTGCATTCGGAAAGCTGTTTATTAGAACTTTAACATTTCCAGCTCCACTTAGTCAGAACTGACACAATATCCCATACGGTATATCGGAGAATGGTAATAATATGTAATTAATAACTCATGCCCTATACTTAAAACGCGGTGTGCCACAACATAAAATAACGACTAGTTCAACTTAAAAACAAAATGTAACAAAAATTCCGAACAAATGTTATCCGATTATTAGGCAAAGTACTTGTTCGATTGTATCTGAGGTATGCAAGGCGGTCCGCCTCACCTAATTCAGCCCAAAACAAACTAAATAATTTCACTTTTCCACATCGTCGCCCACTTTACTTGAGCTTCGCGTTTATTGCTGGAAACCACGCGATCTGTCCATTACCACGCCTCGGCCATTCTATAAAGAGCCGTCATTTCCCGTTTCCTGGGCCACAATTGGGAACACTTTCACCCCTGAAAGGGTCAAGGGTGTCTGGTGTGTAGCGATTATGATTATTGTCTGACAAACCCAAAATATTCATTGATGAACCGATTTACTAAACAATGTTATCGTTGATGAGCTAACGATTGTTTACATGGCTTATTTGGGTACTACTAGCTCTAGCACGCGGCTTTGCCCGAATGTATTTCTGTTGAACGCATAGACTATCGCGCGGTTTGTATCCCAAAGGGACTTAACATTTCGGGTTGAAAAGTAAGTCTTTGTACTTTCTATCAGTTGAGAAAGTCACTTCAGAATGTTTAAGCAGCCATTGCGGAGTTAAACCCAAACAAAAAGAAAGTTTTAAATATGATTGTTTCGTTTTCGCAAAGATTTCGCATTGCAGCCATTTGAGACAGTCAACACAAACAAATATTACGTAAAATGTTGTTGTTGTTTTAAAAAACTTCTTTTTTAATAAAATTTATTTATTTATGAGGTACACCAACAAAGCACATACAGTTCAATAGTTATGAAAAGTGGACTTGATACAGTTGATCCAAGAAAGGAACAAAATCTAGTAAATTATGAAGTTAGGAATGGACTGATGTAACGGTACCACCATCTTTGTTTTCGACTAGTAAGTTGAGATCCTTACATACGCAATACTTAATAGACACGATAGGTATCAAAAACCGTATTCAAATGCTTTTTTTTTCAGACATGAGACCTCTAAATACGCAATACTCTTTACTATAATAGACACGAGTCCTTTTTTGTTGAGACTATTGTCACAGCTCGCCGCGGTCGGCTGCGCGGGCGCCTGTGGGTGGGCGTGTTGTGTCGCGACAATATTACTATAGTTTTAAGCGAAAGAGCGTCTGGGTGATCACACAGCCTGATCAGGCTGACCTTATTTGGCTGTGACAAAGATTTGTAGAGTCTGGACCGAAATGGTCCATTGATACGAAAAAAGAAGAATTTATTAATCTATCAAGTTTAGGTGATAATACGCCGTAGAAAATGCTTATGTAGTTAACATTTTAGAGTAGGCGCACACCGTTGATTTTTAGTTGGGCGATAGTTGTGCCCGATTTTAATTTATATGAAGAATCGGCCAAATCGAATCGCGTAGTGTGCGCACTCCCATACATGCCCATACTGATCAACTGCCCGACTAAACTATCGGCCGACGAAAAATCAACGGTGTGCGCCTACTCTTAAAGTAATATTTCTATTTAGACACAGTATTCAACTTGCAACCATTTACATAGAATAGAATAGAATAGAATAATTGTTTATAATAAAGCCTAATTGAATATTTTTTATAAATACTTATTTAATTTTTAATCGAATACAGAATCAAATTAATCTTGACGTAAAATATGCAATGAGAAAAGTATGGAAGTACGGATTGTCTATCTACTAAAATCTGTCAGTGAAATCAGTTACTTTTTGTCCTTCAAACTATCCAAATAAGGCCCTCGTGTCGGAATAGGACCCAACACCGCAGTGGGTCATATAAGGACACCTCTACTACAATGTAAAATGCGCCGCGGGTTCCCTTGTGTTTGGTGCACTTGCGGGTGGCTTTTGTGGAAGTGCACGATTTTTATTACTTATTTGGGCCTTTAAACAAACAAATGTTTTGAAATGGCGCACTTTGTTGCAATGGATGCATGTCAAAACTGCTGCTTGATTGACACTCTTGGTGGTCTAAAATAGCAGCTTGCTCAGCTTATTACTTATAATATTTAGGTCTATTAAGTTATGTTTCGTAGACATTAGCCCAGCCCAGCCCATGTAAAGGGGTGTTGATGATGATGATGATGATGTTGATGATTAAGTAAAGGTGAGAACATTACATAATTTCATATTCACGTGAACCGTTTTAGTTTTTTATTTGCGGGCTCGATTCATACTTTAGATACTTATTTTGAAGTTGTGTTAAAATGTCTCCATTCACGTTCAGAATATATTCGTGAATCGCGTACTAAATTAAATTAATGATGAACTCATTCATCAATCGTGTTAACTTGAAAGAGTCTTTATCATGACTTTTTAGCCCAAATATTCTGACGCATTCCGGGTCTTTAAAACTTTTTTATCTAAATGTCGTCGACGTAAAAGGAAATCACGAGTTGTGTAAGCAAAATAAAAATAAAAAACAAAACCAATGTGGGCGGTAATCGGCGCTTATTGCCATTAATTGGCCCATTCGAGAATAAAACGCTAAAACACTTTTACGGGCCGAATTATTTACAACTAAATGTAAACTTTACGGGTTGTAAAGTTTCAAAAGTTTGACATCAACAAAAATGGGGAACTGTAACTTTCGAGTGGGGTTGGCTATTAGAGTTGAAGAGACCATTTTGTTTAAGGGTCTTCATCATCATTACCGGGTCATTAAGCCTCAGTATCACCTTAACTTTAACTGTAACTATAACTTTAAGCAGTGTTATTCTTGTTATTAATTCTTAGGGACGTCCAAGCAGGGAAGCGCTGGACGCAGGCCGCTACCAATCGATCAACATGGAAAGCATTGGGGGAGGCCTATGTTCAACAGTGGACGCAGTAGCGGCGTAGCATGGCTTGGCATTAGCACCCGGGGCGTTATAGTGGTCTGGTCTGGTGCCCCGCAGGATTTTAGGGTTACCGATTACCGATTCGAAGATGAAAGATTTTAACTTAGTACAAATCATCAGCTATATGATACCAATCGATGAAATCATGACCCCATAACATGATCCTTGTCATGTAGATGCGCCAGTGAGTACTAATCTGCACGCCTGTTGTCACCCCCTGATGCTTGGCACCCGGGGCGGACCGGACCCACCGGACATGATAAACTTTTGACGTTTTTTAAAGTAAGATAGTGCAACGCAGACTTAGGCTGAGTTGTACCACCTAACTTTGACGGTAACTTTGATGATAACCGGTGCTTTTTGTATGGCTTTTGACAGATTTTTGACGTTTGTCAAAGTTTAAGTAAGATGGTGCAACCCAGCCTTAGTCTCACTGCAGGAGTACGACTCTCTCTAATTTACCAGACGATCAGGCGGTTTGGAGAGGCCTATTGCCCAAATGTTTTGAGGGTTCCTTACTAAAATAACAAGGACGGAACCCTTACAATAAAGTTTTATTATGTAACTCAGTACATTCATTGCTGCGACTATACAAATCACTGAAAAGACTCTTCATGCCAGCTGGATAAACAGACGATAGTTAATATAAGGACAATTTTGCAATAAATTATGTAAGTAATATCCAGATGTGCTGTTTTCGGTACGTATTAAAAGAAATCGTAATAAATATAAATTAAAAAAACTAAGGGCTCTTTCGAATTAAAAGTCTTGAAACGGACGTTTGTTGTTTGTTTGCAAGACCGCACACTCTGTTGGTAATTGCCTGACATTTTTATTCCAACGCAGTAGTCATAAAATTTTTAGTGTAGTTTACGGACGTCCGTCTCAAAACTACTCATTTGAAAGAGCTTGAGAGAAGTTAGTTCCGAAAATGTTCGTCGTCCTAATTCAAGCTTGTAATAAAAAGATAAGTTTTAAATAAAACAGGCATCGATAGCAAAACCACGACATTAACTGGCTCATAAAAACCTTCGTATCTTGTAATGGCGGTCCTCGTTTTATAGTTGCAGGAAAGAGCCAACCTCCTCGACTCAGTCAGTGAGTTACAACTTCCGCGCGTATTGTCCGATCGCCGATGATTTAGATGTATCGGTCACATCTCTTGCTGGTGAATGGGTAAAGCGCAGAATCATGTATTTTCTGTTGTGCCGTTTTAACTTGATGAAATTAAATTTAAGCCACGATAGCCGAACGGTGAAGAGGTCGGGCTGGCCGACTCGAGATATTACTTTTTTTCTGATCCGAGAATTATTAGGAACTACTGGTCCGATTTAAAAAAATATTTTTGTGTTGAATAGCCCATTTATCGAGGGCCAATAGAGGCGGAGTAATAAAGAAAAATATTACAAAAAGGTAAATATTATTCAAACTATTTTCACGCGTAAACAGCTAGTCATAGATAATTTTTCTCGATCACCATCTGGTGAATTCAAACATTCTATGTTGTTCTCTTTCTCCAGGTATGATTTAGAGGTATCGGTCACATCTTGAATGCTGTATCCCGTGAAAGCGTTGTCGTAATAAACTTGAAATCGTGCCAATGTCACTGAACTAGACGCGTCTGGCGTTTTATAATTCGTTGTAGTAGATAGTGACCTTGCTCGTTGTTGAACTTCTTACATTATATCATAAAGAAATGAACTGTCGCTTTTAAACCTCAAAAAACATACTGCTAAAAAAACACGCTACTCGAGAGAGAGCGACACTAAAGGTTATTCAGACCGCCTATTGCGTCATTTTCAAATTGCTGTAAGGGTATTTGTACTGATTTGTTTATTTTTGAAATATAAAATAAGGTGAAACTAATCTAATACTCGTATGTAACATAGAGCAAGATCTCTATAATCTATCGAAACAACTAAAGAATATTGCAAATTCTCTTGGAAGTATAATTGAAAGGAGAATCCCTTTAATGCTGAAATTTAATCATAGATGGGTCAGTCATCTGTACAGTATCAGATTCAATTATATCAATATCACCTATTTACAACACCATAAGAAGCCGCAGAGTATAGCTTAATGTGCCATCTTCTGTACATTTGTGTCACGTATTTGCTCGCGTATGAAATAGTGTATGTTTGTAAATACGACAAGTTATAGCTAGACAGTGTCCCAATCGTAGTACAAAGGCGTCAGCTATGCGGCCGGTTGACCGCTTGCCAAGCCGCGGTAACATGTTACGACTGTTACATTTTATTTACTACTTTCAGGCAGCTTTGCTCATTTTACGATATCAGTCGGTCACAGAAAGTCTTGAATGAGATCAAAAACACCATAAAAACCTATGTACCGAAGCAATCATCCGATCTTGGCTTGAGAATGAACCTCTATCAATAATATGTTAAGTTACAGTTACAGAAGAACTGCTTCCAGAAAAAGTTCAGGCAAAAATACTAAAATCTAGTTATTATTTTATTATAAAAAAAAATTGGTGAATCGCACTGCGCATTGAATCAAAATATCTTCCCATTCATTCTTCAAGTTACTAAATCCATTATTTATGTGGTCAAATAAAGAGATTGTTTCGCAAATCTGAAGTCCGCAATTAAATCGTGCCTTGTAAATCGGCCTTCTTTCTCTCGCTTGACAGCCGGTGGCTACGCTTTGTTTTTGTGGCTATATTAGTGGCCATTCCGATAGCCACTGTGGCTAACCACATGGATCGTGCGGTGATAACTGACTTTTTGTTTTAACACTTCAGACAGCTGTTACGGTTGTTTTTGTGAAATTAGCGTGTTATTCTGATGGCTGAGAATTGAGTTGCCTTCGCGTAATTATGATTTATGCATGACTGTTATTTAGAAGTTTGAAGACGGGTAACAAGATGACTCGTGGGATTTGTAATCTGTTGATTGTTGGTAGAACCACAGAATAATAAGTAGAGCTCAGATACGACGCTGTAAATGAATTTTGACATAGAGCGATTGAAGCGCTCTAGCTAGCGTATGAAGTATGGACATTAATTCAGAACTTCTGTTTTTATTAATAATGTCTTCGTCACACATACAACGTCATGAAGTATGTAATTTTGAACCTTTTATCAACAAAATAAATTGGCTTCTTATTTTACTTCCAACAAAGTTAGTTTCAAACGTAGTCCGACACCTTCATTTATTATCTATCACATCAATACATAAATAATCCAGTAACAATCTGGATAGTTATAAATCGCAAAACGAACAAAAATGCATCCAAATAGCGCTGCGATAGCCCGAGGCGTCGCCCACTCTGTGGCTATGCTAATAGAGCCACAAATAAATCAGTTCTATGATTAACGGTACACTTTAATTATTTCTATGCACTTGAAATACGCACGTTTACACGCTGCCTTTTGGTAGAATTCAAATTGGTGCAATTCCGTTTAGTTGGTCGTTAAGGCCTGAGACCAAATTAAGTGGGTCTAGACAAAGTGCAAATTATAATCGCAAACCAGTCGAAAAGTGGTCGAAAAGCCCCTTTTTTGTATGGAGTTTTGACGGATTCGATTTTCGATTCGATCAAAAAGTGCGTTTTGTCTAGGGGGGCAGTTCTAAATCCGTATTCATGTGTCATTTCGACAGAACGATTACTCGATAGGATCGCAACTCAGCGATTCGTCATTGAACGTTTAATCACTTGAACCAAACTAAATAGGTAATAGGTGAATACCGCGGAGGCAACGATTGTATACGCATAAAAACGAAATCGAAACAAAATCGGGCTATTAACACGTGAAAACGAAAAGTGACTCCAGCGATCAAATCGCTTGCATGTCGTTGAAGTTTTGTTACGTGAATAAGGCTACTGGTTTCCACCAAGGCGAAACGAAGCGGAGAAATGTTTTGAATAACCAGTCAAATTTTATTGTCACTTTCATTCAATCTGAATGAAATCTGATTGGTTATTCTAAATATTTCTCCGCTACGCCTTGGAAAATGGCCCTAAGGCTAGTAGTAGTAGTGGTGTAGAGTCTTTTTGTGAGCGAGGACCACGTTTTAGCAAAAGCAATTTCTGAACACTAGACTGTCATGGCACCCTTGAACGAAAAGTGATCCGATATGTAATAGGAAAAGTCACAAATGAAGAAGAAGAAGCATTACAGTACATTATTGATTTCTACAAATAACAAGGAATTATACTAATAGAAGTGTAACTTCTGAAGTTACCAAAGTTCTTCGAA
Source organism: Ostrinia furnacalis (assembly GCF_004193835.3). NCBI lineage: Eukaryota > Metazoa > Arthropoda > Insecta > Lepidoptera > Crambidae > Ostrinia > Ostrinia furnacalis. Next base: position 1,190,602 of record NW_021137421.1, on the reverse strand, counting down.
GTAACATCCAATTAATGAGCGGTTAACTGAAACACTTAAAATTAATCGTACTGTATAAACGCAGTTTTCCGAACCCAATAAACTGGGCGAATTTGAAGCGTTTATATTCGACGAACTTCTAATTCTAGATTGTTCCGATTATATTGTGTATTTAAACACGTTTCATTGAATTATTGGAAAAATATGAAACAGTCTACATACTACAGTCGACGGCACATTAAGCTAACACTATAGCGTGTTGTTTAGTTGCGACAATAATTGTACCTAATGCTGTTAGCTGTGCTTACATACAATGGAGATCTTGAGGATTTTAAGAAAATAAGGGGAGTTTATGGCGACCACTAAAAATGGTAGCTATTTTAGTAGGTCGCGGTGGTAGAGTCAGCGTCAAATAGTTCATGACGCCCAAAGTAGCCAAAAAGTTGATAACACAACCTTATTCCCAGTATAACAAAGACACGTTGCGAAGTTATGAGCTACTTTGGATGATTTTTTTTTCACAACGAGGAAGTTCTTGGCCTGTATCTCACCTGATGTAACGAACTTTCAAAAGCCATGATAGCCGAACGGTGAAGGGGTCGGACTGGCCGACTCGTGATCCGGGGAACGCGGGTTCGGTCCCCGCCGCCGCTCGACTATATTGTGGTGAGCTCACTCGTGACACAAGCATATTTAGCTTAGTACGAGGGGCTAACGGGAATATTAGTAATTTGTGTAATAACAAATTACTAATAATCTTTAAAAAAAAAAAAAAAACATTTTGGCGCTGACTGTACGAAATCGAAGTACCTCTATGCTTTCTGGTTGATTGATACACATTGTCATTAAAATCACCAATTTGTTAAAAATAGATAGATATACAATATTGGGAGTCAATCAATGTCAATAGTAGTTTAAAATACAATTCTCATGAATGAACAACGTTTGTTGAAAATCCAATTTTGTTCCTTTTTTGTCAAAACAAAAATACAATTCAGTTTGTGGGTTAAAACATTAAATAATTCATCAGTTTCTGCCGAACAACCGCTTTGTGGTTCATTCAGTTGAACTGAACTGAACGACGTTGTAAACGGGATATTCCGATCTTGGGATTTTCCATCAAAGATCGATGGCTTGGTGCTTACATAGGTGGAAATGGATACCAAGTCGAGAGTGGGAAATGGATAGTCAATAGAGATTTTATAACATAATTTTACGAAGACTACTACCTTTATAAATTATAGTTTTAAAGAAAAATACATAAGAGATTTTCACAAGATGTTCATGATAAAATTATATTTTGTTAATATTAGAAATCAGATTATCCATAACTATAGAAAAATACCATTCATGTAATAAAATATTAAATTAGTACTAAATTCTGCAGATTACACAGAACAGAAACGGAGACTACCATGCATTCTTCCACCGCTTTAATCCTAACTCAAAGCCCCATATCCGCACGAAAACACATTTCACTATCAAAAACGTTGTAAAAGACTAAACGAACATTATCATTCCCAAATGCAATAAAATAAATCTCCAGATCAAACCTCGGCGATAAAGCACGAACACCAAATGGAGCAGTATAACACCGCTATCGCCATCGATCGAGATCCTTCTAATTGTTTGTAATACTATCTCAAGTTGAGATTTATTTATTTAAGTGTTTAAACTTCGCCTTAATCCTGCCAGGGCTGCCAACATTATAGCTAAAAGATCATACTGGCCAGTAAAGAAAGATATTGTCCACAGAATAAAAAAAACTAACGCCCATGTTCTATTGTACAAAACGAATCTTTCCACGCGTCATTGGCAGAAATGTGTCTCACAAAGAAGAAAAAAAATTTAAAGACTCATAGGTATGAAAAAGACTTCTACTGTAAGTTTACTGAACCCATCTTAAAGTAGCTGAGCGGTAGAAAATGTTACCTAATAGATTTACAAAATATCAAGTTAAAGAATGTTAAATTAACACAATGTTCAAATACCAGACTGAACTTTTCGCTCTAGAAACATAAGAGTATTTGAAATAGACACTTTGAACTCTTCAAAGTGTGAAAGTGAGACGTAACCCCTCAAGCTTATAGGAACGAAGAAATCCTATAACATAGAAACTTTAAATTGAATCAATTCCACTCAATAACATTCCAGCCGCCATTCCGCGAGAAACTTGATATTTCCTAAGTTATGCTAAGCCAGACTATGGGCTAAGTTACGAGAACCTTTCGAGATATTTCGAGAAATTTCGGAGCTGAAGAAAAGGTTTAGCCGATTTAGATAGGCTTTATTTTGTCTGTACCCTAGATTCGGTGTCGATGAATTTAATAAGATTACGAAATGTTTTTTGTTTCGGCGTTACGTATTTTCGTTTCTAACAAACTGAACTCTTTCTGGGGGATACAAAATACCTAGTGGATATTTGATTAAGATATTGCTAGTTTGACTAGAGTGGTATAAAAAATGTAGAGACCTTCAAGGTACAAATGAAAAATGAAAATGCATCTTCTAGGCTTTCCTTATAGCAGATTCATTGTTCTGATGATAATGACTCAGTGCTTCAATGGTCACGTAAAAGAATAATTAAAGATCAGCGAAACCTTCTAGCTAGTTACTTAAAGGTAACACTTTATCTTAAGTAACTGGCTAGGAGGCTACACTGGTGCAGCTCTCACGATTTTTTGGTAAGAGTAACAATTGGGCCCAACCCTGATGTCATACTTTATGAGCCACCATTTTCGTAATGTCAAAATCAGTAAAGCAAAATATGGTTTTCCACAACAACGAGCGAACTGAGTGCTATTTATTTAACCTTGTTTTAAATTCAGCAGCCTCTAACACGCGGTTATACAAATATTTTCTTATTCCTAAAATAATGTGGAGCTCACAAAGGTTCAAAGGAAAAGGAATATGGAGGATAATATCACAGTATTTTAAGTGGGTTCATTTTTTCATTATTGTTCAGGATAAGGTCGTTTTCACACTAGCAATTATTGCTCTGCGTAAAGTTATTTATTTTCGTTTTACCGCTTTTAGTTTTAGCGTTGATTTACATATTGATGAATTTGCGTTAACTATGACGGATTGATTTGTTGCGCCATGATTGGTATTATAAATAGTACCTAGTTTACTAAAACATTAGGATTAAATAATATAAATCGAAAATCAACCAATGAGCGAAGGTAATTAATTATTGGAAGAACGCTAATTGTGTTCACTGAGTTAAGAGATTAAGATAGAACCCGATATCTCGTAAGAATTACTTGAATCGAGTACCGACCCCAGTTATTTACATTTAGGTACTTGTAGTTTAACCAGAATTGTACCTATGTAAGACTGACGTTTTAAACGTTTAGCGAGAACTTCACGACGGCGCGGGCGATGACGCGTGTATTTTCCGAGCTTAATGAAAATTACGGCTTTTTAAAAGTATTTTTTTTGTGCAAAATAGCAGGTACTTCTTTCAATTAACAATACCACAGTGTGCCAGTGATTCGTACTAATACTAACATCTTTCTTTACTTGCTCAAGTACACTTTGTCACCAAGATATCCCCATTTCGGGCTTTGCCCGTCACCGTAACTCGCACTGATTCACTCAAACGAAGTCATAACACCGTGACATACGGCTTGTTGCACTGCCAACTGCAAAAACACGTCATTTTGCAGATTTATTACAGATTAACAAACCGACAAATATTTTGCGTGTAAAATGTCAGATTAATTCGTTGAATTCATGATGAAAGCCCCGAGATTTAGAGCTCGGGTTTTATTTATACGAAACATTACCAGTCTTACAGAATTAGTGGATTTTATTCGGTGAATTTATAGCTGGAGGTAGCTTCTGTGTCATTAACCCATATGACTGTCTTTGAATAAGTACCTACTAGTAACTTGTCAAGCATCATCATAGAACAATGTCATGAAATATCGCGGTCAGAGCTCTCGAGATATGATAAGCATAAATACAATAGGCACAATAGCGTTAATTAAAATTAAGAAATAAATATTGAAATTTCTTCTTTTTAGATTAAGTAGGTACAAAATTTCTAATATAAAAATTTCTAAATTTTTAACGATGACGGAGATCGAACTAGCGTAACTGTAGCGATCGACAGTTCAAAAACGAGCTACTATCGCCTAAAATTATAATTTATATTCCGTGTATTGGATTTCAATAACATCAAATTCACGCAAAACTTGAACTAATGACAATACAATAGNAGTAGTATACGGGTCTGGGTGTGACTATGTATAATATTTATGTATTTAAAAAAAAAAAAAAAAAGTATATAAGTAGTATATCCGTTAAGCTAGCACCCATAACACAAGCATTAAGTTGCTTACTTTGGGGCTAGCTGGCGCTGTGTGAAATTGTCCAAAGATTTATTTATTATTTATTTATTTAATTCTATCAGTTGGGAAAGTCACTTCAGAATGTTTAAGCAGCCATTGCGGAGTTAAACCCAAACAAAAAGAAAGTTTTAAATATGATTGTTTCGTTTTCGCAAAGATTTCGCATTGCAGCCATTTGAGACAGTCAACACAAACAAATATTACGTAAAATGTTGTTGTTTTAAAAAACTTCTTTTTTAATCATTTTTTTATTTTTTTATGAGGTACAACAACAAAGTCACATACAGTTCAATAGTTATGAATAGTGGACTTGATACAGTTGATCCAAGAAAGGAACGAAATCTAGTAAATTATGAAGTTAGGTATGAACTGATGTAACAGTACAACTGTACAACCATCTTTGTTCACACGATAGGTATCAAAAACCGTATTTAAATACTTTTATTTTCAGACATGAGACCTCTAAATACGCAACACTCTTTACTATAATAGACACGAGTCCTTTTATGTTGAGACTATTGTCACATCTCGCCGCGGTCGGTTGCGCGGGCCCGGGCGCCTGTGGGTAGGCGTGTTGTGTCGCGACAATTTTACTATAGTTTTAAGCGAAAGAGCGTCTGGGTGATCACACAGCCTGATCAGCCTGACCTTATTTGGCTATGACAAAGATTTGTAGAGTCTGGACCGAAATGGTCCATTGATACGAAATAAGAATTGATTTAATCTCAAGTTTAGACGATAATCGCACGTCGTAGTAAATGCTCATGTAGTTTAAATTTTAAAATAATATTTCTATTTAAACACAGTATTAAACTAGCAACCATTTACATAATTAAGCCAAATTGAATCAATGTTTTTTTTTATAAATAATATAGAATCAAGTTTATCTTGACTAAAATATGCAATAAGAAAAGTATGGAAGTACGGATTGCCTATCTACTAAAATCTGTCAGTAAAATCAGTTACTTATTTGTCCTTCAAATGATCCAAATAAGGCCCTCGTGTCGGAATAGGACCCAACACCGCAGTGGGTCATGAAGGCCACCTTTACTACAATGCGCCGCGGGTTGCCTCGCATTTCGTGCACTTGCGGGTGACTTTTGTGGAAATACACGATATTTATTACTTATTTGTGCTTAAACAAACAAATGTTTTGAAATGGCGCACTTTGTTGATGTCAAAACTGCTGCTTGATTGACACCTTTGGTGGTCTAAAATAGCAGCTTGCTCCCAGCTTATTACTTATAATAGTTATGTTTTGTAGACATTAACCCAGCCCAGTCCATGTAAAGTGGTGTTGATGATGTTGATGATTAAGTAAAGGTGAGAAGTAGTGAGAACATTACATAATTTCATATTCACGTGACGTCACTTTTAGTTTTGTATTTGAGGGATCGATTCATACTTTGGAGTTTTTAGATTCTTATTTTAAAGTTGTGTTAAAATTAAATGTCCCCATTCACGTTCAGAATATTTTCATGAATTGCGTACTAAATTAAATTAGCGTGAACTCATTCATCAATCGTGTTAACTTGAAAGAGTCTTTAACATGACTTTTTAGCCCAAATATTCTGACGCATTCCGGGTCTTTAAAACATTTTTATCTAAATGTCGTCGACGTAAAAGGAAATCACGATTTGTGTAAGCAAAATAAAAATAAAAAACAAAACCAATGTGGGCGGTAATCGGCGCTTATTGCCATTAATTGGCCCATTCGAGAATAAAACGCTAAAACACTTTTACGGACCGAATTATTTACAACTAAATGTAAACTTTACGGGTTGTAAAATTTGACATGAACCTAAATGGCGAACTGTAACTTTTGAGTAGAGTTGGCTATTGGAGTTGAAAAGACTTGTTTAAGGGTCTTCATCATCATTACCAGGTTAATAAGCCTCAGTACCACCTTAACTTTAAGCAGTGTTATTCTTAATATATGGAGTTTGATAAACTTTTGACGTTTTTTAAAATAAGATAGTGCAACCCAGACTAAGGCTAAATTGCACCACCTAACTTTGACGATAACCGGTGCTTTTTGTATGGATTTTGACAGATTGTTGCCGTTTGTCAAAGTTAAAGTAAGATGGTGCAACCCAACCATACTCCCCACTGCAGGAGTACGACTCTCTCTAATTTACCAGAGGCCAATGAAGCATTCGGGCTACACTCCCCACGATCAGGCGTTTTGGAGAGGCCTATTGCCCAAATGTTTTGAGGGTTCCTTCCTAAAATAACAAGGACGGAACCCTTATAATAAAGTTTTATTATGTAACTCAATAAATTCATTACTGCGTCTATACAAATCACTGAAAAGACTCTTTATGTCAGCTGGATAAACAGGCGATAGTTAATTTATGGGCAATTGCAACAAATTATGTAATAGATGTGCTGTCTTCGGTACACATTGAAAGAAATCGTTATAGATATACAGAGTGGAATTTTGTAATGCCACCTGGAGGGAAAGTACTCTTAATATTGTAGATAGTCATTTTTTCTCAAAGAAAACATTTCTTTATTTTTGAAAAGAAATAGAACTGCAATCAAAGATTTCCAAAAATTTACTTGCCACACACCCGGAATTCGAACCAAGTAAAATCTGGTAAAAATTACAGCCTGTATTTTTATTGCATCGATCGTTAGGGTTTATGAAAAATATAAAAATATAAATTAAATGAAAGGAAAACCATGAAATCTTAAATTATTTTAATTATGTACAGGAAATTGTATGGTATGGTAGGTAATTTTCGAAAATCTTTGAATGCAGTTCTCTTTCTTTTCAAAAATAAAGGAATGTTTTCTTTCAGTAAAATTTTCTATCTACAGTATTAAGAGTACTTTCCCTCCAGGTGGCCTTACAAAATTCCACCCTGTAGATAAAAAAACTAAAGGCTCTTTCAAATTACACGTTTTGAAACGGACGTTTGTAGTCCGTTTGCAAGACCGCACACTCTGTTGGTAATTGCCTGACATTTTTATTCCAACGCAGTAGTCATAAAATTTTTAGTGTAGTTTACGGACGTCCGTCTCAAAACTACTCATTTGAAAGAGCTTGAGAGAAGTTAGTTCCGAAAATGTTCGTCGTCCTAATTCAAGCTTGTAATAAAAAGATAAGTTTTAAATAAAACAGGCATCGATAGCAAAACCACGACATTAACTGGCTCATAAAAACCTTCGTATCTTGTAATGGCGGTCCTCGTTTTATAGTTGCAGGAAAGAGCCAACCTCCTCGACTCAGTCAGTGAGTTACAACTTCCGTGCGTATTGTCCGATCGCCGATGATTTAGATGTATCGGTCACATCTCTTGCTGGTGAAGGGGTAAAGCACAGAAACTTGTCGTTGCTGCTTAGTTTGAGCCGTTTTTACTTGATGATATTAAATTTAAGCCACGATAGCCGAACGGTGAAAAGGTCGGTCTGGCCGATTCGAGAATTCGAGATCCGAGAATAATTTTTTTTCTGATCCGAGAATTATCAGGAACAACTGGTCCGATTTGAAAAATATTTTTGTGTTTAATAGCCCATTTATTGAGGTAGGCTTTAAGCTATAATTGTATTGGCTGTAAGGTAGCCAATAGAGGCGGAGCAATAAAGAAAAATATTACAAAAACGGGAAATATTATTCAATCTATTTTCACGCGTACCTATGAAGTCGTGGGAACAGCTAGTCAAAGATAAGACACAAGATCCTAAAAACCCCTACAATTTTTCTCGCTTTACGATTTGGTGAATTCAAACATTCTATGTTGTTCTCTTTCTCCAGGTATGATTTAAAGGTATCGGTCACATCTTGAATGCTGTATCCCGTGAAAGCGTTGTCGTAATAAACTTGAAATCGTGCCAATGTCACTGAACTAGACACGTCTGGCGTTTGTAATTCGTTTTACTTGTAGATAGTGGCCTTGCTCGTTATTGAACTTCTCAAATTTTGTTGTATACAAATGAAATTTTTCATAAAATTAATCTTAAAAAACATTTTATGTACTTTGCGCGACTTAAGTAACACCTATCCGTCGGAAGAGACCGCTTTCGATAGATAGGACTGCCTGACGACAACATTTTCGTTTCCAAATTGCTAAGTAAGTACAAGTATCTATATTTTAATAATTGCCGTCATTAATAATTAATTTATGGACTGTACAGTAAAAAGTAATAAATAAGTTAGAGAGTTAGAACTCTACAAAAACTCGAGAAAGCGTAAGAATATTGCTTTATTGTTCTCTTTGAAGCATTGTCAAAGTATTGTGGTTTAGAATTCGACTTTATTCGTAGGTTCGATCTTCTGAAAGGCCCACAAACAAAAAAAAAACAGGATAAAATGTAGATTCTTCACAGTCAAATCCAATGATTCTTCCCGTCAAATGGGTCATTCGTCTGTATATTTTCATCTAGTATTTGTCCGCGTATGAAATAGTGTATGTTTGTAAATACGACAAGTTATAGCTAGACAGTGTCCCAATCGTAGTACAAAGGCGTCAGCTATGCGGCCGGTTGACCGCTTGCCAAGCCGCGGTAACATGTTACGACTGTTACATTTTATTAACTAGTTTCTGGCAGTTGCTCATTTTACGATATTAGTCGGTCACAGAAAGTCTTGAATGAGATCAGAAACACCATAAAAACCTATGTACCGAAGCAATCATCCGATCTTGGCTTGAGAATGAACCTCTATCAATAATATGTTAAGTTACAGTTACAGAAGAACTGCTTCCAGAAAAAGTTCAGGCAAAAATACTAAAATCTAGTTATTATTTTATTATAAAAAAAAATTGGTGAATCGCACTGTGCATTGAATCAAAATATCTTCCCATTCATTCTTCAAGTTACTAAATCCATTATTTATGTGGTCAAATAAAGAGATTGTTTCGCAACTCTGAAGTCCGCAATTAAATCGTGCCTTGTAAATCGGCCTTCTTTCTCTCGCTTGACAGCCGGTGGCTACGCTTTGTTTTTGTGGCTATATTAGTGGCCATTCCGATAGCCACTGTGGCTAACCACATGGATCGTGCGGTGATAACTGACCTTTTGTTTTAACACTTCTGACAGCTGTTACGGTTGTTTTTGTGAAATTAGCGCGTTATTCTGATGGCTGAGAATTGAGTTGCCTTCGCGTAATTATGATTTATGCATGACTGTTATTTAGAAGTTTGAAGACGGGTAACAAGATCACTCGTGGGATTTGTAATCTGTTGATTGTTGGTAGAGCCACAGAATAATAAATAATTAGTACTTATTAGAGCTCAGATACGACGGTGTAAATGAATTTTGACTTAGAGCGATTGAAGCGCTCTAGCTAGCGTATGAAGTATGGACATTAATTCAGAACTTCAGTTTTTATTAATTGTGTCTTCGTCACACAAAAATAAATGTCATGAAGTATGTAATTTTTAACCTATCAAAGAAATAAATTGGCTTCTTATTTTACTTCCAACAAAGTTCGTTTCAAAAGTAGTCCGACACCTTCATTTATTATCTATCACATCAATACAGAAATAAACCAGTAACAATCTGGATAGTAATAAATCGCAAAACGAACAAAAATGCATCCAAATAGCGCTGCGATAGCCCCGAGGCGTCGCCCACTCTGTGGCTATGCTAATAGAGCCACAAATAAATCAGTTCTATGATTAACGGTACACTTTAATTATTTCTATGCACTTGAAATACACGACGTTTTCACGCATTGCCTTTTAGTACATTTAAATTGGTGCAATTCCGTTCAGTTGGTCGTTAAAGCCTGCGACCTAATTCACGTATTTGACACAGTCAAAATTTCGATGACGTTTAAAAGTCCTCCTATTGATAAACAGTTCTAAATCCGTATTCACGTGTCATTTCGACAGAATGGTTACTCGATACGATAGCAACCCAGCGATTCGTCATTGAACCAAACTCCAAAATAGGTAATAGGTGAATACCGCGGAGGCAACGATTGTATACGCATAAAAACGAAATCGAAACAAAATCGGGCGATTAACACGTGAATACGAAAAGTGACACCAGCGATCAAATCGCTTGCATGTCGTTGAAGTTTTGTTACGTGAATAAGGCTACTGGTTCCACCAAGGCAGACCGAAGCGGAGAAATGTTTTGAATAACCAGTCAAATTTTATTGTCACTTTCATTCAATCTGAATGAAATCTGATTGGTTATTCAGAACATATCTCCGTTGCGCCTTGGTAGAAAATGGGCCTAAGGCTAGTAGTAGTGGTGTAGAGTATTTTTGTGAGCAATAGGTACCACGTTTTAGCAAAAGCAATTTCTGAACACTAGACTGTCATGGCACCCTTGAACGAAAAGTGATCCAATATGAAATGCGAAAAGGCACAGAAGAAGAAGAAGCATGTATCTAGCCAGAGAGATGCAATTTGCATAATAATAATATGCATGCTGAGGTTATCGTTTATGTGGGAGCTAGAGACATTTGGCTTAATTTTTTTGTTGTGTTTAACACTGTATCTAATGTTGATAGCTGAATAAAATTAATAAATAAAGTTTTGCAAAAATACACAAGGTGTACATAAGTATGAGCATGATTGATTTCTACAAATAACGCAAGGAATTATACTAATAGAAGTTACCAAGTTCTTCGAAATAATATCCAATTAATCAGCGGTTAACCACTTAAAATTAATCGTACTGTATAAACGCAGTTTTCCGAACCCAATAAACTGGGCGAATTTGAAGCGTTTAAATTCGACGAACTTCTAAATCTAGATTGTTCCGAATATATTGTAAGGTATAATTGTGTTTGAACACATTTAATTGAATTATTGGAAAAATATAAAGCAGGTACCGATGAGGGCACATCAAACTAAACACTGCAGCGTCTTATTTAGTTGAATTGCGTGCTATTTTGCGACAATAATTGTACCTAAAACTGTTGTCTGTACTACAAACAATGCAGATCTTGAGGATGTTAAGAAAATACGAGTTTTTTACGACCACAAATGATGGCGGACATTCTTGGTCGCGGTGGTAGAGTCATTCAGCGTCAAATAGTTCATGACGCCCAAAGTAGCCAAAAAGTTGATAACACAACCTTATTCCCAGTATAACAAAGACACGTTGCGAAGTTATAAGCTACTTTGGATGATTTTTTTTCCACAACGAGGAAGTTCTTGGCCTGTATCTCACCTGATGTAACGAACTGTTTGGCGCTGACTGTACGAAATTGAAGTACCTCTATGCTTTCTGGTTGATACACATTATCATTAAAATCACCAATGTGTTAAAATAGATAGATGTAGAATATTGGGAAGCAATCAATTTCAATATTGGTTTAAAATACAATCCTCATGAATGAACAACGTTTGTTGAAAATCCAATTTTGTTCTTTTTTTGTCAAAACAAAAATACAATTCAGTTTGTGGCTTAAAACATTAAATAATTCATCAGTTTCGGCCGAACAATCGCTTTATGGTTCATTCAGTCGAACTGAACTGAACGACGTTGTAAACGGGATATTCCGATCTTGGGATTTTCCATCAAAGATCGATGGCTTGGTGCTTACATAGGTGGAAATGGATACCAAGTCAAGAGTGGAAAATGGATAGTCAATAGAGATTTTATAACATAATTTTACGAAGACTATATTGGTAAATTTTAATTTTGAAGATAGAAAGAAGAGATTTCCACAAGATATTCATGATAAAATTAGGTATATTTTGTTAATATTAAACATCAGATCTATAACCAAAGAAAAATACCATTCATGACATGTAATAAAATATTGTATTAGTACTAAATTCTGCAGATTACACAAAAAAGAAACGGAGACTACCATGCATTCTTCCACCACTTTAATAGTAACTCAAAGCCCCATAACCGCACGAAGACACAACATTTCACTGTCAAAAACGTTGTAAAAGGCTAAACGAACATTATCATTCCTAAATGCAATAAAATAAATCTCCAGATCAAACCACGGCGATAAAGCACGAACACCAAATGGAGCAGTATAACACCATTATCGTCATCGATCGAGATCCTTCTAATTGTTTGTAATACTATCTCAAGTTGAGATTTATTTAAGTGTTTAAACTTCGCCTTAATCCTGCCAGGGCTGCCAACATTATAGGTAAAAGATCATACTGGCCATTAAAGAAAGACACTGTTCACAAAAAAAAACTATTGTTTTTCGACGACTTTTTTGACGAATCTTTCCACACGTCATCGGCAGAAATAACTCTCATAAAGAAAAAAAAAACTCAAAAACAGTCTTAGCTATCAAAACGACGTCTACTGTAAGTTTACTACACCCATCATTATACTAATAACTGAGCAGTAGGTAATGTATAAATAACGAAAATAGGTACCTAAAAGATTTGTTAACAAAATATCAAGTTACAGAATGTTAAATTAACACAATGTTCAAATACCAGACTCAACTTTTCGCTCTAGAAACATAAGAGTATTTGAAACTGAGACACTTTGAACTCTTCAAGTGTGAAAGTGAGACGTAACCCCTCAAGCTTATAGGAACGAAGAAATCCTATAACATAGAAACTTTAAATTGAATCAATTCCACTCAATAACATTCCAGCCGCCATTCCGCGGGAAACTTGATATTTCCTACGTTATGCTAAGCCAGACTATGGGCTAAGTTTACGGCTTTCGAGAAACCTTTCGGGATATTTCGAGAAATTTCGGAGTTGAAGAAAAGGTTCAGCCGATTTAGATAGGCTTTATTTTGTCTGTACCCTAGATTCGGTGTCGATGAATTTAATATGATTACGAAATGTTTTTGTTTTGGCTTTACGTATTTTCGTTTTTACCAAACTGAACTCTTTCTGGGGGATACAAAATACCTAGTGGAAATACACAATTTGATTAAGATATTGCTAGTTTGACTAGAGTGGTATAAAAAATGTAGAGACCTTCAAGGTACAAATGAAAAATGAAAATGCATCTTTTGGGCTTCTCTTATAGCAGATTCATTGTTCTAATGATAATGACTCAGTGCTTCAATGGTCACGTAAAAGAATAATTATAAAGATCAGCGAAACCTTCTAGCCAGTTACTTAAAGGTAACACTTTATCTTAAGTAACTGGCTAGGAGGCTACACTGGTGCAGCTCTCACGATTTTTTGGTAAGAGTAACAATTGGGCCCACCCAACCCTGATGTCATACTTTATGAGCCACCATTTTCGTAACGTGTCTTGTCAAAATCAGTAAAGCAAAATATGGTTTTCCACAACAACGAGCGAACTGAGTGCTATTTATTTAACCTTGTTTTAAATTCAGCAGCCTCTAACACGGGGTTATACAAATATTTTCTTATTCCTAAAATAATGTGGAGCTCACAAAGGTTCCAAGGAAAAGGAATATTATGGAGGATAATATCACAGTATTTTAAGTGGGTATGTTTTTTTTTTCAGTATACTAGTAAGGTCGTTTTCACACTAGCAATTATTGCTCTGCGTAAAGTTATTTATTTTCGTTTTACCGCTTTTAGTTTTAGCGTTGATTTACATATTGATGAATTTGCGTTAACTATGACGGATTGATTTGTTGCGCCATGATTGGTATTATAAATAGTACCTAGTTTACTAATAGCATTAGGATTAAATAATATAAATCGAAAATCAACCAATGAGCTAAGGTAATTAATTATTCGAAGGACGCTAATTGTGTTCACTGAGTTAAGAGATTAAGATAGAATATCTCAAATATTACTATCGAGTAGGTACCTACCAGTTATTTAAATTTACTTGTTGTACCAGAAATTGTGTGTAAGACCGATGTTTTAAATGTTTAGCGAGAACTTGACGACGGCGATGACGCGTGTATTTTCCGAGCTTAATGAAAATTACGGCTTTTTAAAAGTACATTTTTTGTGCAAAATAGCAGGTACTTCTTTCAATTAACAATACCACATTGTGCCAGTGGTTCGTACTAATGCCAACGTCTTTCTTTACTTGCTCATGTAAACTTTGTCAACATTATATCCCCCCATTTTGGGCTTTGCCCGTCCCGTAACTCGCACTGATTCACTCGAACGAAGTCATAACACCGTGACATACGGCTTGTTGCACTGCCAACTGCAAATACACGTCATTTTGCAGATTTATTGCAGATTAACAAACCGACAAATATTTTGCGTGTAAAATGTCAGATTAATTCGTTGAATTCATGATGAAAGCCCCGAGATTTAGAGCTCGGGTTTTATTTATACGAAACATTACCAGTCTTACTGAATTAGTGGATTTTATACGGTGAATTTATAACAGTAGCTTGAGGTCATTAACCCATATGATTGTCTTTGAATAAGTACCTACTTGTAAAAATTGTCTAGCATCATCATAAAACAATGTCATAAAACATGTGGCCAGAATTGTCGAGTAAACATGATGGAAATCTCTTCTTTTTAGTTAAGTAGGTACTAGTGGGGGAGGCCTAATATGTTCAGCAGTGGACGTCCTATGGCTGAAACGATGATGATGATGATGAGGTACTAGGTAGTAATTTTTAATACACAAATTATATTTATTAATATTCCCACTAACCCCTCCAGTTAAGTCAAAAAACTAGCTTTAGGAGTAGGTTCAAAACAATACTCGTAGTTTAACGATGTCGGAGATCGAACTAGCGTAACTGTAGCAATCGACAGTTCAAAAACTAGCTGCTATCGCCTAAAATTATAATTTGTATTCCGTGTATTGGATTTCAATAACATCAAATTCACGCAAAACTTGAAATAATGACAATACTAACNTACAATAGTTGTGACTAAAACATGCACAATGTACGCAGATGTCAGATTTCAATTACAATGGGAACAAATATATTTACAAGCGATACATAATGCAAAACAATCTCAAAGTATAATGAGATGGTTTACAAGCAATGAATAATACAGTAACGAGAAAAACTGTAACTAATACGAACAACTGACTTTATTTTAAAGAATTAGGTTTTTGCAATGGACTCTACATTAGTTTTTCCAACTTTATTGTAAGGATGTCAAACCAAGGCGCCAATAAGATGTCGTTCAAAAAGCCACTATGAGAAAAAATATAATTAGTAATGTTTGAAAGCATTTTAACACAAAATAAATGGAATCTCAAGAGACTGTGAAAACATTGTCAAAATTAACCAAACTTAAACAACAAGTAACAAGTTCACAATAACAGGACGTTCTTAGAATTAAATCTTATCGCCTGGTTAAGGAAATAACTTTTTTCGTCGTCCCTTATTTATCCGCAGGGCTGCCAAACGTCCGGATTAGTGTTAGGCATCCCGGACGCTTGTCCGGACAAATTAAGCGGCGTGTTACAGAGCCGGGCTTTTGTCGGGCAGCTATGCATCCAAGATTGCAGCTGTCCGGATTAACTGTACATTGGTTACGCCATTCGGAAGCGAGTACAAACTGGACAGTGTATTGTTTAGCTTTAGTGGCAATCACAGGCGTATCACTTTCATACTATGTATTTGTTTAATAAAAATAAAAACTTTTTTCTATGTCCAACTTCTTGTTCTTAGGACTTAGAAGAATAGACGCCGACTTTCTCTGTCTGCCGAATATCATAACTCATTATTCAGTACCTATTTGTTTTAGTAATACATAATTAGAGCTGATTTCTGCAATGACTACAGACTATATTTTTAGAGCAGTGAATTTTGTGTTAAAATTAAATTCAATAAAATTATGCACTCTTTTTAAAATATACGAGTACTTACAAGCACACATTGCTATTATAAGTGCTTCTTTATATTTACTTTTTAACTACTTATTAGTCCGAACTGTGGTCACATTTTACGTTTGATGGTGACCCTAAGGTCGGGCGATAATGGTGCGCCCACGCGCCCTATGATTTGTGGCCTCCTACCATATTATCATAAACTTACAACACATACTATAGAGTATGGACGTCCCAAGGATGCGTTTGAAATTAACTCCATCTATGGTAAGGACGTTGGGTTTATAGTTTATAGAGTGCGGGGCTTTTATAGGTTTTTGTTACACCTCCATGATACTATAATTTGATGATCACAACATAATTTAAGTTGTGGGGTTACTTGACTTATTTTTAATATGCCATAATTAAATAGGGATACAAATAGCTCTACATTTTACAGTTTTATAACAAGTTGTGATTGGAGTTTATAAATTGGACGTTATCAGTATTTTTTTCCTTACTAGAGAAATGACACAGTAGAGAGTTATGGAGTATTATGACTAGCTAAAATACATAAATTTTAGTAATTATGTATATGAAAATAAACTCACCTTGAAGCGAACGTCAACATTGTTACAATCTGATACTATTTGTCGTATAAATTATTCATAAGTTATTTACTGCATTCGCAATCATAGAAGGTCCAAGTTCAGTCATTCATGTAATGCATCAATAACGTGATTATATTCGCATCAATTACAATTGGAGTTTACTCGTAGATTGAATTATTTGTGACCCTTTCTTACTGAGTATTCCCGTTTAGTTCAATTGATTTATATCCAGTGCNTCCAGTGTAATTAAGTTTTACTGCTTCACTACTGACGGATAGCCGTTCCGCGTTATAGTATAATATGCAGCTTTATGGTGCTTTTAATCTTGATTATGAAAGTAATTAAAAAGCATGCCATGATAGCGCTGACGCTATCGTATTTTCATTGAGTAAATAATTAAATCTTTAGTTAAATATCTGGTGATAGTAGTTTATGTCTTATGTTTCACAAAACGTAACCGACTCTATTATGTTTGGTATTTTTGTCTTTTGTTGGTTATCTAGAAAAAATGTCCATCAGTGTGCTTACCATGAGTTTACGTTAGGTGTGCTCGCTAGCGACTGCGTAAAAAAATGACATTTAAATGTATGACATATTATTGTGTAGCGCCCCTAGCGGCTACTTTCAAGAAATAAAACTTCATAGAGTTTTTTGACGTTCTCGATAGCGAGCATACCTAACGTAAACTCATGGTAAGCACACAGAACAAGGAAAATATACTACGGATCCGTTTGTTCAATAATTTGTGTTTGTTGTGTATGTTATTGTGAAATTACTTATACTTATTTATATTTTCAAATTTTATGTGTAAACTTTTTTAAATAGTTTCGTTATTGTTGTTGTCAAAATGATACAATAGTATGTTTTATTAAGTATTAACAATATTTTAGTTACTTACGTCTAGCTGCATATTTTAGCAGTCTTATGGCTGTGCGTCAGGCTTTCTATCAGCCGAAGTAACTGTATTTACATAACTTTAAAACGTAATAAAACTACGCCTTAACATAAATTGTATATTATTATGTTTATCTGCGAAGTATTTTCCATTTATAGACGTAATGTACAACTTGGCTGTAAGCGATTCCTAATTCTCTGTCCAAGGAAACTAAATACCTATTATGAAACTAAATAAATAAAGTAGATATCAAAAATGAACTTAGTATAAAATCGTGTCATGAAAATTTTTCATGTACTCGTACCTATGGTTTAAGTAGAGTTCGTTGGGATGTACAGGAAATCCGACTTGTCTTGTTTATGTTTATAGATGCACTAAAATATAGTAGGATTTATGCCAAAGGATTAACACTAATGATGTATTGGGCTACAGTTAATATCTAAAGCCTCTTAATTACTATTATTGCTACTAAATACAAGTTTTACACGCCAATGTAATAACGTCAATATCCATTAAATATCCTGCACTAAAGTGAAGTTTATTGCAAGATTAAAATCAACTGTAATGTTGTAGCTGGGTCAGATAGTCAGTTAGTCAGCGGGTACTGACTGACGTCTGAATACGTAATGCTCAAGCAATCTGTGATAAATACAAATAAATATTTGTTTGTAGCAGTTCGCCGTTGACTTAACGAGATACGTTGGACACATCGTTTAGTGATAATGGCCGCCGAGATAAAATTACGTTACAAGTTAGATTAAATTGTGCTTCGTTGAAAATGTCATGCTGCGCTGAAAATGAATGGTCCGATGCAGTTTCTAACACACGCTCCATAGCTTATGGGGGAATAAAATTTAACATGCACAAGACGCGCGCATCAACACAGATCTATGCATTTCAAAAACTGATCTCCGCAGTTTCGTAATTCGTGAGAGTCAAGATTATCTGAAACGGGTTTTGGAAAGCACTCGTTTGTACAGTATGATGTCGCCCGGGTTTTAATGAAGTACTCAATTATTCACGCATTCTTACGTATTTAAGATACGACTTGTTTTATGTGCGGGAGACACGCTTTTTTCGACGTAATTTATAAAGTGTCCATAAACGTCTCGTCTAATTTACGGCAGCCCGTAAAACGATAGAATATGAAATGAAGATTTCACATCCCGTCTCTACACGGGAACGTTTCGTAAACTGCAACAAAGTTCGCGAGAGTGCACTCGAACAATACAAAGACAACAATACGGCCGAGTTTCTATGCAAATGAACATGAAAACTGACCTTTGCATTCGTTAGCGTCGCGGGCCGTGGCGCGGCCCCAGGGCCGGTCGAAGTGGAAGGGCTTGCAGCGCTCGCAGTCGCGGCCCGCCGTGTTGTGCTTGCAGTCGCAGGCCAGCTGCGGGGCCCCCGTGGCCCCCGTGGCCCCCGTGGCCCCCGCGTCCGCCTCCGCCTTGGCCAGCACGCAGCGCGACGCGTGCCCGTTGCACTTGCAGCGCCCGCCCACGGCGAAGTCCGACACGGCGTAGTGCTGCGTGCCCGCCGCCGCCTGCAGCTTGCCGTCCGCCTCGTCGCCCTCGGCCACCATGTGCAGGCGGTTGAACACCACGCGCACGTCGGTGGCCGTGACCCAGTCCTGCAGCACGGGCGAGGTGTCGAAGCCGGCGGCGCTGGGCCGGCCCTCCAGCGTGCTGAAGGCCAGCCGCGAGCCGCCGGCGTCGCCGAGGCGGTGCGAGTCGGAGCAGCGCGCCTCCTGCTCGTTGGCGGCGGTCACCGTGGCCTTGTTGGGGCGCCCGTACACGCGCCGGCACTGGCTGGAGTAGAACTGGAAGGGCTGCCACGTGAGCCCGTAGTCGGCGCTCTTGTAGATGGCCACGGAGTCGGGGCGGGCGGCGCGCGGGCAGAACTGCAGGCTGACGTAGGTGAGCTCGTACTTCTTGCCGAGCGAGAGCGTGAGGGAGACGTTGTCGGGCGGCGAGTCGTAGGCGGCGGGCGGTAGGGGGGCGGAGCGCCAGCAGGTGACGTCGTGCGGGTTGTTGAGGTCGGTGAGGTGCTGCGGCGGCTGGCGGCGGTCGGGGCGCGCGGCGTCGCACACGCGGCAGGCCTGGTCGGGCGGCTGGTCTCCGGGCGGGTCGCAGAGGCGCTCGGGCCCGCGCCGGCCGCAGACGGAGGAGGCGAGCACGGGCGCGCCGAAGGCGGCGTTGACGAAGTCGGGGATGCAGCGGCGGGGCCGCTCGGCGTCGTCGTAGCAGGGGTCGGGGGGCGCGGCGAGCGCCAGCGCGGCGAGGGCGAGCGGAGCCAGGGCGCGCATGGTGCGTGCGGCGTGCTCGCGTGCCGCCGGCGGACTGGCCGCCGCCGCCGACCGCCACCGGCGGGGCGGGAGCTTTCCGAGCTTGTGGCCGCACATATTGAGCGACTTTGTTGTTATTGGTGAAAGTTTGTTTTAATTTAATGCGCGCTAAGATCGCTTCCGCAACAGGTAGAGCTTTGTTACGTTAGATGCACTTTTCTTGTATAACATTTAGGTTCATAGACACTATTAACCTTTTAGTATCTGTAAAGAAATAACCTTGTAAAGAAAATTTCTTTCGCAATAATTTAAAAAGTAGCTTAACTACATAACTACTTACCAAAGATACAGACTTATTACATATTTAATTTAGAAATAATTTTGGAAATTCAAATAACTTTTAAAATAAATAGAAATAATGGTGGTTTTTTTTCTGACTATTTTTTATTACATTTATCAAACTATTTATAAAATTCTGCCGTTACTTTAAAATCAAACCATCGGTGACCAGACCAAAAAACTGTGATCCCAAAAATATCTAAACAATTTATTATCGGAGTGAAAAAGTTCTCGCTGCAAGCTCGCCCAGTGTGAACAGCCCGGCCGGCCAGACAGCGCGTTGTGTCAAAGCGCGCCAAGAACGCAAGCATCGTACCTGGCTAGCTAATAGCGGCCTACCCCTGTGGGACGCGATTTTTAATTACTAAAAACTTCCGCAAATTGAATTGCGTGCTTTTGCACATAAATGACGCAATAAGAAAGCGTTTTGAAATGTCTTCAAACGCTCCCGAACTTTCAACAACCTTTCGAGGGGTCCGACCGCCCCTTTGTTTGTTTATTTGAAATCAAAGCTTAATTCTTATTAGACTGTATTGTTATGATTGCAATTTGTTTGAATGCCGTTAATAAGGAAAATTAATTAGGATTTGTTATTTTTGTTATTGCAGTTTACAAAGTCAAAGTCTAAATTCCTTTATTTACATGAATTATTAAAAATAGTGCTTACAAATCGTCAAATATTAAAATTAAAATAAAAAACTAATACAAAAACTAAAGTTTTGCCCTATGGAGCCTTCACATGTCTCATAATTTTTTACTTTTTACCCTACCAGTGCTTCGAGACCAACATTTGGTGAAAAGAAGTCAACTCAGTCACCACTATCTGCCGACTTTACTTTTATTTTAATACAATTTACCAACAGCTCTTAAAAATCTAGATCAGTTTTATTGATAAAACCATAGTTATTATTTAGTAATTGACGGGTTGTCGGCGTTTTTGCATGATGAATCATCTCGATAAGAAATGGGTTCAATCTCAGTAGAGTCAATTTAGACATTATTTATAATGGCGAATTTGTTAGAATATTTATGTAATAATAATGTGTCTGTTGATACGGAAAATATCTATCTTATGCATAAGAAAATCCTTTCTTAAAATCATATTTTTATTGAAACACACTACAACATATTTAAATAGTTTTATTGTATTTCCTATTAGTGTAATATCTAAAGAAAACACTCTTTAATTACATTATTTATTGCGTAATTTTAATATCTCCGGCCCGCATGTGGGTCGTATCTAAAACAGTATAAATTGAATAATTGGTAATCTCAATGACATTAATGGCTTTATTATACAGCGGAGTAGTGGTGGGTGATTCGCAGAGGGTTCCAGGTTCGGTTCCTGAATGAGTCAATTAAGTAAATAGGTACAGTTTTAAGTAAATAGGTACAGTTTTAAGTAAATAGGTACAGTTTTTTTACATTTGGAAGACGTTTCTTTATATTGTCTGACATATAAAGTATAAATGTTCGTTTTTACGATGGAAAGGAATGTCAATTGATTAATCATAGTAAAAAATCATAATAAAGCACATATTTTTATCCTTAACGAGACAAAACTGTTAATAGGCAGTTAAAAAGTGATTTCTCTTATCTCAACATTTTTAACAAGTAATGCCTTGTACAATTACTGCTTCTAATTAAAATCTGTGAAGAACCAGCCAATTAATTAATGACTACCTTAACAATGGAAATGTTAAGTCGATCAGTAAAAAAAATATGTTTGATTGTTTGTAACTTCTTATAACTTTTCCCGTATATTTTTATGACAAGCTTTTATTTGCCCTTACCTACATCTTCTGTGTGTATTGTTTTTTTTCATGACAATAGAACTCTGCAAACTTACTCGTAGAAGTAAGATAAAAATCTACATAACAGATTTTTTTTTGCAATTAAAGTAGACCTAATTTTTTGTTTTATCACGGTGTAATTAAGTAAGCTTTTACTGCTTAATACCATAAACGTAGTTCGTGACACCCAAAGTGACCAAAAAGTTGCGAACTTTTTGGCTACTTTGGGTGTCACAAACGAAGTATTTGACACTGACTGTAATTAAATGGTTAAATGGTTTGGTAACTCTACCGCGAACTGAAATACTAAAATAATAAACGTACATACCGAAACAACAGCTGTTATTAAACCTACGAGTTTTTTCTCAATTTAACCCTTTTCCAATCTGCGGGGAAATATGACGAAGGTTATTGCAAAACGGTTTGAAAATGTTAAGCTGCGGCCACACGACTTATCGGATGTGTAATTTAGATGTAAATCAATCTAATTTATTATTTAATGATATTTGAAAGATAAATTCCACACCACACAAAACTGCCAATCACAGAAAATTAAAAAAAATAACACCATGAAACTTTTGAAACACCAAAAATAAACCTTTACACCTTAAAGCAATTTAGAATAAAAACTAAGTCAAAATTCGGGCAAAATCCCCAACCGCCAGACAGCTAGTCCCAAACGCATATATTTAACCCTTTACGCGCCAGCAGAATCCTAAAAGACATTTTCGCAGTAGACAATCGCGTAATTTTATATCCCTCGCGTCGTGCATTTCAATTGCGAGGAGAAAAATGTCAGATCGTATAGACCCGCCGACAAAGTAACTCAATTAACACCCAGATCCTAGTAGGGTGTGCATATATCATCCACTAACTTAACTTATTACTACTCCAATCGGTATAATACGATTCTAGCAAGGAACAGAAATACATATGTGTAGGTGTGAAGTGATCTCAAATAATTTATTGTACAGTTGACAGCATATCAAAGAAATATCCTTGTTGCAAAATCTCGCTTCTAATTACCACTGCATAACGTCGTTGTCGAGGAAAACCTCGTAAGTGGATTTTTTACCAAAAAACACTTTTTTATGGAGGTAGGTATGTAAGAAAACCTCTCAACGCACATTTCGATGCTAATGGAATGATTGTAGTGCCATCTATAGTGCGTTCAATGAAAATCTCGTAAAAATGTTCAGGAGACGGTTTGTTGTCTCTGCTGAAAATAATTCTTTTCGGTACTCCCGAGGTTTTCACTCGTCAAAAAAGGTGCCAGTGTGGTGCCTTTATTCTGTTTTGTCATCCGTACCTGAGTCATTGATATTTATATGAGTCAAAGTATTTTTATCGGCCGCCCAGTGGCGGATTTACCAATAGGCCAAGTAGGCCAGTGCCTAGGGCGGCAGATTTAGAAGGGCGGCAAATTTAGCAATTTTTTTTTTACAGAAAAAAAATAAAATAATTATGTATACGTATACACAATCCATATAAATAAACGATTAATAAACGCACTGTAATAATATATACTTAGGTACTTATGTGATCATGAATTTTAAAATATTTCAATGGCGTTTCAATAAAAATAAAATAAAAAACTCGTAACACAGGATCTTCGGAGCCTAGCACGAGCACCATCTCTATACAACTTCATGTATATGGTTTTACAGGGTGGCCCAGAAGAAAATACACTTTTGAAAATTCAAGGAAACGAAAACTGTACATTTTTGTAGAACTTTAGCTATTGCAATTTAAAGGAAATTTAGTGCAATTTATTTTGAAATTTACTATCTTTTATAAATTTTATCGTACATGTGATTCCCTTGACGTTTACAACATTCGGTCAACATACATCAAAATTTTGGAAAACTTTCGTAAGCGCTCCTGCACACGACGCCGCTGACGCGCCGCCGCGCCGCCGCCGCGCCTTTGCGCTGTTTAGGCCTCAGCCTCGAATTTAGCGGGCAGCGGCGCGGGAGCGGCGGCGGCGCGGGAGCGGGGCGGGCAACGCAGACTCGTTCTCGAAACAAGCGGGCAGCTCGCACGGCGCTTTAGCGGCGAAGTGTTGTATTGTCGAGATATTTGTTTTTATTCGTAAACGAAATGTCTAAACAACGGCGACAATTTTATTTCGATTCAAATTTATTCCTAACGCTCGATTTATTGTGGGCAAAAGAAGGAGTGCGCAGCCCGCTCGTTGCCCGCTCCCGCGCCGCTGCCCGCTCGTTGCCAGCTCCCGCGCCGCTGTTTTCGAGAACCGGTCGATTTGATTTTACGCATAAGATCCTGCCGCTACAGCCGTCGCCCCGCTGCCCGCTAAATTTGAGGCTGAGGCCTTATACGCGCCGCGTGAACACCGCTGCCGCGCCGCCGCCGCGCCGCGCGCGAAATTATGCTTTGACGGCGCGGCGGCGGTTTTACTCGGTGCGTATGAACAGTGTAGCGGCGCGGCGACGGCGCGGCGGCGGCGCGGTGGCGGCGTCGTGTGCAGGAGCCCTTAGAGTTACCTCAAAATGGATTCAGTATGGATGAATTGAATTGCAGTGTTTTTAGATTATTAGAGTATACTCTGCTCATAAGGTAACCCCACAAAAAGAAGTCTGCTGGAATGAGATTAGCGCTTCTTAGAGGCACCCCTGCTTTAATTGGTTTGTTGCATTGAAAGGATGATTAATTTTTGAGAGCGCTATACTGGTAGGCTGAAAAGCTTTTTGATTTCAAAGCTGCAAAATTCGCAAGGTTATGACCGGAGCACTTGGTTTCATCAAGATGGGGCTGCGTGTCATACTTCAACTGAGAGAATTTAGATGGTTAGAGACATGTTCCCACAAAAAAATAATTTCAGGCAGGGGTGACATCTCCTGGCCGCCAGGAAGCCCTGATCTCACTCCAGAAAATTATTTTTTGTGGTGTTACATTAAGAATAGAGTATACTTTTATAATCCAACAACCATGCAGCAACTGAAGCTGAGCATTCGGCAAAAAATTTAAAATAGGTTTCGAGACCAGGTGATTCTGACGAACGCATTCCAAGATTTTGATGTATGTTGATCGAATGTTGTAAGCGTCAAGGAAATCTCCTGGGCGATGTAATTTAATAAAGGTAAATTTAAAAATAAATTGCATTAAATTTTCTTTAAATTGCAATAGTTAAAGTTCTATAAAAATGTACAGTTTACGTTTCCTAGAATTTTCAAAAGTGAATTATCTTCTGGGCCACCCTGTATTACCAAGCCTTGGTCTTTCTGTTTACCTTTAAGTAGTTCTTAGCTAATTATACTGGATATAGCACTTCGCATGGCTCTGTGAACACCGGTGACAAATTGTTCAGGTGAGAGAAGCTTTTCTTGCTTAAAACGGGTTAAAAACTATCTACGATCTACTTTAATTCAAGAAAAGCTTAATGCTTTATCTCTTTTCTTTTCTTCTCTTCTTTTTTCTTTTTTTTTCTCTTTTGTGTTTTCATACGACGATATAATTAATGATAATCTCGCAAGAAAATAATGTAAAACTTATTTGATCTCATTGCCTGTCACCATTAACTGGATTGTTAACATGTTAAATTTTATTAGAAATTTTTTGTACTGTTTTTTAACTGTTATGTGCAATAAAAAATATTTAACAAAAACAACAATGTTTACTGACCACACATTATTTTGTCTGTGTTCATAATGTAGGTATTTTTAAGTAATGCCTTTCCCCACCTTTTGATTAGTACTTTTGAGTAGTAGTAGTCTCTAACTCTTCAGTACATAGCGGGTTGCAATAATAATCTAGTAACTGACAGAAATATCATTAAGTTCACAATCATACTAATAACGGGATTAAACTAACGAATTGAATTTCAAAAGTCAGTAGGGGCGGCAAAAATTGAATGGCCTACTAGCGGCAAATTTGTAAATCCGCCACTGNAGCCCAAATTGTTGCTGTAACCGGTGACTCGGAGAGCGAAGGGTTAAATGATTTTAGAAGACTCGAGTTTCAATAAGATCGATAGGGGAATAACATTTTGAGGTTAATTGTTAACCTGTCAAGTATCATCAAAACGAGATGCAATAGAAAATAACAAAGAAGCTCTCCGCCTCTTAGGAATTTATATTAAGTGCTTGGTTTATAAGTTTACTAGCGGCCGCCCGCGACTTCGTACGCGTGGATCCCGTTTTACCCCCTTCATCTATCTTACGCGGTTTAGATTTTTTCATACAAATGTTTTTTCCCGCTAATTCCCGTTCCCGTGAGAATTTCGGGAATTCCTTTCTTAGTGCACCTCTACGGTACCTAAGCTAAGTCCCCTCCAAATTTCAAGTGCCTACGTTTAGCCGTTTCGGCTGTGCGTTCATATGTCACTAAGTCAGTCAGTTTCTCCTATTATATATGTATTTAGATTTGCAGTGTTAATATTACAGTCAAAATGCATTTGACTATTTTTGCAGTCTTGTTTAACTGTTTTTGTTTAAGGTCATCGGTCAAAACCTGTCAAAACCATACTTTACATAGAAATAAAAACAACATATCCTCACAAAAAAAAATAGTTTTTCCATAGGGTGTAACACACAGAACTACCCACCTGAAGCCAGTGATGACAATCCCAGCTCCGCTAAAAGAACATCACACAAAACCGCGTTCCCACAGGGCATTCCGGGAAACCTTTTCCCTACTGCCTTATAGGGCTGCCGGTGTTTTTACAGCGACTCTTCAATACATAGAGCTTAGGAAATAAGAAAATATATCGGATTTTTTTTGGGGAGTGTAACTCATTTCATTTTTGCAAGTTGGCTTTTAAAAAGCACCTTTACACATCCCAATATTAACCCTACATCTGCTTCAGGACAAAAAGTCTGCTTTCATACGGTTAATGATGTAAAAATACAAGGTTTAAGACTTCTAAACGGCTATGATTAAGCCACAGAAAATGGAAAACTATCTGACATAGCCTCTACTAAGTTATGCACGCTTTCATGGTCCCTAAACCTTTAATTAGCTGTGATTGATTTGTAACGATATACTGAGCACATTTACTTATTCCTATCAAAGTCATCATTTCAGCCACAGGACGGCCATTGCTGAACATAAAGCCATATTAACATTTCTTAGCGAATAAGTAGAGTCGCTTCTCAAACTAAATTTTATATAAACAACTTGAAAAAATTGGCCATATAGACCAGTTGGTAGCATTTATTCTCAAAGTACGAGTAAAACATAAAGATAAAAAGTTTCGTATTTTTCCTCAAAATCTAGCCCACTGAGGCAGCCCTAGCGCCAGCCCTGTTGACTCGCATGTCTTTGTGCAGCCCTGCACATTTGCGTAATGAGCAACAAATGACACGTATTTGCCGCCATTGTCTCACGCAGATGACAGGCCAACGACCTGTGTGAAGCCTCCTGTCATTGCAAGAGTAGATGCAGATTTTTGAAAGAGTAGAATACTATAGGATGTCATGCACCACCCACAAGGGAGCAGATGACCTTATAAAGGTTGCGGGAAAGCGCTGGACGCATACCGTTTTCAGTGTTTAACTAATTTACAAATCATTGGGGAAGGCTTATGTTTAGCGCAGTGGATGTTCTGTGGATGTAATGTTGATGATGATGATGAAATAATTTTATAAGTATGTCAATATGATAGATTATATAGTAGACGATCGATGATAGAGTAACTCGCATACAAAGGTAATAGAGAGAATCCATCCTCTGGCAAAACCATCTTATCATTATCTGCTTTCATGGCTTAACTTTATTGCATTACAGCTCTTACATGATAATATGATAGATGTAGAGATACTGTAATATCATTCGTGTTTTTAGCTCTCTCTACCTCAATGCGACATAGCCAACGCTACAAACGGTCCGTTGTGCGATGTTGAAACTTTAAACTCAAAGCCGTACTACTCCCAAAAGGCACCGGGAAGAGCGGTTCCCAGCAAATGTCCCATACTGGGCGAGGACGCGGCGACTACCGACAGATTGTGGCAAGAAGTCGCGGTGGCGACTAATCGCAGCTATTACGACTATGCGCACAGAGCAGCTGGGGACAGAGGTGGCATCCCGATTGAACCCTGTCACAATGTCTGGCAATCAAGATACGGTAAATTATACGTTAATAATAATATCGTTTGACTTTTCTTAAATATCAAAGCGGCAAAGGTCAAACGCAAAGCTCAAGACCGAACGCGATAGAGAACTGTTGTGACGCCCTCTGCCCCATCTAGGGGACATAGGACCTTAAGTCAAGTAAATCAACCTTAATTTCTTTCTCACAGTGAATCGTATCATTTAAAAATACCAATCAAAGTATTACTTGAAAAATAAATACACGCACACAAATTCTAATAGATTTCCCACACATAAATAAAACAAATATGCAATCTATTTCACAAAATGGCTTATCTTTTGTTTTTTTTTAACTCAAGACTCAACCACATTAACAGCTACATATTATTATAGTGTCTGTTTCAAAGTACTCTGTGCAATTCTCGCGTTTATGGTTCCAATGTCGGATCGCAAAATCGCTTGCCCAGTTTAGCGCGCAATTACTTACTGGCCGATTCTAGCTTTATTGCTCATGCGCCGCTTTTTTAGCTCGCCTCGCCTGACAAGCCAATAACACAGTCTTACATGTCCTTTACTGGCCCTTCGAGGAATTTGGAAATCATGTAACGATTATGAGAGGCTTCTAGGGAACGAGATGGCAGCTAAGGATAATAATAGCTAAGAATTACACTTAATTACTTATTTATATGGCCATCGGTGAAACGAGTTAATTGCCGAATAAAATGCTGAGAGACGCTGAAGAATGATTGGAGTTTTATTGCAAATAACACAATTGACAAAATGACTTGTAGTTATTTGATCGATCAAAGAACTGAGTAGCAGACTGAAGACACATCTTTTTCAGACAAACTCAAGAGTTTTTTTGTGCTAATGGAATAAATAATGGAATCTGTAAATACGAGTAACTGTATTTATAAATACTTTCTTCCACATGTTCTTTATCACGCTGTGGTCGATATAAAGGGTAAAGACCACCACCATGTATCTAATAAGGAACATCTTCAGCGAGCGAAACAGTTATGCCAGTTCATAAGTATGCAATCCTGAGCAGTCACATAAGCAGTGCAGTGAAGACAACTCTGGCCATTCCAAACCAATTCCGACTACATTCCTTTAAGGTATCATTTCAAAAGCATCGTTATCAACACACTTTGACAGATAAGCCCAGCTCATCCCGGAACGCGGGCAAAAAGCCTGGCACGCGGGTCCCGCGATACGACCGGTTTTTGTGCAATACTGCCTTCTCGATCAATATTAATTTAATAAGCAATGATACTATCTGGCATTAATTACACTAGCTGGAGTCGTCGCTTGCATACAATGGCGTCAAATGCGTTTTTGTGCATCCACTTTAATTTATTAACGCGTTTATACCTTCCCACATTAATTACTTCAGCACTTGCTGTAGCAGGCAATTTAATAATAGACGAACATGGATTAAGCTGAAACTTTCCTCATTTCAGCCTGCCTAAGTGGCAAACTGAATTTAGCTAGATACAGAAATATAGAAGTGATAACCGCCTATTGACACCTTATACTTCAGAAGATTTTTTTTTATCCACAACGAGGAAGCTCTTGGCCTGTATCTCACCTGATGGTAAGTGATGATCAGGCCGAAGGTGGAAGCGAGCTTCACCCGGAATCCTCAACCACGGAGGAACTGGCTATCTTACCTCTAACTGCCGGAACACAACAATGCTGTTAACATTGTTGTTATGGCGACAGACTTAAGTAAGATGGTGGTAGCTAGCCAGGCGGACTTAGAACAAGCCCTACCACCAACCAAACCGAACAGAAAAATCTGCCCCCACTGGGAATCGAACCCGGGACCTCTGCGTCTGAAGCAGGTGGTCTAACCACTAGACCACAGAGGCGGTTGATGTCGATTGGTTGCTGTCTACCTGCTTAATACTTAGTTGAGATCTTGTGAAGTATTATTTTGCAAAGACTTGATTTCACTTGACACTGTACCAAAGATTCTGTTGTTACTCTACCTTTTTGGTGTTTCTACTGAATTCCTGGTATTGTTGTGTTGAAATTATCCTTGTCTTCACATATTGAAACACGTTTAGCTCGCTCTAATTGCTCTAAGTCCAATCAACGTTGCACATTACCCCGTTCTCGTCCCAGTGACAGTGTGCAGTGTTAATTGGCTCGATCGATTCCTAACCTAATTAAACAAATGACCTGGTCACGTCACAGGTCAGGTGTGGCCACCTGGTCAGTGATGCGAACTCGACTTTTGCATGTTGCGATTTTTTTGCTGAGCGGGCGCCCCTAGCATAGCTTATTTTTTTAAATGTATACCATGTATAAATAAAGTATAAAGTTTTTCTTATTGTTATTAAGTCACGAAAATTAATAGGCTTTTGAAAAGCTCTTATACACGTCTGACTATTACTTTATCCTTACCTTACCACTGCTTTGGAACTTACAGAGATGGCTGAGGATATGGTGTGTTGCAATTTTAATAACGCGTACTTTTAAACGACATTACTTAATTAATGCCTGTATTGTGAAAAGTTAAAAGCTCGATTCATGCTCTACATATTAGATTTATATTAAGGTCTAGTATGTATGAATTTAAATTTTTAGACCTATTCTAATTGACCATACTGATTTTTCACTATCCAGTCACCACAATATCAACATGCCGTAAGTATTATTTAGTATTTATCGACAAGCACTTTACTTTGAGTGGGATATCGATAAATTATTTAAATTGTGTAGACAGTTTGAAATATTGCTATCAATTCTGACGGGCCTGCATAGCGAGACGTCCCCCAACCACATCGTAATTCGCGTTACCATTTTGTTACTAACTCTTGGAGTTTACGCACTAGGTCCCTCCCTCGTTAGGTACCTCTTTGCTCATTACAGCGAGCAGACAGACGGACTGTTGTGACTTCATAATTATGTGTTTGCGAGGGGAGCCCTGAATGGGTCTCATTCGGGAACAACCTGCGAATGTAATCAGAGGCGGGACAATTCGCGCCTCTCGTTTTTTCAACTCCTGTGTAGCCGACATCTAGTCAATAAACTATTATGGAGGTTTTATAGGCACGCTCTCCTTCTAAAACATATTATTCGGTCATTATTTTCTANATTTTTATCGGCCGCCGGTCTAATCACGTGTAATTTACTCTTCTAGTTTGGAGCGAAATAAATTGGTTTGATTAAGAAAACTTTTTATGAGATAACGAGGAGATCCTGATGACGTGTTGGTAAAAAATATCATCTTAACTATTATTTACTGCAACAAACTGCAATTTAAAATCAAATTACTTTTAAACATTAAACTCTTTACAAAAATCGTAAAAAACCTAGTCACCCTACCTGTATGTAATTACACCCTTATCTCGTCCGGATCCGGAGTCCGGACAGTGTCCGAGTAATTGGCCGGACGCGCTGCTGCCGGCGGGTCGCGTGCCGTAACCGAACCTGCGAGCGATACCTCGAATTAGAGGGACTCTGGAGCCCAAATAGTTGCTGTAACCGGTTACTCGGAGAGCGAAGGGTTAAATGATTTTAGAAGACTCGAGTTTCAATAAGATCGATAGGGGAATAACATTTTGCGGTTAATTGTTAACCTGTCAAGTATCATCAAAACGAGATGCAATAGAAAATAACAAAGAAGCTCTCCGTCTCTTAGGAATTTATATTAAGTGCTTGGTTTATAAGTTTCTTTCCAGTGTTTATATTTCAGTCAAAACTCATTGGACAGATTTTTGCAGTCTTATGATGTTTTATTTAAGGTCATCGGTCAAAACCACTACTTTACATAGAAATAAAAACAACATATCCTCTCACAAAAAACTAGTTTTTCCATGGGGTGTAACACACAGATCTACCCACCTGAAGCCAGTGATGACAATCCCAGCTCCGCTAAAAGAACATCACACAAAACCGCGTTCCCACAGGGCATTCCGGGAAACCTATTCCCTACTGCCTTATAGGGCTGCCGGTGTTTTTACAGCGACTAACTTTACAATAGAGCTTAGGAAAATATGTGTATGTTTTCACTTCAAAACGCGAATGCCAAAGTCAATATATGAAGTTTTATCAGATCTGTTTTGGGGAGTAAAACATAAAACTCATTATATTTTTGCAAGTAGGCTTTTAAAAAGCACTTTTACACGTATTAACCCTACCACTACTTCAGGACAACAAAGGCCAGTGTTGATAAGAAGCAGCGTGGCAGCGCAAGAAACTCAGTCACTATTAGGCCCTTTTCACACGTCCCGGTTGCCGGCTAACCGGCGCCGGGTATCCGGTGGTGAAGTGTATGGGCATGGTACGTAGCTTTTACATGTTTCGGCGTAATTAATCCGGCATGCCCATACACNACATGTTTCGGCGTAATTAATCCGGCATGCCCATACACTTCACGACCGGGTACCCGGCGCCGGTTAGCCGGCAACCGGGACGTGTGAAAAGGGCCTTACGCTTAAACTGTTTTGTTTTTAAAACGATCAATGATGTAAAAATACAAGTTTTAAGATTTGAACGAGTGTAATAAGAAACGGCTAATAATTAATTAAGAAACGGCTATGATTCCAGCCACAGAAAATGGAAAACTATCTGGCATAGCCTCCACTTAGTTATGCACGCTTTCATGGTCCCTGAACCCTTATTAAACTGTAGTTTATGACTATAATTACATTTATTCTCATCATCATCATCATTTCAGCCACAGGAGCAGGACGTCCACTGCTTATCATAGGCCTCCCCCAATGTTTTCCAAATTGACTGGTTGGTAGCTATAAAACTTAAGGACAAAATTTTCGTATTTTTTCTTTAATTCTAGCCCACTGCAGCAACCCTAGCGCCAGCCCTGTTGACTTGCATGTCTTTGTGCAGCCCTGCACATTTGCGTAATGAGCAACAAATGACACGTATTTGCCGCCATTGTCTCACGCAGATGACAGGCCAACGACCTGTGTGAAGCCTCCTGTCATTGCAAGAGAAGATGCAGATTTTTTAAACTACTACTACTGCTATTTCTATTTATTTATGTTAACCGGCAGACAGCGGTGACTGAGTTTGTTGCGGCGCTTCTTCTCAGCACTTGCCAAAAGTTGGTCTCGAAGCGCTGGTAAGGTAAAAAGATTATGAGACATGTAAAGGCTCCTTAAGAGCAAAATATTTGACGATTTGTAAGTGCTATTTATTAGTCTATACAAACAAAGAAATTTTGACTTTGACTTTGAAAGAGCAGAGTTCTATAGGAAGTTCACCAGAATCCTATACGAGGTGGATAGATAACATTTAAAGGTTGCAGGAAGCCGCGGGTGTAGGCCGCTACCAACTGGCCAATCTGGAAACCATTGGGGAAAGCCTACATTTAACAATGGACGTTCTGTTGCTGAAATGATGATGCAGATATTTCAAAGAGTAAAATACTATAGGACTTCATGCACCACCCACAAGGGGGCAGATGACCTTATAAAGGTTGTGGGAAAGCGCTGGATGCAGACCGTTTTCAGTAAACTAATTTGCAAATCATTGGGGGAGGTCTATGTTCAGCGCAGTGGATGTTCTGTGGATGAAATGTTGATGATGATGATGATGATGAAAGAATTCTATAGGTATGTCAATAACATAGATTCACGAGTAGCTCACATACGAAAGTAATAGAGTAACCTCTGGCAAAACCTAAAAAGCATTTTATTAACATAAAATCTCATCTTATCATTAACTGCTTTAAGGACATAAGTAAAGTCATTTACTTGCATTAGAGCTCTTACCGTTATTATTGAAATAAAGAAACTATAATATGATAGATGTAGAGATATATGTGCTATGTAGCCCACTGTAACATCATTCGTGTTTATTAGCTCTCTCTACCTCAATGCGACATGGCTGCCAACGTTACAACGGTCCGTTTTGCGATGTTGAAACTTTAAACTCAAAGCCGTACTACTCCCAAAAGGCACCGGGAAAAGCGGTTCCCAGCGAATGTCCCATACTGGGCGAGGACGCGGCGACTACCGACAGATTGTGGCAAGAAGTCGCGGTGGCGACTAATCGCAGCTATTACGACTATGCGCACAGAGCAGCTGGGGACAGAGGTGGCATCCCGATTGAACCCTGTCACAATGTCTGGCAATCAAGATACGGTAAATTATACGTTAATAATAATATCGTTTGACTTTTCTTAAATATCAAAGCGGCAAAGGTCAAACGCAAAGCTCAAGTCCTTTGTGACGCCCTCTGCCCCATCTAGGGGACATAGGACCTTAAGTCAAGTAAATCAACCTTAATTTCTTTCTCACAGTGAATCGTATCATTTAAAAATACCAATCAAAGTATCACTTGAAAAATAAATACACGCACACAAATTCTAATAGATTTCCCACACATAAATAAAACAAATATGCAATCTATTTCGCAAAATGGCTTATCTTTTGTTTTTTTTTTTAACTCAAGACTCAACCACATTAACAGCTACATATTATTATAGTGTCTGTTTCAAAGTACTCTGTGCAAATCTCGCGTTTATGGTTCCAATGTCGGAACGCAAAAACGCTTGCCCAGTTTAGCGCGCAATTACTTACTGGCCGATTCTAGCTTTATTGCTCATGCGCCGCTTTTTTAGCTCGCCTCGCCTGACAAGCCAATAACACAGTCTTACATGTCCTTTACTGGCCCTTTCGAGGAATTTGGAAATCATGTAACGATTATGAGAGGCTTCTAGGGAACAAGATGGCAGCTAAGGATAATAATAGCTAAGAATTGCACTTAATTTTATTACTTATTTATATGGCCATCGGTGAAACGAGTTAATTGCCGAATAAAATGCTGAGAGACGCTGAAGAATGATTGGAGTTTTATTGCAAATAACACAATTCATAAAATGACTTGTAGTTATTTGATCGATCAAAGAACTGAGTAGCAGACTGAAGACACATCTTTTTCAGACAAACTCAAGAGTTTTTTTGTGCTAATGGAATAAATAATGAAAACACTAACTGTATTTATAAATACTTTCTTCCACATGTTCTTTATCACGCTGTGGTCGATATAAAGGGTAAAGACCACCACCATGTATCTAATAAGGAACATCTTCAGCCAGCGAAACAGTTATGCCAGTTCATATGCAATCCTAAGCAGTCACATAAGCAGTGAAGACAACTCTGGCCATTCCAAACCAATTCCGACTACATTCCTTTAAGGTATCATTTCAAAAGCATCGTTATCAACACACTTTGACAGATAAGCCCAGCTCATCCCGGAACGCGGGCAAAAAGCCTGGCACGCGGGTCCCGCGATACGACCGGTTTGTGCAATACTGCCTTCTCGATCAATATTAATTTAATAAGCAATGATACTATCTGGCATTAATTACACTAGCTGGAGTCGTCGCTTGCATACAATGGCGTCAAATGCGTTTTTGTGCATCCACTTTAATTTATTAACGCGTTTATACCTTCCCACATTAATTACTTCAGCACTTGCTGTAGCAGGCAATTTAATAATAGACGAACATGGATTAAAAGCAGAAGCTTTCCTCATTGCAGCCTGGCTAAGTGGCAAACTGAATTTAGCTAGATACAGAAATATAGAAGTGATAACCGCCTATTCACACCTTATACTTCAGAAGATTGGTGGCTGCTTACCTGCTTCATAGTTGAGATCTTGTTAGGTATAATTTTGCAAAAGACTTGATTTCACTTGACACTCTACCAAAGATTCCCTTGTTGCTCTACCTTTTTGGTGTTTCTACTTAATTCCTGGTATTGTTGTGTTCAAATTATCCATGTCTTCACATATTGAAACACGTTTAGCTCGCTCTAATTGTTCTAAGTCTAATCAACGTTGCACATTACCCCGTTCTCTGTCCCAGTGACAATGTGCAGTGTTAATTGGCTCGATCGGTTCCTAACCTAATTAAACAAATGACCTGGTCACGTCACAGGTCAGGCCACCTTGGGCAGTGATGCGAGCTTGACTTGTGGACAGCGTACATTATCTATTAAAAGTCATGAAAGTCAATTACTTTCTGGAAATAGGCCTTTAAAAAGCTCTATCACTTTCCTTACCACTGCTTCGGGTCTTAGAGAGATGACTGAGAAAATGTTGTGGAGCAATTTTAATACATATTACGTAACGTGTATTTTTTATATGACATTACTTATTGCCTATATTGTGAAAAGCTCCAAACTTCACTTCAACGATTCATGCTCTACATAGATTTATATTAAGGCCTAGTATGTATGAATTCAAATTTTTAGACCTATTCTAATTGGCCATACCGATTTTACACTATCCAGTCACCACAATATCAACATACCGTAAGTATCATTTAATATTTATCGACAAGCACTATACTTTGAATGGTATCGGTAAAATATAAGACTCCACTTATTATTTAAATTGTGTAGACAGTTTGTAAAAATATTTCAATCAATTCTGACGGGCCTGCATAGCGAGACGACCCCCCAACCACATCGTAATTCGCGTTACCATTTTGTTACTAACTCTTGCAGTTTACGCACTAGGTCCCTCCCTCGTTAGGTACCTCTTTGCTCATTACAGCGAGCAGACAGACGGACTATTGTGACTTCATAATTATGTGTTTGCGAGGGGAGCCCTGAATGGGTCTCATTCGGGAACAACCTGCGAATGTAATCAGAGGCGGGACAATTCGCGCCTCTCGTTTTTTCAACTCCTGTGTAGCCGACATCTAGTCAATAAACTATTATGGAGGTTTTATAGGCACGCTTTTGTTCTATAACACAATATTCGGTCATTATTTTCAATAATTATACGACCTTTTAAATAAACAAAAAGTGTTCGAAGTCTAAACCCACAATGAAAATACGTAAAAAACTGTTTGTTGTGATCATTTCCCGCCCATTCTTTTTATTTCATAATCTGTGCTCACAGTAACAGCTTGGCGCAAACGCGTATTAGCCGGAGGTGTATCCTGGACCGCGGCCAAACGACAGGTGCTCTGGCCGAAACGAGAACTTAAAAAAACAGCGTTCGAAAATGGAACATGCTATTTATACGCGGCCAGCTATTTTTGAAAACAAAAGACGGTGACTGCTATGGAGCAATTTCTGCCTTCATTTGTTATGATGACCCCATACACATTTGTATAGTAGATATACATTTGTGTCACATATATAGCAAGTTATTCGTATTATGGGTGGGTTTATATGCCATTAACATTAATACTCTACCATTAAGGAAACTATACGCTGTATTACAGTAAATCTATTTCTTAACTTAACTATACTTTCGCCTCAAGTTTGATGAATCGATAATTCCAATGTTATGACTTGGTCAACTTAATAATCCTGTCAATATGCAAGCATAACCTTTGAGCACGTGAATGCAAGTAATTGAATTTAAGTGGCCTCCTTCAGACTGCACTTTACTGGGGGTATCTTGCAAACGATACCTGATGCCTCTCGCTCACTCACTCTGGTATGCTATCATGAGTAAAAGAGACGGTTATAACGGAGTATAGGATGGTTTCAATCGTTTTGGTTAGTAGGGAACTTGCGAATGATGTTGCGTCGTATTGACAACGCGTGAATGCGTCTTTGTCGTCGCCACAATGACTGCTAACTAGCGCTGGTGATTGACGACTCTCAAAATATACGACCACCACTCATAATATAATAAGTACCTACAATTGAGTCTTTGCTTGAAGGCACATAAATATTGTCCCGAGGAAACGGTAGGGAGATATATGATTTGGGACGTGTGTACCTACATATTAGTAGAGTACTAATGCCACTCTATATCCAAATAAAAACATAATTGATTCAGATAATTTGGGCCTGACTGAACACGTTACAGGCAAAATGAATATGAAAGACAGATTTGCCCCATATTCTCAAAAGCTTTGTAAGTGAAAACAGCGCCTAGCGACCCTACCTACGGCCTACGGTAAGTACTCGGCAAAAGAATGTATAAATCTCAAAGGGTCATCGAGTCAAGACGCCCCGCACTCGAGTGATCGCTGATTTGACGCACTCTACCTGACAGGCAAACTTATATTACACCTCTATAATACTGCTACACGACTCCGAGCTGTATAACGAGGTGCTAAAACACACAGTTAAGCAGGCACAACATTTATAACTCTCTGAAAGTTGTCATCGGTGCCTTTGCTCGCGAATGATATAACTCAAGATTGGTTCGATATGACGTCGATCTCTTCTATTTTTCGGATCGGATTGGAGATTGCTCGCGATGGGATATGGCGTTTAGAGATGCAGAAATGTTGTCTACTAAACGGTTGAGATGTTCAAATGTTCCGATACTACTTTTGACAGTCAGTATTTAAAATTAATTTATAATAACTATGACACCCTGTCCCAAATTAAACATAGCTTTTTATGGTGACTACACCAAACAACAGAGACCGCGATAGCAATTGATTTCTATTGTCTCGATTCGCAGGTACTTGAAGGGAGGTTTATGACTCGAAGCGTAAATAAATAAATAAAGTAAATGCTCGTGCTCATCACTCACGCACAACAAACTCCCTATGGGGTTAGAACTTTCAACTGCATCTGGCATAGTAAATGTGCAAACCAAACCACCTTGCCAGGCAGGCATTATTGTTAAAATTTGTAAGTACAGTCTCTCTCCTGAATAAAGCATGTATCGTAGAGACAGAAATTAGTGTCGATAGAAAGATAGGATACTCATTTTTGTAATATCAAAATTGAGCATTTCTTGCATTGATGCAAAGGCAGCAGTAGAGATTACCAGACAAAACAATCTTTTAGCTTTGTTATACAGTAATCCAGGCTAAACTTGTTACGCCCGTTTTCACAAACGATGCTTG
Source organism: Ostrinia furnacalis (assembly GCF_004193835.3). Taxonomy (NCBI): domain Eukaryota; kingdom Metazoa; phylum Arthropoda; class Insecta; order Lepidoptera; family Crambidae; genus Ostrinia; species Ostrinia furnacalis. Next base: position 1,151,866 of record NW_021137421.1, on the reverse strand, counting down.
CTTAAGTGAAGCAGCAAATCGAACACACAGCGTTGAACAGAGCTCTGTGATTGGTTCATGTCACCCTGTGCGTCCACGCGCACTGTGAGACCTCATAGTAAAGATTGTGAATACGGGCGTTAGTAAATTAAGTAGCTGCTAAGTATCAAGCGTACTTAAGTTCGTAGTAAGAGAACTTCGTACTTCCTTCAGGACAAATATTTGTGTGTCACATCTGACTCACGTTTTATATCTTCCAGGCAACGTCCGAATTAATGGCGCCCATTGACCAACCGAATTAGAAGGGGTTTAGAGCTCACAATAAAGAATGCGATGTCGCGCGCATCGGAAGCGCGGATTAGACGCGCGCGCATGGCCGGGGCTAAATTTACCGCGGAGTAGCATGAAAACATCGTGACTTTGTTTTGGAATTTATTTATTCAAATCTACACCATGTCATCTTGTATTAAACTTGAAAAACTTTTACAATTATTTTCTATTTTTCTTTTATTTTCTTTAAATAGCTATAGTAAACTCTATCATCCGAGACCTTTCTAGCTAGCTTTTTATATTTTAGAACTGATAGTTTTGTTTCTTAACGTGATTCAGTTACTCGCCAATTCGCCATGTGACACTTGGTAGGTATTAGATTGAAATAAACTTACGAATCAAATAGTTTACTAATAGGGTATCTTAAATAAATTAAACACTTAGGCAATATATTATCCTGGCACCATTGTAACTTGAAGTGAAGGTAAATAAGTGACGCATGTCTTGAGTACCAACATAGGAATTTAGGGGTAGATAAGATACACTACGAGATAAGGGTAGTTTCTAAAACACAACCGTTAGTGTCACCATTAATTTTGTTTTCACATCGTAAAAAACACTTCGAATGCTTCTAGAACATATTTTTTTGAGGAGTCAATCCTACAAATTGCCGGGCAACTGTTTTTCCCCTCTGAGTTAAATGTAAAGATTTTGACACAAAACAACGATTAAGAACATTTATTAAGCTGGTAATATTTCGAACATACTTATTTGTAATTTATTGCCACAACATTAGTATGTAATACGAGTATGCAATCAAGGTGCTCCACTTTGTATAAATTGATACATTTCACCGCGATTAATATATCAACTACTACCAACTTTCCAGGCTACCTCATTTCATACAAAATTCAAATTAACCGCCGCCAAAGGTGCACAATAAAACATAAGAATTATAATGTGTTATGTTTATTTATGAGATGATAAATTTAACGACTACAAACAAGGTTTGTTTGTCTGTCTGACTGGCTCTTATCTCGCTGTAAATTTTATTGGGCCCTAAAACCGTCGGGTAGATGTTTGGAGTAAATCGAGTAACGGTCGGAGGCTGTATATCAAGAGTTGCCGAGCGTCTGTGAGATTTTAATTGAACTATTTGCTGTTAGAAAGCACTCTTACTTTTTTAGTCGGGGAAAGGAAAATGGAAAAGCAGAATAAAAACAAACTCAGTGTTGTTTTCTATTCTATTTGTAAGGTACAATGTTCGGTTCGGTCATGGGCGTTTTAAAACTCTATTCATCGTCAGACCTAAAATTGAACCCGCATTAGGTATAAAATAATTGTCCTTTTGTGGCACATTCACAATCTTTCCTTCACTACAGGATTAGGCAACGGTTGGTACCGTTGCCAACAAATACACGACAGTACCTATTTTACTTTTATACTGTTACTATAGCGGCCCTAAAAGTATTTAAAAACCTTCCTCTTAAATCACTCTAATATTTAAAAAAACCGCATCAAAATCCGTTAAAGATCTAAGCATACTTAAAGACATTCAGACAGAAAAGCGACTTTGTTTAATAGTATGTAGTGATTTCACTTTCATATCTCTACAAGTCGTTACAATCAGTATGATTATCACAAGACAAAGCCAAGAAACGAATGCGTAAGTAAAGTACAGTGAGATAAATAATAAACCAACAGTATCTCAGAGTGCACCCCATCGCGACCCTTTCCGAATTACGTCGTTATTCGTGGCACGCGTCAACTTTAAACGCGCTCGTAAATATTCCGCTGATAACTTGCCCCCTGATAACGAGTAATCACAGCCGAACCCCAGCGCTGGACACAATCAAAGCTTACACAGTAGGATACTCTAAGAAGCTATGCAGTAAGAGCGCTTTCACATTAGGGCGTTAGTAGCGCGACTGCAGCGCGGCAGCGGCGTTTTTATAATGTGAAGGCATGCATCCACTGTCACATAGTATGAAATTTTCGGCAGTGCGACAGTCGTGCGATTGTCGCGCTGCTAAATCACATAAATGTGAAAGCGCTCTAAAAAAAAGAGAGAGAATCACGCGAGTGGTTGTAAAATTGGGAAACTGACTTACGAGTATCATATCATGTTGTTATGAAAATTACGAGAAAATCCTACTAAAATGTGGCAATGGTAACGGTAGGTAACTGGCGCATTAGATTTCAAATAAGAAATGAATTAAAAACTTTGTAACTTGAAACTCCAACACTCATCTCAAAATCAATAAAAAGTAATATTCAATAAATAGAGGTACCTACCTTTGTGCCATAAACATTGTAAATAAGAGGCACAACTTTTGCTATAACTTTTGCACATGTAGATAAAAAGAGTAGGTACATAATAAAAGTCATCGTCACCATAAAATAAGGCTATAAATGACAATATTCACATAACTGAATAAAGGTTTTATTTATTTATTTAACCTACAATACAACTCAAATAAATGGTATTTCTGTATTTACTTACATTGCGGCCGGGTCGTGCATTGTCTTGCATTGTTAATTGTGTCGTTATTTCGCGTCCTTTGGAATTACAGAAACAAAGGCTTTGACGCGAATTTGGGAAACGGCCTTCTATGTTTTATATAGCTCTCAGACGTAAGAGAAAGACGAAGAGAGAGGGTAGAGATGCAAGTCACTCTATTTGAATTGTGAAGGGTAATAAATATTTTTTGAATTTTTGATTTGATTTGAATTTGGATGAATTATGGTCTTGTACTTGGACACTCGAGCTTAATCATAGTTTTAAATGTAACCTTCTAATTTCTTTTACTAAATCTAATTTCTTTCTTACAAATATTGTATTAGGTGTCATTATGGAGTCATTAGATCTTAATTCAAGACAGCTACGTTACGACCCAAACATGTAGTAACTATACCCCCCAAACTACTTTAATTTATTTATTTACGCGCTCAGTTTTCCGCGATATCGCATAGACAACAAAGAATGCGCAATTTGCAACGGTGTAAAATAGCAGAGGGCGCCACTCGTGTTAATTAAATGTTTTGAATACGTATCTGTTATTAACTGGAGGGCGGGCGCGAGGGCGGGCGGGCACAGACTAATGACAATTTTTTGAATATCTAATGTAAATAACATTAACAAGATGTCAAATAGTTTTTCCTTTGTTTATTTATTTCACAGTATTTTTCTGTGGTGTTTTTAAGTTTCGTGTTGAAAAATTGGCACTTTTATAAGTTCACTCTCGAATCTATGTAGGTCTAACCGTCATTTAAGTGGATAAACAGGATTATTTTCATTTTAGAGATTTTTACTTCAAGAAAATAACTAGTAGAGCAGTAGCTGGGTGATATAATCCATGAGATTGTGCTCTTTGATACTCTTAGGCGAGAGTCAAAGAACTACTGGACGCTAATGATGAATAAATATGAGACTATTGGGAAAATGATAATATGAGACTTATACTCATTTTTGTAGGAACATTAAATTGATTAATCTTAGTATTGTTTCAGAATAACAGGCATTTGTTACACGTATTTACATGTAATGCTGCTTCTGCGCCCTAAGTAGTCTACGTCTTTTTTAATCCTTTGGATTTGAGCTCTGACACTTGATATCTCCCTCGGGCGGGAATCGAAACAACTTGCCTAAACAACAAGATGTTTTGGCAATGGGATCAGAGAAACAAAATCATTTAATGGGCTTTCCTATTATTTGCCTTAATAAGAAAATTCCGGGATATTGAAGAGTAATTTGTTTAGGTAGTCATCACACACTAGCTTGCTGCACAGTTGCTTGCTTCACTGCTGGTGAGATAAGCTGAACTGTATAACTAAATTGTAACATCTACCTTATTGTATTACCTTGTCTCGGTGAATAAATGATCTTTAAATTTTTTTTTAGGTTTGAATTATCAGAATATAATTTTTCAAACAAGTAAAAATCACTGGCCTGCAAAAGTAAGTACCTATCTTACTTTTGGAATTGCAATAACTTTGTACACACAAGAAATACTTTCGAAATAAAAAGGTCTTCAAAAAGAGTTTAATAGTTCACTATAGTTTTTAAGTAAACTGAATAACATAGCATATTATATTATGTATGTTGTTAGTTTTGCAGGTCAGTGTAATGTATGTAACTAAATAAAATCTTGTATTTACAAGAAAAAGTATGTTTATTTTTTCTCTGCTTTTTGTTTCTCAATGTACAAGTTGTCAACGGACATCTTTATCCTTTTGATGTCCGCTGAGGCCACTGGAATAGAAACAAAGAAATATCCGTTGTCTAGTATCTACCGTGTCAAGTACCGTAAGTACAAGCTTTGCTTAGTTTGGGACTAGAGGCGCAGTGTAAAATGTCCAAGGATATTTATTTTTATATAAGCAAGAAAGATTCACTAAGCGAAATCAGTCTTGTATTAAGCTAATTACATGCTATAGTGGATTGTAACAAAGAAGTGTTGATAGCGTTTCTCGCACTATATGCACCGCAGTTTGGAAGTATTTATTTAATAGGCAAGCGCTTTTAAAATTTAAATTCGTAACATATAAATATGTTGGTATGTAAGTACCCATATCCAGGTACTTTATAAATATGCAGCTTATGTGAAAGTATGTGTGAATAATTTGCTAAATAGGTGCTTGTAGATCTAATCTCTTAAACTACTAATGCAGTTTCGAGAAGGCTTTCGAAACAAACCATAATTTACCTACTCATACCACACACGTGACAGACAACTACCTAATAGAAATAATAACTTCCTTTTGAATATCTTAATACTGGTTCAGGGTATTTAAAATAAGGAAACGTTAAGAAAGAATTTCTAACGTGATTTTTTTTCAGTACCTCTAGTAGGAAAAACTTTCGAGTTCGTTTCGTTGCGTATTCAAAGTGTCATCGAAAAATTTTGTATGAAAAATTAAACAGCGCCCCCTATATTATAGCCGCCCTAGGGGGCGCTGTTTAATTTTTCATACAAAATTTTTCGATGACACTTTGAATACGCAACGAAACGAACTCGAAAGTTTTTCCTACTAGAGGTACTGAACTCTAAGCAAACGTAAAAGTGACACTTCTAAAAAAACATTCATCATCATCATCATCATCATAATTTCAGCCATAGGACGTCCACTGCTGAACATAGGTCTACTCCAATGATTTCCATAATGACTTGCTTCCTGCAACCTTTATAAGATCGTCGGTCCACCTTCGTCGCCCTAGGCTGTATTGTATCGCAATCTTAATGTAAAAAAACATTATTATAAGAAAGATGCAGGCACTCGTAACTTACGAGTCGTAAGTCAAACCGAAATACCTTAAAATTTAAATCTAACGCTAAATCTTCAAAAAGTTCTAAAACATGACTACTCAATTATGATTGCAATCTTAATGTAAATAAGACGCTATAGTATTGAACTTCAAACATGTTGATACACAACATATCCGCAATTTGTCGGCAGAGGGCGCTTGAGCGACGGCCGGAAATTGGAGCCCTCGGCAATTAGTTCATAATAATGCCGTTGCGGCGCTTGTGTAGCAGAATCACAGGTTGGGGGGCCGATTCTGATATTTTTTAAAGCTAAGTAAATAGTAAATAGAAACTAGTTTCAACTCATTCAGAAAATACATACATAAATTATGTTTTAAGTCTTACTATTATCGTGGCTATTTCAATCTATGAAATCAAACTATTGGGTACCTATTTCCAAAAAAATGTGGATGAGTTCAAAAAAATGTAAACACCAATCAGAATGCATATTTAATATCAAGAAATAGATTTTTAAAGAGCTTTTCCACATATCTAAGGGCCTGAAGTAAAAAGGTTTTTGTTTTATTCGTTCCATGCAGAAATTCATGTGCTTAAGATCCATATTTTATGTGCGATATTAATGCAAATTATATAACTGGCCCATATTGTCCTGAAGCAGTGGTAGAGTTATAATACTGGGACGGGTAAAAGTGTTTTAAAAGCCTACTTGCATATAAATGAGTTTTGTGAGTTTAACTAATATAGTAGGTATGTACATATATAAATAAAAATGAATTGATGTTCGTTAGTCTGATTATAACTCGAGAACGGCTGGGCCGATTGAGCTGATTTTGGTTTTAAAATATTTGTCGTAGTCCAGGGTAGGTCTAAATGGTGAGCAAATACGCGCGCGATATTGTTTTTCTGTGACGGACAAAATTACACGCGGGCGGAAAGCTAGTTTTTAATATTATTTTAGATATTGTACCTACTAAAAACTATCAGAATCGCGCCCATATCTAGTTTGTTGTAGGCCACACGGCCTGCCGCCAACAGTTTGCGATGCCTCAAGTCAATTTTATTAAGTAATCCGTTTTACTTGGGTTATCAAGTAATGAGAAATTGTAGAGCAATAAATACAATCTATACTGCTCGTAGTAGTAACTAATATGCGCTGTACCATTCTGTTCATTTGTTACGTTTTATCATCAACCGCATTATCTGATACCTCAAATGAGTTTCATTGACCTTGGATAGCAGGCTGCCTATTTTTGCCAAATGTATAATAGAATATGTTTACTTTTGAACGAGTAGGTAGGTAACATGAATATTCTGGAATTTCGTAGAACCTACGAAAATTCGTTCGGAAAAATCACACAAACTTAGGAAATTTCTTAAGACAAATAGGTAAAAACGTATTTAAAATAAAATATTAGCTACACTGAAAATTAACAATAGGTACTTAGGCATTCATGAAGTGCATGAATTTCATTTCTTTTTACTTTCATCACCAGTAAACTTACAGTTCCCTAGTCAAAAGATGAGAGCGATTCAACACGCAAAAATTCGAATAGGATCTTCCGGACTCAGGACACGTATCTTCAAATCACTCGACTCCGCATGCATAATTCAGAGATCACTCGACAGAGGCTGCGGAGCGAGCGCCTAGACCAATTTGTATTGTGTTTGTCAGTGCGTGCGGTTTCTGTGAAATTATACAGGATGTTGGTTACAATCCTCGCCATATTTATTTAAGTGATCTATTATGACTTATATAAACGCATTATCCACCAAAAAAAATTGCAAACTAAAGTGAAATTTTTGCGAATATTTTCCGTGCGACATCAACTGTAGATACTGTGGCTCGCAAATTTGCAATACTGCAATAGTTTTCACTGCGGCACCCATCGAGCTAAACGGATCGCTCACTTATCATGTCGGATTTTAACCTAAAGGAAGCCACGTAAAGTAGGTAGTGTAAATAGGTATTTTTGTTTGACTAACTAAAGTATAAATTTTTTTCGAAGTCATTTTTTTTTTACTGAATCGTGATCAGAATAAGCTACTTGATCAACTCCTTAAATATGGCGAGGATCGAAATCAACACCCTGTATACACGAGTATATCGAACGGAATACGTTCTGCAGTTACTCTAAAGTTGCTATGCAAGCCGTTATGATAGAGATTGCTTGTAGGCACGTGCAGGCGCTTCGTTTATTGACTTCCTGGAGATAGAAACATAACTAGGTGTGTAAAGAAAATGACTATTTCACCTGAGTAACTTTTAAACCCCGCGGCTTTTCTCTTTTATCGCGCGTCTCTCTTTAGGTATTTAATACTGTTTGTCTTTATCAGTTACCAAAAAAGTACACAAATACCTACCTACATCTACGAATTTTCATTGCAATTAAATCGTCTTTGTAACTAACCTTCGTTCCAAAGTATCTTTTTGAGCCAATTTTAGTTAACTTTGGTAATTTTGTACTCACATTAGACTTGTCAAGAACATTTAGGCTAAAAAATAGTTTATGACGAAACCACGCGGAACAATCAAACTTTTATGAAGAAATGTCTGGAACCTTGAATTATAGACTGAAATACACATGGGATAAACTATGGATAAATACGAGTAGGTACATACCTGGACGCGGGCAGCGTAAGACCATCTTTGTGGAGGCCTTTGTCCAGAAGTGGACGACATTTGGCTGAAACAAACGAACATAGTAATGTAGTTAGTTGGTATTCTTTAATATTCTTCAAAATAAATCAACCATATTTTTATGAACATTCAAATTCAAAGCTATCTCGCCATTATATTAGNTGGAATGACCCTCCGTCTGCATTTGCACTTTTTACACCGGCGTCCGTCCATCGGACGTATTCAGCAGGAGTGCTGAGGACGTGAGAGGAAACCCAGCTGTCTAGACTGGGGACAGAATTACCGGACTTTTCTTAAAGAAAAGGCAACTAATTGTATATAAATCTGCTCCATATTTTTTTGGAAAAGAGGAAGCTTTGAAGTTGAATTCAAATGTTTTAAACTTAAGATGACAAGGAAGGAATCTGTGGGTGTATTATCTTTGTTGAACTACTAGATAATTTATTTATTTAGTTTAAGAATGACATCAGCTACTTATTGCGGTAATCCCAATAATGGTGCTATGAAAGTTTCGTATTTGAGTTACAGTTTTATTGGATTAGTATAATTCATAGTACAATATTAATTAAATCTTGTCTATGTACTCGTAAACCGCTACTGCTTACTGCCTTCCATGAAATAGGAAATATTACACATCTAAAATATTTTTGCTCTACCACCATTTCAGAACTTCACAGTTCACACCCACCTACTCGTAGTTAGGCACATTGACAGTATTTGACAGCAACACATTTGTCAGCCAATAACCAGACAGTTATTGCACTTGGAAATTCCACTTTGACTCGTATTCTTCCTGTGGAGGCTACTTCATTATTTCGCTTTGCTCATATTCATAATGAATTTATAGAGCACGGTAGGTGCGCACGCGCTATTGTTCGCATGATTTGTATTGCTCCCGAAGCACTGCTCGTGTGGCACAATATGACGTCCCTGATATTTAATGCAAAGCTAGCCAAACCAGAAGTCCAGGATTCGGTTAATGGGACGCACAAAATGTAAAATATGGATTAGAATATGGGCATCTAGTAGGTATGGATTTTTATAAAACTAGCGTCCGCCCGCGACTTCGTACGTGTGGATCGCGTTTTATCCCCTTAGGGGTGGAGTTTCGTAAAATCCTTTCTTAGCGGATGCCTACGTCATAACATCTACCTGCATGCCAAATTTCAGCCCGATCCGTCCAGTGGTTTGGGCTGTGCGTTGATAGATCACTATGTCAGTCAGTCACCTTTGAGCTGTTGTTTGAGCCTTTGATTTAGATGTAAAACCACCCTTATGCAACACTGCAATTTTGAGTAGTGATAAAATCGTAGAACCACTGAATAAGAAAGATTGTACGAGTAGGTTTGAACTTATGAGTAGTAGAACTTAGATTTGGAAAACGTCTCTACCTATTCCATTCTTCTATTCTAAAGGAATAATTGTTTGACCTAACCTGGGTGACCAATGATCATTCCAAACCGCATTTAAGTGGCACTCAAATCTGTCATAAACCGCGTGCTTTGGGAGCCAGGTTTATGTGTCTATTGCACTTTATAGGTTGAGCAAAGCCGTGGGTCAACATACTACCAGTCTAGAAGCACGTGGGCACCGGAGCACTTAGCGCGATAGTGTCTATTACTGCAAGTTAAATGCAGTTAATGCACTTCGCCACCTTAACACGTTCCACCACCGGCACGAGAGATACGAGTATATTCAAATAGTTTAGTAGAGCCCCGAAATGCGCTGGTACACTTGAGCTTTCGATTGTAACAAAACTTCAAACATTCGCCAATGTTAAGTTGTCAAACTAAACAACGAATAAGTAGAGCTAAATTCCAGTTCGCTTCTGTAGATCATAATATCATATTAGAGGAGAATGCACATGCCACGGAGAGTGACATTGAAGTATAATATTATAATGAAAAGTTTAATTGTATTACTGCTCGGCTTACCTGGTAGCACGTAGTATGTACATATTCACCAACAACACTATTTTGCATATTCTTTAGAATACATTGCCACTACCTACATAATATTACGCGGAAAGAAGTTAAGAATGTATGTCCACCACTTGCACTTAATAACAAATTAGATATTTAACCTCTTAACACAATAATATAAATAAATCATGAAATTAAATTAATTAAATCACAAATCAAGCATTTGCAGACACACACAATGGAGACTGTCAAAAATAATGTTCTATTTATGAATCTACCTCTCCTCTACAATTAGGTACTGTATTGCCAACATCGCAATAATTCATAATTCGAATAACCATTCTTGACTTTTGAATTTCGAATTCTAGTAGCAATAAGTTAATTTCGTTACAAATTCAATTCTTGGCTTCAATGGTGCGTAGGTACCTATTTGAAGCACACTGGTTTTGCCAATATCGAGTATTTGATTTTAATAGTTTTATTGTCATCATTTCACTCACGTAAACGAATATCGTTTCGAAAATATTACAAAGTGTTTGCGAGTACGTTATTTACTAAAAAAATCGCTCAATAAAAGGTTTCGAATCGACAAATAAACTGAATCGAATTAAGATGGCAGTCCTCCAAATATTTATGCACAGATTAAGTTACACTTAAGCACGGGGCTTGAACTAACTTAATGTTTTTCTTTTTCTAATTTAGAACCTGCAAGGACAATTTCTGTGGTATGATTCAGACATTAAGGGAGACTCAGATTTTTCAAGTTCGATTCAAAGATAGACATGCCAATATGCATGCATATCTATAACCATGTCAGTTTAAAGTTTGGTTTTTAAATTCTTGTTATCTACAGTGTAGAGTAGATTCTACACGATACAAAAAAAGTCCATAAAAAGAAATCTTGTGGCTCTCGGTTCTCGCCGAACTACAAATTCATAACTCACATAAAAGAGCCTCCAAACCAATTACGATCCCCAAAATTCCATAACATCTAATAAAGGCATATAAATATTTCAATTTTCATTCATATTCAATAATCAATAAATCACTCCACCTACTCAAGGGCTCTCGAACGTACGACATCAAATTGAAAAGCGTAAAAAAGCGTAAAAAGCGCGTAAAAAAGCGGTAAAAGTCTACCCGCGGCGCGCGGGCCGTAAATACGTCAAATCTAGGGAAATCGGAAGTTATTCCCTGCCGAAGGGTAGCAGCAAGGACCTAAGACAGGATGGGAGCGTTTCTATCCTTCTTTGGTACTTAGAAAAGGGTGGTACCTATTTTTTTAAAGTTTGTTTGATAATAATGTTTAATTTACTCCATCACTCAAAATGTAGTCTACTCGAAAAACAACAAGGACTGAAATTCATTGAACTTGTACAAAATGTAATGTACTATGTAGATAGATATAAAACATTTACTACATACTTAATTACAAAATGTGTTAAGGATTAGGTATATAAGAAGTGGGTCGTCGCAACCGCCTAATTTATAAAGTTCTCAAGTGAACAATAGACCAGGTATATTTGTCACCATCATCATCGCTGTCGTTCCATATTGACGCCCTGCATCAAATGGCTCCCCGAAACATTGGGTAATCAGCTAATCGAATAGCGCAACTCTGTGTGGTCTTCATTATAGAACCTTCGGAAAAGCTATTCGTAGCAAATACTGCACCCCTGTCGAGTTTCATAGCGTTTCTACTGGTATTATCGAATGTAGAAACAAATCCTGTCTAGCATCGTTAGGGAAAGGGCCGACGTTTGAAGATAACCGGATTTCTCTAACCGAATCGACAGCCTGAGATCTTTTAAAGAAAAACGGGTTTCCTATGAACATTCAGCTGCAAATTGCACCTTAAGTGCTCCTGATAAAGGTGAAAATTTCAATCTGAAAGTAGCAATCCGTTTCCGCGCTGAAAAATGCCGATATTCAGTCTTTAATAATTGAGTTCTTCAACGAGATATCATTATCCGGATTTGTGGAATTATGTCAATGAATCACGTAATACCTCAGTGATTCATTTTTCACCATCAACTTTAATTGGTTTGATTTCAGTTATACCATTTATAAATAATGAGTGTGTTTTAATTTTACAAGGAATACTACAAGTTTAGAGAAGAATATTTGCTGCATGCAGTAGTGCAGGGTCCAATGACAGTTTAACTTTCCCCCGGGACAAACTAAACCTTCACTAGTTAGGTTCTTATTGGCTGTCAAGCAGTAGATCCTGGCTACACAGGAATGAGGGCTATCGTTTTTATACTTAACAGATGGCACCCCTGGCGACTGACAGGACCTTACTCTACAGTGGCGCCATCTTGATGAGTGCAAATGCGATAGTCCTCCTACCACTTTAGCGCTCACCAGTTGGTGCCACTGTCTTCGCTACTAGCAAGTGACAGGACCTTACTCTACAGTGGCGCTAACTGGTGAGCGCTAAAACGATAGCCCTCATTGCAGGGGTGGGAACGAAAGGTGGGAATAGTCCTTATAAAATTGCTTTTATAGATAAACAAAGAATGTACCTATTAATTAACTTTATTTAAGTGTTACCAATAACATGACTCTGATAGTAAGAATTATTATTATCTCCCACAATGCGACTTAGTTGCTATTGATGTATAGAGAGGCGATTGCTTAAGACCACACCGACTGCGTTACATTAAAAACGGTACAGACAATCAACACGTTACAGATAAAATCTGCTGGATCATTGTATAACATACTTTCATCAGGTCCATTGTAAAGTGCACATACGATGTGTAGGTCTACATTTCTGCCATCTTTGATTGCTAGCTGAGTGAAATGATGATGTGATACTTCAGTCCATATTTCAGTAGATTTTAGCATACTTAATAGAGCCAATTTAGCGCGGCATTTACTTAAATACCCAACTAAAGTACCTAGGCACTGAAAATAGGACTTTATCCATTTGCTTTAAATAGTTCAGTTTAAATAGGGAAGTATTAAGAAAACTATATTGTCTAGCTAGAACATTTGTTTATACTTCACTTACGTACTTAGGTTTTCAAAGCTTTTAAGCTCTAGTAAAATAGAAAGACACGGGTTTAACGCGAAGTTTATTAATGACCCGTGTCTTTCTATTTTAGTTGAAATGGAACGCGAACGTTTAAAATCTTATATTTTAAGCTCTAGCATTCGCTAATGTAAAAATCGAGCTTTCGTTACATCCTTAGCGAGGGCACTTATTACACACATTCCAAATATATCTTGCACTGCCACTTCTTCGGGGAAACTTGGCGGCTAGTGCCAAGAAGAATTTCGATATGTCGTAAGTTGTTTCTCCACTAACAATGATGTCATCGATGTAAACTGTCTCAACAGCTTCCATCGAAGTCTACCGACAATGAGGGCTCAATGGAGCAATTGTTACAATGTGTTACAATCTCGGGTGTGCCCGGCGCGTAACGTAAACGATTAGAGACGGTGCGCGGACGCGTATTTACTAAGTATACGAGCTGAATCTATGTAGGTAGTCTTTTCCGTAATTGGTATTGAGAGGTTTGCCTCTCAACACAGAATGCCTAAGCACAGAACGTAACCTATTCACCGAGCTTTTACATTATGGTCGTGGGTCTAATATTTGTAAAGCCTTCAATACAACAACCAGTAGTCAAATCGAAATAACTAACTTGAATTCAATACCCAAAGCATTTAGCACTAACCTTAACTCATGAACTTGACTTGGTTTATGTTTAAGCAAAAGTCTGACACAAATAATGTGTGTGTTTTAACCAGAACGGGCCAGATAGGCCGAATTTGGAGACACTGAGGAACTTGCTTCTAAATTCCGTTAACATAGTTGCAAATTGCGGCAAATTTTAAGCTATATTAATGAGTAGTAATATGTTATCTACTACAGCCTGTATATTTAGCAGTGGACGCGCCCGCGCAGGCGATGACAAGCGTTTCGGGACCACCGCCGCGCCCGCGCCGATCGATTTGTGATCGTTTGTGGTCATGCTTTGGGCTTTATTTAGGGTTCCGTGGACGAGCTGATATAGTGCAGGAGATGATGATGTTTATAGGAAAGCTTTTTAGAAGTTTTGCGATGTTATTTTTGTGTTAGAGCATTTGCAACTTAAGTAAATATGATAGAGCTTGAGCAATCACATTAAATTAGGCAATAAAAGCGAAATTAAAAAACAATAATTATGCATGTACTAATAATAATCATAGACGAACCTAGGATTCTAAGTACTTTAAGCATAGACTACTTTTCCAACTTTAGCATCAATCTTTAATCACAAAATACTCGAACACCTCATCAAGTAAATCTGACACCTGTGCACAACAACTGTGTTACAAGTTAAAGTAAAACTGAAAATTCACTGAGTGAATTGGGTTCCGTTTTGTCTGTTTATTTTTTTCTTTACACAAACTACTATCCGGAACCCACTTTCGTTATTTATCACCCGCTCTTGTCTCATAAGACGACTTTCTTTTAATTCAGCGTGAACAAATTAAAGGTCAGACCGAACAAGTCATCCATGGAGGTACAGGTGAGATACAGACCAAGAGCTTCCTCGTTGTGTAAAAAAAAAAAAAAAAAAAAAAAAAGAATACGACATCGCTTTAATGGGAAAATTAGAGGAAAAACAAGTCGTAGAAAAGAAAACTGCTATGAAAATAACTGACTGGGAAAATCATGCATGATGAATCGTTATGCAAATTAACAAATTAATTGAGGCANAAATGTAATTTGCGCCAGATAGGGCTATAGCTAAGCTATACGAAAAAAAATATTGCATGCCATTTTGTTAGTTGGTTACAGAACTATACCCAAAGACATCGAAAATTTTGCCTCCGAAGAAATACCCATAACATACTTTCATCAGGTCCATTGTAAAGTGCACATACGATGTGTAGGTCTACATTCTCTGCCATCTTTGATTGCTAGCTGAGTGAAATGATGATGTGATACTTCAGTCCATATTTCAGTGGATTTTATCATACTTAATAGAGCCAATTTAGCGCGGCAATTACTTAAATAAATACCCAACTAAAGTACCTAGGCACTGAAAATCACTATGACTTTATCCATTTGCTTTAAATAGTTCAGTTTAAATTGGGGTATTAAGAAAACTATATTGTCCAGCTAGAACATTTGTTTATACTTTACTTACGTACTTAGGTTTTCAAAGCTTTTAAGCTCGATTAAGTGTCTTTCTATTTTACTTGAAATGGAACGCGAAAGTTTAAAATCTTACATTTTTTTAAACTCTAGCATTCACGAATGTAAAAATCGAGCTTTCGCTACATCCTTAGCGAGTATATAGGGCCATTTTAGGACACTTAATACACATCTCAAATATATCTTGCACTGCCACTTCTTCGGGGAAACGTGGCGGCTAGTGCCAAGAAGAATTTCGATATGTCGTAAGTTGTTTCTCCACTAACAATGATGTCATCGATATAAACTGTCCCAACAGCTTCCATCGAAGTGTACCGACAATGAGGGCTCAATGGGGCAATTGTTACAATGTGTTACAATCTCGGGTGTGCCCGCCGCGTAACGTAAACGATTAGAGACGGTGCGCGGACGCGTATTTACTAAGTATACGAGCTGAATCTATGTAAGTAGGTAGTCTTTTCCGTAATTGGCATTGAGAGGGTCTAGTGCCTCAGCACAGAATGTATTCCCTGAGCTTTTATTACATTATGGTCGTAGTGGGTAATTTTCATTAAAAACGCTGATATTTGAAATACCTCCATACAACAAACACCAAAATAACTAACTTGGATTCAATACGCAAAGCATTTAGCACTAACCTTAACTCTTGAACTTGACTTGGTTTATGTTTAAGCAAGTCTGACACAAATAATGTGTGTGTTTTAACCAGGACGACCAAAAGCCTCCCGCTTTTGGCCTGCATCTCATTGGTACCTAGTGATCAGGCCAAATTCGGAGACACTGAGGAACTTGCTTCTAAATTCCGTTAACATAGTTGCAAATTGCGGCAAATTTTAACCTATATTAATGAGTAGCAATATGTTATCTACTACAGCCTGTATATTTAGCAGTGGACGCGCCCGCGCAGGCGATGACAAGCGTTTCGGGACCACCGCCGCGCCCGCGCCGATCGATTTATGATCGCTTGTGGTCATGCTTTGGGCTTTATTTAGGGTTCCGTGGATGAGCTGATATAGTGCAGGAGATGATGATGTTTATAGGGAAGCTTTTAAGAATTTTGCGATGTTATTTTTGTGTTAGAGCATTTGTACTTAAGTAAATATGGTAAAGCAATAGTTTACAATAGTGACTGAGTTTCTTGCGCTGCTTCTTCTCAGCACTGGCCCATTTATTGTCCCGAGGCAGTGGTAGGGTTTATATTGGGACGTGTAAAAGTGCTTTTTAAAAGCCTATTTGCAAAAATAAATGAGTTTTATGAGTTTTTTATGAGTTTAAGAGCTTCAGCAATTACATTAAATTAGGCAATAAAAGCGAAATTAAAAAACAATAATTATGCATGTACTAATAATAATCATAGACGAACCTAAGATTCTAAGTTACTACCCTAAGTATAGACCACTTTTCCAACTTCAGCATCAATCATTAATCACAAAATATCGGCAAACACCTCATCAAATAAGTCTGACACCGAACTGTGCACAACTGTGTTACAAGTTAAAGTAAAACTGAAAATTCACTGAGTGAATTGGGTTCGGTTTTGTCTGTTTATTTTTTTCTTTACACAAACTACTATCCGGAACCCACTTTCGTTATTTATCGCCCGCTCTTGTCTCAAAAGACGACTTTCTTTTAATTCAGCGTGAACAAATTAAAGGTCAGACCGAACAAGTCATCCATGGAGGTAAAAACAGAAATAAAACTCAA
Organism: Ostrinia furnacalis; assembly: GCF_004193835.3. Classification (NCBI taxonomy): domain Eukaryota; kingdom Metazoa; phylum Arthropoda; class Insecta; order Lepidoptera; family Crambidae; genus Ostrinia; species Ostrinia furnacalis. The sequence continues at coordinate 1,134,931 of NW_021137421.1, read as the reverse complement.
GATCTTCCTCCCGGAACGGGAGAATACGACATCGCTTTAATGGGAAAATTAGAGGAAAAACAAGTCGTTTATAGAAAAGAAAACCGCTATGAAAATTACTGACTGGGAAAATCATGCGTGATGAATCGTTATGCAATTAACAAATTAATTGAGGCACTATCCTGGACAAAACAGGTTTTGGTTTCGGAGGAAGGCCTTCCCAAGGATTCTCTGTCCTGCGTGCCCTAGCCAGAGCATCATAAAGAAAAGTGCACACCAGTAATTAAAATATTTGTTGCAACATCAAATAATATCGGAACTATACAAACATAATATGATTACAATGCTAAATATTTAGCTTGATCCGTGCTTACTAGAAAATGTATGAGAAACAAAGAAACTAACACCCGTATTCACAAACGATGCTTGCTTAAGTGAAGCAGCAAATCGAACGCACAGCGTTGAATAGAGCTCTGTGATTGGTTCATATGTCACAGAGTGCGTCCACGCGCACTGTGAGAACTCATAGTAATGTTTGTGAATACGGGCATAAGACCCACAAGTACCGCGCTATCAAAAATAAGATTTTCCAGCTCAACAGCGTATTCCCGAACAAACACCATCGCAAAACAAGTCCCAAAATACATCAATCAAGTTTTTACTACATTTGCAAGTCCCAAAACACATCAGTCAAATTTTAACTACATTTGCCGTAACTTGATAATAAATCCGTATTTACTAAACAATAATTAAGTAAATAAGAAAATAAATTAAGATCCACAAGTACCGTTCCATCAATAATATTATTTTCCAACTCAAAAGCGTATACCTCACCAAACACCATCGCAAACAAGTCCCAAAACACATCAGTCAAGTTTTTAACTACATTCGGAGACAAGCGAGACGCCATTATAACTATGCCGCACAAATTCCTGAAAAGTGAAAAATGGCCGCCATATTTTAGCAGGCGCCTGAGGGAGCACTGGATTATGCCAAGTTGGGATCTAATTTGCAAACATGGCTGTGCAGTGCCGGGCAAGATTAGTGGCGCAAACAAAAATTGGGGAGGATGTGTTTACCTTCCCTTTGAAACAATTTTTGCTGCAGCTAAGTAGGTGTGTTGCATAATTTAATCTGTATCATTTCAGTACCATCAACTATTGATCGTATAGTAGAAAAAAAAGATAATCCTAATGAAAAGGTAGGTAAAAACTGCAACCAGAAAATGACCGAAAATACGTCAGAAAAATTAAAGGAAGACTTTCGCTAATCTATAAAAAATCCAACGCAAATCCAGCCAAAAGCAGTCAAAGTCATCAGCGCCTTCGCAGAAGCTTTTATCAGTGCCGGATTAGCCACGTAGNGTGCACAGGTCATCAATATGAGTCTTCCAGTTACAATGGCAATCAACATTCATACCTAGGAATTTTATTTGTGTAACTTCTTCTATGGGGTCATCATTTACTGTAACATTCAAAGGCTGTGAGTTACCTCTTACTGTCCGGAACTGTATGTATTTTGTTTTGCCAGCATTCAATTTTAAATTATTACATTTGAGCCATGCTATGGCCTGAGATAATATGTTATTCACCTCAACTCCTCAACCTCACCTCCGAGGAGTGGGTGCGACGGCATGATCGCCTCACACAAAGGGCGACCCAGGTTCTACCGGGCCATGGGTGCTTCGGGCCATTCCTCCACCGTATANTTCATACCTATTGGTTGATTAGGAGCCTATAGAATGTTTTATCGCGATGCTAAGAAATAAAGCGGTGGTTATGAAATACTTCCCGACAAATAAACTAATGATTTATAAAATAAGAGACATACCTACGTGTTAAGGCTATTAACGTTCGCTCGGGGCTCGGGTTGGCTTTTTTCTTTGTTTATTTCATGAATTAACGCACTAGTCAGCCAAGATTCTGAGGACTGAGGATACATCGAATTTATTTTAAAATTATCTTTTCACGTATTAAGTTACTACAATTTTACTGATCAGCTATTAGACCTTGAAATTTTCAGTTTGTCTAAATTTAAGTTCTAAAGTGCTTTTTGTCTTAAAAATGTGAGTTCGTTATGTAATCTTGTGTTAACACCAGTTTTTATTAATNAAAAAAAAAAAAAAAAAAAAGAATACGACATCGCTTTAATGGGAAAATTAGAGGAAAAACAAGTCGTAGAAAAGAAAACTGCTATGAAAATAACTGACTGGGAAAATCATGCATGATGAATCGTTATGCAAATTAACAAATTAATTGAGGCACTAGCCTGGACGAAACAGGTTTTGGTTTCGGAGGAAGGCCTTCCCAAGGATTCTCTGTCCTGCGTGCCCTAGCTAGAGCATCATTAAGAAAAGTGCACGCACACCAGTCATCAAATATTTAATTAAAAACAAAGAAATTGAGATCCACAAGTACCGCGCCATCAAAAATAAAATTTTCCAACTCAACAGCGTATTCCCGAACAAATACCATCGCAAACAAGTCCCAAAACACATCAATCAAGTTTTGACTACATTTGCAAGTCCCAAAACACATCAGTCAAGTTTTAACTACATTTGCCGTAACTTGATAATAAATTGTTATCCGTACCTATTTACTAAAAAATAATTAAGTAAAGAAGAAAATAAATTAAGATCCACAAGTACCGTTCCATCAATAATATTATTTTCCAACTCAAAAGCGTATTCCTCACCAAACACCATTGCAAACAAGTCCCAAAACACATCACTCAAGTTTTTAACTACATTCGGAGACAAGCGAGACGCCATTATAACTATGCCGCGCAAATCCCTGAAAAGTGAAAAATGGCCGCCATATTTTAGCAGGCGCCTGAGGGAGCACTGGATTATGCCAAGTTGGGATCTAATTTGCAAACATGGCTGTGCAGTGCCGAGCAAGATTAGTGGCGCAAACAAAAATTGAGGAGGATGTGTTTACCTTCCCTTTGAAACCATTTTTGCTCTAGTTAAGTAGGTGTGTTATTGCATAATTTAATCTGTATCATTTCAGTACCTACATTGTAAAATGGCCATCAACTATTTATCGTTATAGATAATCCTAATAAAAAGGTAGGTAAAAATCTACAACCAGAAAATTACCGAAATACGTCAAAAAATTAAAGTCTTGTAATACTTTTGCTAAACTATAAAAATCCAAAAAAAGCAGTCAAGTCAAACAGCGCCGAAGCTTTTATTTTGTGTTTATTATTAACTAGCTGACCCGGCGAACTTTGTTNTAGAGCATGATTTGCTTAAAGAAGTTGATATTGAAAGTGTTATCTCTAAATTTTCCCATATTAAATCAAGAAAAGTTCATTTGTAACAGTTTTGTTTCATTTAATACCCTAAACTTGAGAACCTAAAGCAAGGCTTAATCCGGCACTGGCTTTTATTTTGTGTTTATTATTAATTACACCCATAATGACGTCATTCAAGGACTGGTCGGGGTCCAGATAGATGGTAATATGTCTTTGACACAAAAATAAACCGACAAGGGTGAAAATGACAAATCCTCCCAAACCAATTTAGCAAATATCTTCGCCCACATCGTCTCTACCTACCCCTACTGTATTTTATGAGGTGAAATAAATTAATTGATAGCTGGCTCCATTACCCTGGCCAACAGTGCATTGGACTTTGAAGTTCGTATTTCGTCTAATGCACTTTTCCCTGTCTTGTGCGCTTAGGCTCAGCTGATAGATTGAAGGGATCAGCGATAATTTGTAACGTAAACAATACTAAGATTAACAATTCAATTACTGTTGGTTGGAGAGTTTCACTAAAATAATGTATAAAGAACTAGCTTTCCCTGCTTCGCCCGCGTGGAATTTTGTCTGTCACAGAAAAACTTTATCGCGCGCGTCCCTGTTTCAAAAACCGGGATAAAAACTATCCTATGTCCTTTCCCGGGACTCAAACTATCTCTATGCCAAATTTTATCAAAATCGGTTCAGTGAAAATCGGCGTGAAAGCGAGACAGACAGAGTTACTTTCGCATTTATAATATTGTATAGATAAGATGGTTATACAGAACACAGATGTTATGGCAAAACCCTCCACTATAGTGGAGGAGGCTTATTATAGTCCAGCAGAGGACTGTAAAGGGCTGTTGACGATGATAATGATGATGATGATGACAGATCACAGGATTACCTAAGTCTGTCGCCATAACAACAATGTTAACAGCATTGTTGTGTTCCGGCAGTTAGAGGTATGATAGCCAGTTCCTCTGTGGTTGAGGATTCCGGGTGAAGATCGCTTCCACCTTTGGTTTGATCTTCACCTACCATCAGGTGAGATACAAGCCAAGAGCTTCCTCGTTGTGGATAAAAAAAACATACTATTTAGGATTANTAGGATTATACCTACGGAAAAATCCATATTTTTACCTTTGCAGGTTATTAGTAGCCATAATATTAATTCTAACTTATTTATCCTAGACATTCCAGTGAACAGAGGTGCCTATGGTTCATTTTATAAATGGCAGCACTCTCGCATCGTAAAACTGCAGAAAACAAAATGCTCACAGAAAATAACTATAAACCAACCGACCAAATCAATTTATTTGTTTATCCTCCCTCTATTAAATCCCTCAAGTACAGTCATCGCCGCAAGTGCACCCAATTCTATTCCCTACCATCATTGACATAAGAGTGGGGTATCATGCCCAGGGGCAGGGTGCACCATATTTTTCCACTTTCAGGTCCCCTCGCGGCATAAAATAATATAATAGCACGTGACGTACAGACCGCCATGTCGACTAAATCCAATTTTTAATATACTCACTGTACCTACCATGAGTAGGGTGCACGCACATTCATTGAAGTCTCTGAAATATGTACATTTTCTTCTATCGTGTGCACACTATACTGCTTGATGTGTATCCTAGTGTCAAACATGATGAGTCACGGTAAGCGTTTGACATAGCTCATCTAGATCAATATGGTTCAAATACCTAACACCTTAGATCCAAAGCACGCAATCATTTTCACACTATATCCGTACCACTTAGGAATTTAACAAAGAACATTTGAGTCTGAACAATCAAATAAAACTCCCCAAACATAGCTAGGCGTTTTATAACTCTACCTTTAAAGTATTCAGTCCTAGTAAAAAAACGAGGTTAGCTAACAAAATTTATCAACAGTTAGTAAATAGCCTTTATAAAAGTACTCGTATTTTAAGTCTCAATACTACAGAAATGAAGGCCCCCCTACAGTTTTCCCCCATCGAAAGTAGAGATATTGTTTACATTAAGAGCGGATCGCAGCCGGGGCGCGAGCTTGTGTTATGCGTGTTATTTTTATATTATTGTCGCCTCTTCTACTTTATGGCGAAGAAAATGGCGCTACAACGCCGAAATTATACGACAACATTCCTAAAGCAGTTTGGGACACGTCTATAAAATCTTCAGACTTAAATTTTCGTAAAAATCTACCCTCATAAATATTCTGCAATCGTAGTATTTGTACCATTAAGCCAGTGCAGGTACTTATTTGGCAAATACGCTTAGTTACCTATACATAGTTGTCTTTAAGCACGACACATTTTTATTTAAATGGTTTGTTAGTAAGCTCTTGGCCTTCTGTAAAAACTTGCTTATTCGATATATTTAAAAATCTCTAAAACAAAGCTGTTCATCAGGTCAAGGACCCAGCCTAGGACATTCCAGCCGGGCGATAAACACAGGAATCCTAGAACAATAAAACGCCAGTCCTGATTCCCTACGCAACATTCCTATCCAAACAAGGAATTCCTGTACTGTGTTACCAAGATTTATTTAAACTTTTAGATAAAATTGCAAAAATATTATTAAAACAAAAGATAGTATAGAAAATTTGTATATACGAGTACTGCTATTCGATCGAAAGATTAGCACACGTGTTATGGACTTGTAAAAAATATTGTAATGTAGGTACATTATTGTAGTAAAGGGCAGACACAAAAACGTTTAAAAAGGCAGTATAGCCTTAAATTACAAAACGTCCCAACAATTTCGTCCTCGCCATAAACTAGACGACTTAACACAATTAGCAAAATCTTAATTTGTTGTGTACATTTGCCGAGCTAAGCATTTTGTTTATGGCGCCAAATTCGCAGCGCGCCATTTTGGGTCGCCACCGCCATTGCGAATTACAAACGGAGTCAAGACTAGCTTGCTCTACTTCCAAATTTGCATAGATTTACGTAATCTGACCCTGTGTTACACCCGGTCGACATTACAACGCCGGTTCTGGTTAATTGTTATTATTATGACTGCCTCCACTGCCATTTTTGATTGCCCTTTTAATTACAAGCCTCTTGAAGCGTCAAATGTATGGTAATAACTATGAATAAATTTTCTTTGGCAGAGGAAGAGAATTAAAAGCTAAATCATTTCGGGGGAATGCTAATTCAGCGTCCGTTATGCAGGAATTACTGGCAAACGGTTGTACGTGGCTTGTTAAGCTCTCATTTGGATGCTAGATTCGATTTACGAGGGTAGAAGCTTATCGAATTTGTTAATTATAACTTGTTAGCCTATTGTTAATGTTAGATTGTTAATGTACTTTCGTAATAACCAATAGGTTACCTAAGTTTCGGTATTTATCTATTAGTGCGGTACATATTCGATTATGTAGGTACCTACTTATAAAGCCTCCAAGTTCACAATGGAAGCTCATACAAGCTGGCTACGTCTACTTATAGCTACTTCAATGCACATTGCACATAAAAGTTAGCAAACTAAGCAAATAAATTCAAAAAAGTTTTTCACAAGTAACAAAAATTTTAGGAAAATCCTTAGTCATCAATTTGACATTACCAAGAAAACACTTTTNTTTCGTAATAACCAATAGGTTACATAGGTTTCGGTATTCATCTATTAGTGCGTATCTATTATTATTACTATCTATTAGTACATACTCGATAAGGTAGGTACTTAAAAAGCCTCCAAGTTCACAATGGAAGCTCATACAGGCTGGCTACGTCTACTATAGCTGTACTTTAAAGCACATTGCACATAAAGCTGCTTAGCAAAGCAAGCAAGTAATGCCAATAAATAACTTCAAAAAAGTTTTTCACAACTAACAAAAATTGTAGAAGAATCCATAGCTTTAGTTTGATAATAAGTTTGTCATCAATTTAACATTACCAAGAAAACACTTCTACAAAAAATCTGCAGCATAAGATTTTTCCGACTTACCTATGGATGCAGCAGTTCACCCTCGACGTAAACTTGCGCTATCTGACGGTTATCTCGCACATTTGGCAGCGAATGTGGGCCGCGCCGCGTGCCAGGACCAGCTGCGTACTGGCAAACTGCACGAGACAGTAAGAAACGAATTAGATACATGTTAAGCACCAAATTAAGTAAAACTCTACCATTTATTTATAATAATAAATAAATAAATAAATCTTTGGACAATTTCACACAGCGCCAGCTAGCCCCAAAGTAAGCAACTCAATGCTTGTGTTATGGGTGCTAGCTTAACGGATATACTACTTATATACTTTTTTTTTATTAAATACATACATATTATACATATTTACAACAGAATAACCTTTAATCTTCTAGCTTTGCTAATAGGGAATTTCTTGAAATAAAATTCATGTGCTGTCAAATGTAGACATTTTATATCGTCCATAGATTAATAGATAAACACTTTATTGCACACCACACGAAACAAGAAAAGAAATACACAAAAATAATAGAGGCACAATTTTAGCTAGGGTTGAAAAAGTGACGGTAAGAGAGAAACGGTGTTTTGACAGTTCTTATACACCTACCCTCAATTTGAACTTATAGTTCCAAAATACTGGACTGTCTTGTCGATGACATTGACAGTGGGGCGCCACCGTCAATACCGGATCGCTGGTTCCGATTTTTGCCATGTTGGAAACCATATAGTTGAACGATGGTAGCGCCCCCCTGTCATTGAGTTTGGTGGGACAGTTCAGCGTGGGTCATCTATATCAATGACCGATACTCCAGATTTCTTCTTCTTCGTTTTTGATGTTGGCAATAAGTACAAGTCGAGGCCGACTTGATTTGTGCCATTTTCAAGTTTCAATTGAGACGAGTTACATAGTGGGACCAAGTGGGATGGGAAATGATATAATGAAGGATGATAGATGATACCCCTTCCCACTCTTTGAGTCTCAGTGAAGTTTGTTGTGATGATTTACTGAGACTTCATTAAAGACAACTCGAGAGAATCCGAAGAATCACGATGACGCTTCACATTCCCGCCAAGAAGTCCTATAGTTCCAAAATACTGGACTGTCCTGTCGATGACATTGACAGTGGGGCGCCACCGTCAATACCGGATCGCTGGTTCAGATTTTTGCCATGTTGGAAACCATATAGTTGAGCGATGGTAGCGCCCCCCTGTCATTGAGTTTGGTGGGACAGTTCAGCGTGGGTCAGCTATACTCCAGATTTGATCTGGCTCTAAACAAAAGAAGAAAAAGAAAGAAAAACATGCAGGCATCAATGTGTGCAAATATGTTCAATCAATATTGAAGAAGTATGTTTAGTAAATAAATAAAAGTTCAATAACTTACATTTCCTGAACGAATTCCACGTCCAACTTCGGGTTTTTGTAAATCCGCGCCCCATCTGGTTCTATCGGAGTTGGCGCGGCTGAAGCGCTGGTATATGGACTTAGTAAATCTGCGTGATCGCTGCATGAGGCGCCAGTTCTGAGGCCCGATCCACTTGTATTATGATAAGCCAGGATGCTCTGGCTTAGCACCAAAATGATTTTATAATCCGCTCTCTTTTCTTTGTAATAAATATTTTAGGGGGTAGGTAAAGCACGTTTATCTTAAACACAGATAATAATAATATAATAATTAGTAATCTGTGGTAGAGCATTTTTACACTTTTATAGTTTCACCAATAGCCACTGGTGATATTTTTTTTCAGTAGCCGATAGTTAGGCATAAATCAACGAAAATTAAACTGTGGGTCTAGACAAAGTTCAAATTATAATCGCAAACCAGTCGAAATGCCCCTTTTATGTATGGAGATTTGACGGATTCGATTTTCAATTCGATCAAAAAGTGCGTTTTGTCTAGGGGGGCTGTGGGTCTAGTCAAAACGCACTTTAAAATCGCAAACTCATCGCAAACCAGTCGCAAACAAACAAACAAATCGCAAAAGAGGTCGATAACAAAAAAGGCTTAGTCAAACGGCAAAAAATCGAATCGCAAAGCCCTACCTATCGATAATCGAAAGACTGGATTGAAATTTCCCATACAAAGGCTTAGCCAACATGCATTTAAGACTCAATCAAAATCGAATCGAATCGCAACACCCGCCATTTTCATTGCGATTACTTAAACCCCGGTGATAAGCTTCGATTATATCGAAAACCAATAGGGTGAGTTGCACCACCTAACTTTGACCGTAACTATGTCGTTAACCGGTGTTTTTTAAAAAAAAAAAAAAAAAAAAAAAAAATTTGAACTTAACAATGACCGATATTCCAGATTTCTTCTTCTTCGTTTTTGATGTTGGCAATAAGTACAAGTTGTGTCATTTTCAAGTTTCAATGAGGGCTATCGTTTTAGCGCTCACCGGTTAGCGCCACTGTAGAGTAAGGTCCTGTCACTTGCTAGTCGCGAAGACAGTGGCACCAACTTGTGAGCGCTAAAGTGGTAGGAGGACTATCGCATTTACACTCATCAAGATGGCGCCACTGTAGAGTAAGGTCCTGTCAATCGCCAGGGGTGCCAACGAGTTACAAAGTGGGACCAAGTGGGATGGGAAATTATTTAATGAAGGATGATAGATGATAAACCTTTCCACCCTTTGAGTCTCAGTAAAGTTGTGATGATTTACTGAGACTTCATATAGACAACTCGAGAGAATCCGAAGAATCACGATGACGCTTCACATTCCCGCCAAGAAGTCCTACTTACTCCAGATTTGATCTGGCTCTAAACAAAAGAAGAAAAAGAAAGAAAAACATGCAGGCATCAATGTGTGCAAATATGTTCAATCAATATTGAAGAAGTATGTTTAGTAAATAAATAAAAGTTCAATAACTTACATTTCCTGAACGAATTCCACGGTTTTGTAAATCCGCGCCCCATCTGGTTCTATCGGAGTTGGCGCGGCTGAAGCGCTGGTATGGACTTAGTAAATCTGCGTGATGGCTGCATGAGGCGCCAGTTCTGAGGCCCGATCCACTTGTATTATGATAAGCCAGGATGCTCTGGCTTAGCACCAAAATGATTCTTTAATCCGCTCTCTTTTCTCAGTAATAAATATTTTAGGGGGTAGGTGAAGCACGTTTTTTATTTTTATTTAATGTTCTACGGCGCTGGGAGTAACTTATTAGCACAGATAATATAATAATTAGTAATCTATGGTGATAGTTTTATTTTCATTAGCCAATAGCCCAAAAAAAACCCAAAAATTGGAACTATTCTTTTCGGCTTCTGCCAAAATTATGCGGCAGCGTGCACAAGTTTTTGAAGATGCATATTGCACAATACCCTATTATAGCTGGTCCTATACCAAAATATCAATTGCATCCATAATAAATAAAATAATAATTAATAATAGACGCACATCTTATTAGTATACAGGGTGTCCCAAAAACAATGGATAACCCTGTAACCATCGATAGGCCTCGTCATGGTCTCCTTAACGTCAAATTTTGACCCCAGTAAAAATATCACCGTTTTCAAGATTTTTAAGTTTTTGTGCATTTTTAGAAAATTGCCACCTGCGATTACTTCTTCTCATGCCATTTCTACAAATGAGGATACTTTTCAATCTAGTTTTTTTCCTTATCACAAGGGATAGTTGGGCTATCAAAAGAAAATATTAAAGTTCAACAAACTAGTGTAAAAGTATGAAAATTTTAAGAAATTGCAGAGAAGAAGGAAAAATTAATTCATTGTCTTGCACTTTTGATCAGCCGTCGTGTAAAAAAAATGTAGGAAGACCATCGTGCCCATTACCTTAAAAACTTCCTTGGTTAATTGAGATTCTAAAAAAGTATCACAAGCCTATGTATTCTGTATTATTTTTATCTTATGGCTACTTGAATAGCAACTAGTATGAAAACGGCAAAAATGAGTTTTTCTCGTAATAGTTAAACTAGGACTGCATAGTGGCATTAAATACAAATGGGTAATTTTTAGCGTAAGAATTTAAATAAAGCAACATTTTATCATCATCATCATCATCATCATCATCATTTCAGCCGTAGGACGTCCACTGCTGAACATAGGCCTGTACCCCAATGATTTCATAATGACCGCTTGGTAGCGGCCTGCATCCAGCACCTTCCTGCTTACCTTTATGAGGTCGTCGGTCCACTTTGCAGGTGGACGTCGTACGATGCGCTTTCCGGTACGTAGCCTCCACTTTAACCCTGCTGCCTCAGTTCTGCAAACTACTGTGCCCTGCACATTGCCACTTCAGCTTGCTGATCCGTCGAGCTATGTCAGCGACTTTAGTTCGTTTACGGATCTCCTAATTTCTGATACGGTTTCGTGAAGAAACCCGAGCATAGCCCCTTCCATAGCACGCTGTCCAAAAAATCCACGTTTCCGAGCCGTGTATTATCACGGGTATCTGTCTATAGGCACATTTATAAGGTTTAAAACAAAAATTAAGTAATCACAAAAACGCAGAACGGACGACCAATGGGGCAACAGGGTTCAAGTGGAGGCTACGTACCGGAAAGCGCATCGTAGGACGTCCACTTACAAAGTGGACCGACGACCTCATAAAGGTAAGCAGGAAGGTGCTGGGTGCAGGCCGCTACTACGCGGTCATTATGAAAATCATTGAGGTACAGGCCTATGTTCAGCAGTGGACGTCCTATGGCTGAAATGATGATGATGATGATGATAAAATGTTGCTTTATTAAAATTCCTACGCTAAAAATTATCCATTTGTATTTAATGCCACTATGCAGTCCTAGTTTAACTATTACGAGAAAAACTCATTTTTGCAGTTTTCATACTAGTTGCTATTCAAGTAGCCATAAGATAAAAATAATACAGAATACATATACTTGTGATACCTTTTTAGAATCTCAATTAACCAAGGAAGTTTTTAAGGTAATGGGCACGATGGTCTTCCTACATTATTTTTTCACGACGGCTGATCAAAAGTGCAAGACAATGAATTAATTTTTCCTTCTTCTCTGCAATTTCTTAAAATTTTTATACTTTTAAACTAGTTTGTTGAACTTTAATCTTTTCTTTTGATGGCCCAACTATCCCTTGTGATAAGGAAAAAAACTAAATTGAAAAGTATCCTCATTTGTTGTAATGGCATGAGAAAAAGTAATCGCAGGTGGCAATATTCTAAAAATGCACAAAAACTTAAAAATCTTGAAAACGGTGATATTTTTACTGGGGTCAAAATTGGACGTTAGGGGGACCATGGCGAGGCCTATAGATGGTTACAGGGTTATCCATTGTTTTTGGGACACCCTGTATAAGCAAATAATAATTAATAATCTGCGCTCTTGATTATCGCACACGCATCCAGCTGTTTCATTTGTCGTCTCCCTGCTCAGGAGCCAAAAAAATAAACAAAATGTAACTTTAGATTTATTTATTACGTAATTAATTTTACAAAGCTACATCCGACTTACAGTATCTGTAGTACTACTTTCGATTCGTTTTATCATTCTACATTCCTATCTTAATTGTAAGGAACTTGCTAAATTAACAAAACAAATTCATAGCCAGATAAAAATGTACCTAAGTGTTAAAACAATGCTCGCTGAAAGCTGAAATGCTTATAGCTATTAAGGCTATAATGTAACACTATTCTAATAAATTAAATCTATTTTACAGGCACTCGTTCTCACTATTTTGTGTTATGGCTATCATCAAACTNAAAAAACGGAATTTTGGAGTTGTGCCCATTCATTATTAAGGGTGCGACACGTTATTTATGTCTCCGTCAAAATCTGTCGTGTGTTTTCGGCAGCGTGCACAAGTTTTTGAAGATGTATATTACACACACCCTAATAGCTGGTCCCATACCAAAATAATATTTTGGTCAATTGCATCCTACTTTGCTACCTTTAGCTTTTTCAGAGTCAAAAGATTAAATTAAACAAAATGTAACTTTAGATTTATTTATTACGTAATTAATTTTACAAAGCTACATCCGACTTACAGTATCTGTAGTGCTACTTTCGATTCGTTTTATCATTCTACCTTCCTATCTTAATTGTAAGGAACATGCTAAATTAACAAAACAAATTCATAGCCAGATAAATGTACCTAAGTGTTAAAACAATGCTTGCTGAATTTAAGGCTACAATGTAACACTATTCTAATAAATTAAATCTATTTTACAGGCACTTGTTCTCACTATTTTATGTTATGGCTATTATCAAACTAACGTTGTTATAATTCATTTCAATGTCAAAAACTAAAAGAAATACAGATACGCAACAACTTATGATAATTTTCAGTACAGTCACAAACAGATCTACAAAATACAATATTTTAACAAGAATAACTTGCATTTAACATAATTTAACACACTTCAATGATTGTAAATGTCTAACTAACATTAAATTTTGTGCGGCATTATTTTCGGATACATAATGTCTCAATCATTATTTCTTTGGACAAAGTTAACTTGGAGATAATTATTTTTAATGAACACTAAAAAGTTATCTCTATATTTTATACGATATTGAAAAGATCATATCTGCTAAATACAGACATATCTTTTACAAATGACAATACTTGATGCAAACGCCATGATTATTTCAAGTAAAACTATACAATAAAGAAAATAACATTGAGATAGAAGATTAAACTAACAATCGACTTGCTATTTTAAAATAATAGTGGAAAATAAAAAGAAAAAAAATGTAATACAATTGTTAGTCTGACAACAAAATAATGAAAGAGACGCCGCTACACAAACCGAAACCTATGAATGGCGGTCTCTTTCTTAAGGTCTTTTTAAAATAACTCGCTTTGCCTCGACTGACTTATCTAACCCCCTCTTTTTACCCGACTGCGCCAGAAGGAGGCTTATGTTTTTAACGATATGGCGATAATCGCTAATGCACCGAAATACCGCTGCAAGTGAATGTCCGTGTGTTCTGCTATACAAAAGTATTGCAAAACCTTGTGATGTCTCCATCTTTATACTAATATCCAGTCTAATCCTAAATCTATGCCACAACACTCTGTATACCACTTTTCCTCGACCTGACAGACCTTTTGGGGGTCGCCATCTTATCCTCCATTATATTTTCCGATTCTTGTAGCGCTTTCTTCTTTCTTGACGATCTTCTAGGTGTCTTCTCTTCTGCGTCCTCATTGGACACATCGAGCTGAGCGTTGAGACTCTTCCTCCGACTTCTGGTCATGACTTGGTGGCTGTCTACTGTAGTCGCATCCTGCCTGACCAACCTACCTCTTTTCGTTACAGCCCTGTTTTCCTTTTGTTCTGTTTCCTTTTCAACGTCCATAGAGGACAGTCCGCTGTCTGTGTTCAACTCAGACACACCTAAATCTTCTTTTTTATCTTCTGTCCTGCTCAGGTCGTTGTCTGTCTCAGCCTCGTCGAAGAGGACCACTTTGATGGATTTCTTTCCGGCTTTCTTTTCGGACGCTACGTTGGCGGATTTGAGGATGCTACGCGCTGGCGTCGCGTATAAGTTGACAGGTGACACGGGTGAAGGCTGTAAGTTAAAGATGTATATTAATAAACATTTTATTTCCTTTATTATTCGTTTGTTTATCGCCTGCCAATGAACTCTCTTTTTTGTAAAACGATATTTTGGTCACGACAAAGTATCGTATGTATAGTTTACACATTAAATAAAAATTAAAAATGGTATAAGACTTTAAACTTTCGCGTTCCATTTCAATGAAAATAGTAAGACACGGGCCGTGGCCGTGACACTGACGGCTGCAGCATCGCAGCCGAAACGTCAAGCCGTAAGTACATAATGTAACTCAATAATAAACGTCGCGTTAAGACCCGTGTCTTACTATTAAAAATGCTCCCCGTAAAATTTGTGCTCCTTCACTTATCTTCAAATAAAATATTTAAACATCTTACCGGTAGAGGCGCTATTCCATCTTCCACATTTTTGCTCATTATCGAAGCTCGCAACATCGCAAACGATGCAGTGTTCTGAAATAGTAAAATAAAAAAATACAATTAGCATTACATTTTCTTCTCAATACAACATTTTCGGCCTATCATCAAAATGTAAACTCACATGTAACTGAACAGTTTGTAAGATTTTCACGCTTAAAATGTAAAAACGTTGTTGTGTTTCAGCACTTAGGAGATAAGACAACCCCGTCTCTGTGGTTGAGGATTCCGAGTGCGTTCCACATTCAGCTTACCATCAAGTGAGATGCAATAGTTTTTCTTTTGTGGGTAAAAAACACTTAAAGCCCCCTTACCTTAGAAGCAGAGGCTTTCTTAGCCTCACTAGAGAGCACAGCTTTGAGCAGGCTGTGCTTAGCGGGCGTAGATTGTGCGGGTGACCGCACAGGAGACTTCACGCAGAAGAAACCGGCTTCGAACGTCTTGCTGGGTTCGGCCGGGCTGGCTGGCGCTGCTAAAGTGGTGGTGGCTTCTTCTTGCTCCTTCTTTGCTTTTCTTGCAGCTGAAAAATTTAAGAATATTAGTATTGGAACAAAAATTAATTATGAGGACCTGCCTATTTAGAAGGTTAGGTGGAACATCAAGTTTAAGTTTTGTCATGTCATGATGTTAATGTACCATAGAATAATAATATTACAGAAAATCAGTTATTTATTTAATAAAAACGTAATATCTATTGTTTTTGAGAATTACTTTTAGTCACGCCACAGTTGTGTTGATTTAAAAGTTTTTTTTAAGTACAGCACGTATTATGTATGCCTGCCGTCGTCTATAAATAATAATAAAAATGTGGCCTAATTTAATAAACGTAAAATCCGTAGATGGCGCTAGTTAGAACCCTTCAAGCACCCGCGAGCCGAGACAACAGAAAATAATATTTTTTTTACCGCGGTTGCGACCGCTTAGGATTTGATGGGTGAAAGAACTACAATGAGGGCTATCGTTTTTATACTTAACAGTTGGCACCCCTGGCGATTGACAAGACCTTACTCTACAGTGGCGCCATCTTGATGAGTGCAAATGCGATAGTCCTCCTACCACTTTAGCGCTCACCAGTTGGTGCCACTGTCTTCGCTACTAGCAAGTGACAGGACCTTACTCTACAGTGGCGCTAACTGGTGAGCGCTAAAACGATAGCCCTCATTATGCTTGAATCTCACCAGCAATCATCTCCCTCAGCCTGCTGGGCCCACCGCTGGGCTTGGTGAGCTTCTTGACGTTGTTCTTGGGCGCCGCCTTACGGACCACGGCCACCGGCGCGTCTTCTACCCAGCCGCGCGCTCGCAACTCTTCCAGCTTCTTGAAACGCATGTCTATGTTCTCCACCTGGGTGATAAAATAGCATTTGAGTTCCTTGTAATCATATTATTTATCTACGCGATCTGGACTGGACTGGTCGGTAACTGGTGAAACCAGACGTGGCAAAGAAGAAACCGAAATGGAGACTGCTGGATGCCAAAATTCACTTTAGATCATTGTTGTACAAAGACCTTCCCCAAGGCTTTCTCATAAAGACCGCTACGCTGCCCGTATCCAGTTCCAGGTATTTCCCACGACTTTCGCCTGATATTCGGTCTACCTAGTACTCTTTAACATAACACTGCATAACAAAACGTGTACAGAATTATTCCCACCTCATGGCTCCATAATATTCTATAGAATTTGCTAGCGGCGGCGGCGCAACAAAGCAGAAACGTGTGCTCACGCGCCCCGTCCTCCGTTACCTTTTCCCCGCGCATCGAATACCTGAAAATTCACATCTCCTCTCCGCTCGCTTTCTCTCCTCTCCTTTCCACCATGGTGGAAATAACTTACCAGCTTCGCCGCACGTCTCATCTCCTTTCCACTTTAGTTGAAACCGGGCCTTAAGATTTAAATATTGAGGATGGGACAGTAATAGCTACGTACTTTCAGTTTTGTATCCTTGAACAATAGTTCAGTCTGCACATATTTGATGTACGAGTACTTAAATTTGACTATTCTTACCGTTAGATAATTCCAGGCAATAAGTGGTGACTGAGTTTGTTCCGGCATTTCTTCTCAGCACTTGCCATATGTTTGTCTCGAAGCGCTGGTAGGGCCCAAAAGATAAGGAGACATGTAAAGTGCCCCATAAGGGCTACATTTTCTTTTTTTATTATTTTCTATTGACGTTCATAAGTGCCACTTGTGGTCTAAACTGAATAAGTATTTTTGATTTTGATTTTGATTTTGAATAAAAATAGTTCCTCTGTGGTTGAGAATTCCGGGCGAAGCTCGCTTCCACCTTTGGCTTGATCATCACTTTCCATCAAGTGACATGCAGACCAAGAGCTTCTTCGTTGTGGATAAAAAGGTAGCAAGTCAGGTTCAAGAAGTTATCGCTCCACCTGCATGAACACCATGTCTCAGAAGCCCTGCAGGTCGGCGGGTGTGACGAGCGCTTGGGCCGGCTCGGGGCGCGCACAGCGCTGCGCACAGCGGCCGCCTGGCGTCCTCGGGCTCGTACCTGCATGAACACCATGTCCCAGAAGCCCTGCAGGTCGGCGGGCGTGACGAGCGCTTGGGCCGGCTCGGGGCGCGCACAGCGCTGCGCACAGCGGCCGCCTGGCGTCCTCGGGCTCGCACCTGCATGAACACCATGTCCCAGAAGCCCTGCAGGTCGGCGGGTGTGACGAGCGCTTGGGCCGGCTCGGGGCNGGTGAATACTTGTCATAACAATCACAGAAAAAATTGCATGTATTGCAACCGCAACATATGTTCAATAATTAGCACATATCTGCAGTAATGTTCATTTTACAGACGGCTAACTATTGAAGTAATGCGAGACAATGAAAAAAGAGCACCTAATCGCTGAATGTTGTAATAATTTTTGATGATTCAATTAATATCAAGTTTCATATCTAGAGCAAATGCTTTATTGATGTCACTTGTAATTATTATTTATACTTATTACTTATCTGCTTCATTCTCTAAATCCCGCAAAAACATATTAACGACAAAGCTAAAATCTTTTATAGCTTAATGGGTTAGATCATTTTTAAACTACACACAACATCAACACCTCAAGTTGTACCTACTATAAAGTATAGGAAGGATGCCCTGAGCACAATGTCTTAATAAAGAACAGGGTTTGTTATTAATTTAGTAATTTAATTTACCTACAGTTCGCATTATAATAAAAAGCATATACCTACCTAGTGCTTGCTACATGTACATTTTCCGACTAATTGTTGTGGTTGCAACAGTTTAACGTTTCCCAGTTTCCCAGTAGCACTAAAACATTAAATTGTTTACTTCACATACTGTTACAGTTATGACCACATTAGTATTTCCTTGTTGCAACCAAAATAGAACGTATTGTTTGCAGTTGTTCCTCTAATGAACTGCAACATAGTTGCTAAATTGATTACGCACAGAATTAATCATAATAATATTAGTGTTGTTTGATTCAATTGAGTTCATGTGAATATGTTCTATTGGTGGAAACTTTGTTGTAATAATTGCTATGTTACGAATTGTATTGACTTTAGAATACACAATGTTAGATGTTTGACCACCGGAAAAAACAATTTATTAACAATCTTTATATTTACTTGCAAAACTGTTGACAAAACATGCATTTTGGGGTCATTATGATATTAACAAATATAATTAAGTTTCCTAATTACTTTAGCATTTATTGGTTTATAAGACTTATCATTTGTCACTAAAGGAACATATTAGACTATACTGTATAGTCTATACAGGAAAACTCTTTTTGTATAGGACTCTGAATCAGTTTTTTATACAGAATAGTTTTTCAAAGCATGTTTCTTTGCGTCATTTGGCATTCACCGATGCCAAGATAAATATTGCCATTAGTATTAACAAAGATCCTATGCTTAAATGAGCTATGAACTTGGTTTGGTGTGTTTGTTTTATGGTTTTGTTGAAACATTTAGTTTACGAATAGCATCATATTTTACCATTGAATTCTAAGTACAAAGTAGTACATAATGTTGATTGTTTACTATAATATTTCAATAGCTTTTGATTTATTAAAATTATAGTAACAGTACAGTAGTTATGTTCTTAAACTCATTCTTGAGTACAATTGACTTGATAGTATTGNGGCCCTGGTGAGATGCAATAGTTTTTCTTTTGTGGGTAAAAAACACTTAAAGCCCCCTTACCTTAGAAGCAGAGGCTTTCTTAGCCTCACTAGAGAGCACAGCTTTGAGCAGGCTGTGCTTAGCGGGCGTAGATTGTGCGGGTGACCGCACAGGAGACTTCACGCAGAAGAATCCGGCTTCGAACGTCTTGCTGGGTTCGGCCGGGCTGGCTGGCGCTGCTAAAGTAGTGGCTTCTTCTTGCTCCTTCTTTGCTTTTCTTGCAGCTGAAGAATTTAAGAATATTTAGTATTGGAACCAAAATTTATTATGAGAAGGTTAGGTGAAACATCAAGTTTAAGTTTTGTCATGTCATGATGTAATGTACCATAGAATAATAATATTACAGAAAATCAGTTATTTATTTAATAAGAACGTAACATCTATTGTTTTTGAGAAATACTTTTAGTCACGCCACATTTGCGTTTATTTAAAAATTTTAAAAACACACAAGATATTTTTTTAAGTACAGCACCTATTATGTATGCCTGCCGTCGTCTAAAAAAAATAATAAAAATGTGGCCCAATTTAATAAACGTAAAATCCGTAGAAGGCGCTAGTTAGAACCCTTCAAGTACCCGCGAGTCGAGACAACAGAAAACACTATTTTTTTACCGCGGTTACGACCGCTTAGGGTTTGATGGGTAAATGACGCTACAATTATGCTTGAAACGGGGCCTCGACTGTTGGGCATCCCCTCTCCGCTCTTGAATCTATTAAAGTTTTAATAATTAGTTTATGTTTGGCGGACGCGGTTTGGGTCCCAACAACCGAGGCCTAGGGAAGGGTACTCGCTGAAAATCAGCGTCGGGACCTTTAACACTTATGTCCCGAGTATCGCTGAGCGGGCGCCTTTTTGGCTCGGGATTTTTACTGGTCTGGCTGGATTATTTTACTGTTTTTTTTTTCTTCTTTATGTACCTTTTTACACTTGTATTTGACACTAGCTTTCCGCCCGCGGCTTCGCCCGCGCGGAATTTTGTCTGTCACAGAAAAACTTTATCGCGCGCGTCCCTGTTTCAAAAACCGGGGTAAAAACTATCCTATGTTCTTTCCCGGGACTCAAACTATCTCTATGCCAAATTTCATCAAAATCGGTTGCGAGGTTTAAGCGGGAAAGCGTAACAGACAGACAGACAGACAGACAGACAGACACAGACAGACAGACAGACAGACAGAGTTACTTTCGCATTTATAATATTAGTTGGGATTTTTTGTCCCGTGCCAAATAAAGATTTATTATTATTGAAACTTACCAGCAATCATCTCCCTCAGCCTGCTGGGCCCACCACTGGGCTTGGCGGGCTTCTTGACGTTGTTCTTGGGCGCGGCCTTACGGACGATGACCACCGGCGCGTCTTCCACCCATCCGCGCGCTCGCAACTCTTCCAGCTTCTTGAATCGCATGTCTATGTTCTCCACCTGGGTGATGTAGAAATAGCATTTGAGTTTTTGTCGTAAGCTACTATTTCCACCTCTCGTTCCGCTGCAACTCCTGTGTAGCCAGGATCTACAGCTTGACCGTCAAAAAAGTTGAAAGTCAAGTTTTTTCTCAGGGAAAAGTTAAACTGTCATTGGACCCGCAACGAAATTAATCAGAACAAATGAAGAATGGGAAGTTGAGGTTTGACTTCCCTCCTGTGCAAATTATCTATTCTTGAACATCGTTCGTTCGTTTCAGCCAAATGACGTCCACTGCTGGACGAAGGCCTCTGCCAAGGTTACTAACAACCACCACTCTTGCACTGCTCGCATTCAGGTACTGTCGGTCCCATAACCTTCACCAGATATTCGGTGCACCTAGTACTCTTGATCATTTCATTCCGTCTCATTTTTTCTAAAGAATTTGCGTCGCTAGCCTCGACGGCGCAACAGAGCGGAAACGTGCTCGCGCGCCCCGTCGTCCGTTACCTTTTCCCCGCACGTTGCACATGTGGAAGTTCACATCTCCTTTCCGCTATGGTGGAAATATAACTTGCCAGCTTCACCGCACGTTTCATCTCCTTTCCACTTTAGTTGAAACCGGGCCTTAAGATTTAAATATTGAGGATAGGACAGTAATAGCTACGCACTTTCAGTTTTGTATCCTTGAACAATAGTTCAGTCTGCACATATTTGATGTACAGTCACGGAATGAAAAGGTTAGTCAGTTTTCAAATTGATTCCTTCAACGAATCGCGAGCACATATTACCTTTTGAAACTATGTTACAGAATAATCTCGAGTTAGAGAAAATAATCTTTAACTGTTCGTCAGTAAAGTTCAAAATTATTCAGATCAAAGTTGTTTGACGATTTATCTTGTCAATAAGATTATTATGATTGATAAACTAAAACCTTCTTTTGGTTCAACCTGCCATTATTATTTCTATTAAATAAAAAAACCTATTGTCAATTGGTCAATGTCATCATTGCATTGCACTGATGGGATAGAAAAATAAACAAGCAAAACCTTATTCGTTAGCAAACGTCATATTATTTATTTAAATGTTAGCAGCACTGTTTCTTGCACTGTTATGTTGGCAGGTTTGACTCTTACAGTACCTAGTGCAAGCGAAAACCGACACTAAGGTGACGAACCTTTTCATTCCGCGGATGTACTTAAATTTGACTATTCTTACCGTTAGATAATTCCTGGCAATAAGTGGTAAACTCAGTCAGTTTGTTCCGGCGTTTCTTCTCAGCACTTGCCATATGTTTGTCTCGAAGCGCTGGTAGGGCCCAAAAGATAAGGAGACATGTAAAGTGCCCCATAAGGGCTACCTTTTCTTTTTTTATTATTTTCTATTGACGTTCATAAGTGCCACTTGTGGTCTAAACTGAATAAATATTTTTGATTTTGATTTTGAATAAAAATAGTTCCTCTGTAGTTGAGAATTCCGGGCGAAGCTCGCTTCCACCTTTGGCTTGATCATCACATTCCATCAAGTTAAACCAAGTTAAACCATGTTAAAATGTATGAACTGTATTATGTATGTGACTTTGTTGGTGTACCTAATAAATAAATAAAGTAAGATGCAGACCAAGAGCTTCTTCGTTATGGATAAAAAGGTAGAAAATCAGGTTTAAGAAGTTATCGCTCCACCTGCATGAACACCATGTCCCAGAAGCCCTGCAGGTCGGCGGGCGTGACGAGCGCTTGGGCCGGCTCGGGGCGCGCACAGCGCTCCACCAGCGACGCGAACTGCTGCAGCTTCTGCGACATCAGCAGCCGCGCCTGCCCCACCGCGCCTAACACCAGCTCCTGGAGAGAATAACATCAGGTTTAAGTCTGCACTAAAGAAGCACGATCCTCTCTTAAACTCTTCGTCATCACTAAAGTCCAATGGCCTAGCAAATAGAATTTCGTACAAAGCGCCCGCAACCGCCGCGGGCGCGGTTGAAAATCGCACCATGAGTTCTTAGCCTCACGTGTAATTATATTGCTGTCGCAACTGTGCGACGGGCGGCCGCAGTGAGTATACGAGCGACAAGGATGGGTAGCTTGAGGTCTGAGGTCATTGTACGAAATTCTGCTCGGCGACCGGACTTTAGGTCCATCATTTTCGATACTGAACCGCATGCGGGCACCCGCGCAAATTTTAGCGGCTCTAAAGGTGGTTCGCTCCACAGCCGAGACGGAAGACCGAGACTTATTCGACTTTAGGCAATGTATAACCAACGGCAGAGACAGAAAATAGAGACCTAAGTCAACAATCGCGGTCTCCTATCGCGGTCACTTGTCTCTGTCACGACGCGAACCGCCATCTTTAGGTACACAAGAATCTGGCAAATATATACAGCAGTTTGTCAAATAAGAACAAAATAAATAGCTTCATAACTTTAAATTCAAATCATAAGTTTAAAATAATAACACAAAATAATTAAATAATTAAAATCTACAATCCTTACCTGTATAGTCTCTGAAAGAGGTGTCTGCTCTTGTATCTTGTCCCACACCTCACACATCTCCGTCATGCGTTTGATTTCAGACTGGAGCTGACGCCTGAAGTGGTTGATGCTCTCCATGTCACTTGTGTCATCGTCCAACAATCCTAAGAAAACAAAATTTTGCATTTAATGTACAGCTCTGTCCTTTCGATGTTTGTTATCCCAATAAGTGTAGATCAATTCTGCTATTGCGTACCCAAAGAAAAATCACTGAAATAAAATCTGGCAGTTACTGATTTCCTTTAAATACCTTAATAGAAGATAATTACAATAATAGAAGATAACTAAATAGTGCAGGAAAACTTATGTCAAAACGTACCTTCTTCCATCTTCTTTTTCATTTCTCTTCTAGCATTATCCTTCCCTCTGGACATGGTGACGCAAGGACTGATCTTCTTAGACTCCTCATCTATTTGTTCCGGAGTCATCGGCACTACCACAACATCTATTGGCGATTTAGGAGACCTAAGTTTCTCTTCTGAGCTAGATTCACTCTTGGGCACAGGTTTTATGGGTGTGAATTGCTTTGATTTATTTAAAGACTTTCTAGGTGTCTTAACTTGGAAAACTGGTGACTTTTCTGTAGAGGATGCCGTATCAACTTCACTACTCGAACTTGTACTCTGAAGGGAATTTGATGCTTTCTTAGGGCTTTGCTTTTTAGCAAGTCTAGTATTTTTGTTGTTAGCAGCATTACTGCGAGTATTTCGTGTTTCAGATGTTTTAGTATTTGCTTGTCTTGAATTCACTTGTGTTCTTGATCTCGTTGATTTAGTTTGTTTTTCAGGATTTTTCAATGAATTTGGTAATACTGGATTAAATGTGTAATTAATTTCGTCTGTCTTTGTTTTGGTCACAGGAGCTAATTTTGGTACTTTAATCAGATTTTTTGGTGGCTGAAATGAAGCATTTATGGGGGCAAATGACTGAGCCCTGTTCTGTTTGGTGTTAGCTTTTTGTGTTGCACTTTGCTTGGCAGATTGTGATCTCGTAACCCTCCCAGAAGTACTCGGCATTGGTTTTGGTGGTGGTGGAGGCGGTACAAACTTTAAGGGAGCGTGCGGTACTCCTGCTACAAATGGCTTTTTCTTTAGAGCAGCGGCCTGCTTTTTTTGCTTTTCCTTTTCTTCCTTCCATTTTTCTAGCTGCTGTCTCCGATGCTCAACCTTGGATTTGGCAGTGTCCACTGGTCCTACTGGTGTAGGGCTTTCACATCGTGATAAGTTCCTTATTCTGTCAAACACAGTCAAACGACTGCTTTTTCTGTGTTTCAAGTTGTCTCCCAAGCGCTTCTGGACCTGCAATTCATTGTCACACTGTTATTTTCAATAGTATTTATGTTTCTAAACCCCAAGCAACGAAAAGGGAGTCGTTACATGAATAAGACCTACCGCATGCATGGTTAATATCAAAGGAGACTACAAAATAATTAAATCTGAACAGTGGAAAGTACCCCGCCTGCCACGCTAGTAAACTGCGCAGGTTTGTTTTTGTGTTTCTTCTCGTGGTTCTTCAGAAGCCGTCCGAAGTCGAAGCTCTTCTCTGAAAAACATGAAAACACTGACGCTGGAGCACAAAATATTGATGAAGTCGAGCCAAAGCGATGGGAGTTCAAACTTGAAGGCATTAACTTAGACCGATAAATGAGTCTTTAGTACTTAGTTTTTACACCATAGTTAAATCTCTTCTTACCCATTACACCTGAAAATAAAAACACTAAAATATATTACAACAAATTGAACAACAAACTGAATTTTTGAATACAAACTGACAGAAATGCCATCCATAGCGAATCACGTCATGCCATAAACAAAATCGTTTGGATACACAAAAGCACCCTACAACCGCTCGAGAGCTACATTTGAGCTACTTCACATGTTAGTATAATCTGTGAGTTAGTCTATGAAAAAAATCAATGTAGTGACGTTTTCCAATGGCAACACAATCTCGTACTTCCGGTTGTCAGCTGATAAACTCCCATTGCTTTCCAAAACCTATTTCGATTTTCGCTAAAGAAAACGTCAGGCACCATTCAACATGGGCTTGAAATACGCGATCAAAAGCTAGTTGTAGCTGAAATATTGCTCTAATTGTAGTGTTATTGTTATTATAGTTTCCTTTTACATGTACGTTGTGTAACTTTATTAGTTGAAAATGGATACGTTTATCGTAGGAAACCTCGGTTATGGCGTTTGTTGATCATTAAAAAATTTGGTTCGGTTCATAGTTTTCTTTGTAATCGATGTCAGCTTTTGGTTTGTGATCGTCTGTTTCGTTCGTGTTTACGTGTATAGTTAAGATGGTGAAGGAGAAGCCTAATTCTATTCGGATTTACGACGACGAGGGGTTCAGACGCCGCGCGGCATGTATATGTGTACGATCGGACGCCGAATCTGAGGTTAGTAGCTGGGGCTGGAAGAACATGGAAGACGTTCGAGTCGCGGCGAGTTCGTGATGTGTGGTTTGTGCGTAGGTGTTGCTGGTGACGTCGTCGCGGCGGCCCGACAACTGGATCGTGCCGGGCGGCGGCGTGGAGCCCGAGGAGGAGCCCTCGGTGACGGCCATGCGCGAGGTTCTGGAGGAGGCCGGGGTCATCGGCAAGCTGGGACGGTGTCTCGGAGTTTTTGAGGTGAATATTTGTCATAACAATCACAGAAAAAATTGCATGTATTGCAACTGCAACATATGTTCAATAATTAGCACATATCTGCAGTAATGTTTATTTTACAGACGGCTAACTATTGAAGTAATGCAAGACAATGAAAAAAGAGCACCTAATCGCTGAATGTTGTAATAATTTTTGATGATTCAATTAATATCAAGTTTCATATCTAGAGCAAATGCTTTATTGATGTCACTTCTAATTATTATTAAACTTATTACTTATGTGCTTCATTCTCTAAATCCCACAAAAATTTATTAAAGACAAAGCTAAAATCTTTTATAGCTTAATGGGTTAGATCATTTTATAACTATTTATACACAATATCAACATCTCATGTTGTACCTACTATAATGTATAGGAAAGATGCCCTGAGAACAATGTCTTAACAAAGAACAGTGTTCGATATTAATTTAGTAATTTAATTTACCTACAGTTCGCATTATAATAAAAAGCATATACCTACCTAGTGCTTGCTACATGTACATTTTCCGACTAATTGTTGTGGTTGCAGCAGTTTAACGTTTCCCAGTTTCCCAGTAGCTATAACATTAAAATGTTTACTTCATATACTGTTACAGTTATGACCACATTAGTATTTCCTTGTTGCAACCAAAATAGAACGTATTGTTTGCAGTTGTTCCTCTAATGAACTGCAACATAGTTGCTAAATTGATTACATACGGAATTAATCATAATAATATTAGTGTTGTTTGATTCAATTGAGTTCATGTGAATATGTTCTATTGGTGGAAACTTTGTTGTAATAATTGCTATATTACGAATTGTATTGACTTTAGAATACACAATATTAGATGTTTGACCACTGGAAAAAACAATTTATTAACAATCTTTATATTTTATTTACTCTCAAAACTGTTGACATAACATGCATTTTGGGGTCATTATGATATTAACAAATATAATTAAGTTTCCTAATTACTTTAGCATTTATTGATTTATAAGACTTATCATTTGTCACTAAAGGAAGATATTAGACTATACAGGAAAACTCTTTTTGTATAAGACTCTGAATCAGTTTTTTATACAGAATAGTTTTTCAAAGCAAGTTTCTTTGCGTCATTTGGCATTCACTGATGCCAAGATAAATATTACCATTAGTATCAACAAAGATCCTATGCTTTCATGAGCTATGAACTTGGTTTAATGTGTTTGTTTTATGGTTTTGTTGAAACATTTAGTTTACGAATAGCATAATATTTTACCATTTGATTTTAAGTACAAAGTAGTACATAATGTTGATTTATGTTTACTATGATATTTCAATAGCTTTTGATTTATTAAAATTATAGTAACAGTACAGTAGTTATGTTCTTAAACTCATTCTTGAGTACAATTGACTTGATAGTATAATCACAGAATAATAAGTAATAAGTATAATCTTAATTAAGTAGTTGAATATGTTGACAATTTAATTAATGTTTCTGCTGACCTAGAAACGAGAAATTTGATAAGAAACAAATTAAGAAATTGCTACCTACCTACCTGTAATAATTAATGTTTTAAATTGTTAAACTTTTTCCATTACAATACATTACATTTTGCAGTTATGCAAACACATAAGGTGTGATTGCAGTCAAATACCTGCTTTATTTTTTCATAAAAAAAAAGTCTGACAATTTGTACCACTCAGTTGTGATTGTGGTCCAATGGCATGATGGAGTGTGTTTTCCCAAATTAAATTAATGTCGGTCTAAGAATTTTCTTTTAATCAAGCCTTATCTGAATTCCAGAACCGCGAGCACAAACACAGGACAGAGGTGTACGTGATGACGGTGACGCAGGAATTGGCCGAGTGGGAGGACTCGCGGCTCATGGGCCGCAAGCGCCAGTGGTTCACCGTGGACGACGCGCTGGCCCAGCTTGCCCTGCACAAGCCCATCCAGCGCCACTACCTACAGCAGCTTCGCCGCTCCCGACAGAAGCCCGACGACCCAGGCAGCTAGACGCCGCGCCCGGGGCCGGACNGGCCGGAGGACCGCCGGTTCAGGTCTTCAGAAACGAATCTGGGACGACACGGCGTTCTGTTGATCCGACCTTTCCAAACCACGAAACGAATAAGGATAAATGAAATATTTTGAAATCGAAACAAGCCCGGGACGCTCGACAGCCGGCCCCGGCCCCTCCTCCGCAGGATCTATCTGCCTTCGCTGACGCGTACCGTAACATCTCTTTTTTTCTACTTTTACGTATATTTTTATACTACGATGGAATAAATGTTAATTTTATTTTGTTAGCATTAAAACGAAAAGACATACGAGCTATATTTTTTATTTAATGATTAACGTTTATTAAGATTCCTGAATGAGTTTTAAAATAAATTTTATATTGCTCTTCTGTAAAGGGTTTTTGTTTGATGGACGGTGGAGATATCCTTGAATATAAAATGAAGTATTTAGAATTTTAGACTATAGATGAACCACAGATATGGATAGATGCAGCATGTGTCAAAAATTGTATGAAGCCGAGCGTGCCACTTTTTAAACGTCATTAGTGTCATTTTAGCGAATTTTAGTGATTGCCGCAACGTAAAAGTAATCGTATCATCGTACTGCATTCGCAAAGTCATCGAATGATATCGTGTGACTCGATTCAAAAATTAATTAATTCCGATAAAACTGATATTTTGTTAAATTTATAGCTAGTCTGACTGTGGATTAAAATAATTTTGTAGCGGTAGACGTTATTCTACAATTTGCAAATAATATTTTTGCTGTGCCTAATGTTTATGAAAGTAATGATCGTTATTCCATTATGTTAAATAGTACTACTAGTAATTCATACTTAATTCCATACTTTTAAATATCCTAGTAAGTAAATGACCTAGTTTCATAAAATAAAGACTATTTTACTCAAGCTTTTTATTTTTAATAAATGTAAAAATGCGTAGTTTTGCCAATACGTTTTCTTTTATAAAGCTAAGTCAGATACCTAGTTTTGAAGATATTTCTAAACGACAAAATCTCGGGCGTCGTATACATAGACTAGTAATAGTGTATACTGCAATCACTGACCTAACTTCTTGATTTGTATATTTCGACGTTATACAGTGCACTCTGTCTTCCGCGATCACTGATCTAACTTGTTTTATAATTCTTCTACTGCTACTTTATTCTAATTAATTACATATTTGTTACTCGTTGCTGTTAATTACAATTCTCAAATTTCTCAATCCGTAAATAATTTCTTCTCTTTACCGTGTTCGTACTACTGTTCTCGTAAAATCATCGTATCCGATTGTTGTAATCGGATTGCATGAACATCACTCGACCATGTATGTCCATTTGGACATATCGGAATGGCACGCTTTGACTAGCAACTTGCTGTATCTACTCTAATCCATATCTGTGAGATGGAGTTTGATGGAAGTGACATTTTTGGACGCAATTTCTTAGAAAAATATGGCACGTATAAATAGAAACTAAAGTTGACCACAATATACAAAAAAGTTTTAAAAGCCAAAGAAAACTAAAATCTATCGACAGTTTATAAATTAAAACCAGCAAGTTTATTCATAACATAAAAAAAAAAAAAACTTATATTCTACTAATAGTAGCGAGAAACACCCACACACTGAGAACGTTGTTAGGGTACGCGTACACTTCGACGGCGAGCGCGAATTCGGCGTCGGGCGCCGCGCTCGCGTGCAGCGCGCTCGCTTTCACCGCCGCCGCCACAGAAGATGCGCGAGCGAACGCCATGTTCAGGGGAAAGCCGAACACCTGCAATATTTGATACAGTCTCTTTTGAACTTCATATTATTATCATTTTTGGGGACACAGTACCATATGGGTGAATAAAGCCTTGATGACACGTACCGACCGAGTAAACGCGGGCGAGACAGTAAAATGTTTACTCGGTCGAGACAGTTGGGTGAGCGAGTCACATACTCGAGCGCTCCGCCGAGCACTCGGCGTAATGTTCATACCACCGAGTACTCGGGCGAGACAGTGCTCTCGGTTTGAAAGTTTACTCGGTACGTGTGATCAAGGCTTATAGATTGACATTTAATTTGGTGCCACTTTTAAGATAATTATATCAATTCAAGAATGCAACAACAGTTAATTAAGTGAAGAATTCCATGTCTTGGTTCGGTATTTGCAAGGGTATAGCACCTGTGTACTGCCTGAACAGTGTTTTAGTACATTCTTATTTTTTATATCTCACCCTGTATGTAACCATCAGTTGTTTTAGCCGCTGACTGAATCCCGGCTTAGTTTCCGAAGGATTGAAAGTCCAATACTCCCAATGAGGCAGCATCTCGCGAAGTAAACCACTGCAGTATCTGAAGTATAGACAATAAGCATAAGCAGACTTTCTTGATTGACTAATACAATATTTTCCATTGTTATTACATATTGCTGTTTTGTAAAGCCTGGTCCGTGAGCACGTAGAATCCCGTCCAATGACCCCAAGCTGCCCATCCTTGTCGCTCGCACGTAATTATGTTGCTGTCGCGCTCGCACACTCACTGCGGGCGCGCGTCGCACAGTCGCAACAGCAATATAATTACGCGCGAGCGATAAGGATGGGTAGCTTGGGTTCATTGGACGGGATTCTACGTGCTCACGGACCAGGCTTTACCTGTTCCAAATAGTCTTCAATTGTGGGCGCCACTTCTGCACCTTGGCCTTGATCTTAGTTTCCAATGACTCTCTGAGTGCGGTCACATCAGCAGGAACACTGTACAGGCTTGGGTCGTTTGCCAGAGGCTGCTTCATCACGAATATGGTCCGGTTGAATACCTAGGAACAAGGTTTTATTTAAAAAAACAACTGCAAAATGTACTCTAGATCTTATTTATTGGTTCCAACTTACTGGCAACCAATTTGACGTTTTCGTGAAGTCAAACGAGACTCCTGCGCAATCTTGTGTTGATTGCACGTTCAGCCATATCTGAAACATATTTTTTATGTAAAATACTGATACTTTCTCTCCAAAAATGGCATCTAATTTATGTAATCCTTACATTTTCATTATCGAACACGTAATCCACAGTCTTCAAGGGGCAACTAACATCCCTCAGCTCATACCTCTCCCCTGTCGTAGCATCATACACATTCCACAAAAACCCATCCCCTTTATTCAGGAAGCCGCCCCTTTTGAACAACTGGTCGGTGACCAACACATTTCTGCGGGTGGTTAGGTCATATTGCGTGAGGACGTAGCTGCTCTGGCCTCTTGGCAAACCTTGGCCGATGACCACCCAGCATTTGATTCCGAGATAGAGGAAATAGCTAGCGAGTAGGATTGTGTGGTCCAATGGAGAACCGATCAAGACTTTGAGAAGTTCCTGTAAAAGAAAGTCTTATTATTGTTAAAGCCACTCAGTTGCTTACTTTAGGCACAGAATAATAGTTTGCAAATTTTCGATAAGTTAAAGATTGCTTACCACACCCATCAAGGTCACTACGTGAGATTCCGTTTCCTCGTACAAAGGAATTAGCGAAACATACCGCAAACTGGCGTTCATCATCTTAGCCATTTGACTATCTCCCTTCCAACTCCCATCATGGCCACTGTACAGCGATTCCTCCCTTCCAGGACTCTTCTCTGGATCATCTCTCTTTCTTCCACCACTACTTTTAGACGAGGAACTCTTTGAGAACCCAGAACTCTTCGATAAAGCTGACTCTTCTCTCAAACTTTTAGGGTGTTTAGGAAAATACTCTAAACTTGGCAAAGTTATAGGCTGCAGAAACTGCGTCACGCATCTATTCCTTCCAGAACTGTCTATGAAGGTTAGTTTTATGTTCCTTGTCGGAAAATCATTTATGTATTCCGTGACTGTTGTGTTCAAATGTTTGATCAAACTGTCGTCGTCAGCAGAGCTAGGTATAGGCTGGTTGTAGCCCTGCAGTCCGCCCAAGTGAGAGAGGCTAGTGGATATTTGGAGGGAGATAAAGGAAGTTTCCTTCCGAAGCAGCTGAGTTACTTCTGGGATCAGAGATTGAGAGCTGTCTTTGTTTTGTAAGACTTCGTATCCGAATAGTAACGGAGGTGTGGATATTTTGAATGTGCCGCGTAACTGGAATGTTGATCGATGAATTTAATTACTTTATTACTATTGTCTGAGTATACCACTAATTTTCACTTACCACTCCTAAAGTTAATACTGCATGCATCGGCACCTGCACTGTCCCCAGCCATCGATTGCTGTACCGATACTGAACCGTCTTGCCGTGTGACGTATTATCGTCATCGGAATTACCTTCATTCATATTAGCTTTGTATTCGTCGAATATGTTTATGTAAAGAGATGAGAGTGGCTGGAGTCTGAAATACGAATAAATTTTACACAACATTTTGATGTAATGACGTTAAAGAGACTTTATTTAGGCAAGTGTCCTACAAGGACCATTACTGGGGCCTAACTAAATTATCTATGCATTAGAAATGTTATTGAATTCTAAAAAGTACTTGCTTAGTTTTTATCTTCACAGTCTGGTTCCAGGTTGGATGACAGCCGATAGCAGTGGCTGTGTTAACCGACGCACCGTGGTAACTAAGCCGGACGAACGGTCTCAAAGGCCGTACTTTGAACCCTAAAGATAAAAACTTCTTGTGAGTCTCTTTTAACTACTAAATATTTTTATACATGAAAAACAGTTAAAATCTTACCTGCGATTGTACAATTATCGTCTTCGTTCTCTTCTGACAAAATTACGGAACTACGGTCCATGAGATTAAAGGCTCTTAGAACTGTTAAATGAATCTCCTGATCCTGCCCTATGGATACGTTTAGATATTGCTGCTTTGTACTTCTGGGTAAAGCCGCTATAGTCCCTATGCTGGATTGACTTGAAAAGAAACTTCTGGAAAACATAATTGTAGAATAACCTTTTAGCCAATAATCCTATTTAAACAATTAAATCTTACTAACCTCAATGATAACTCCCTGTAATCTCTTACAACATCTTTTTGTGTTTTCTTCATGAGATGCTCATGCAAGTTCTTCAACATATTTTCATTTAGTTTTTCAACGTATTTGTTCCCAATGAACCTTTGAAGCTCAATCGGGTCCATTTGCGCATATTTATCGGTAATGTATTCCACATCTATGTCCTTGTCGTTACTCTTCTGTAAGCAGTTGAGTAGTTCTGTAGAAATCTGACTTGCGTGAAGAGGAACCAGTTTGTTTTGAACGTTTGTAAACTCACCGATATTTCTCAAGTGTAATAACTTAAGTCTTATGAATTCAGGGTCGTTTTCATCAACGGCAAACTTATCGTCAGTCTTTATTTTCGATTTACAAAGATTTTGAAGCACTGTTGTGACTTTATCATTGTTCCCGATATCTTTTCCGTATATTTTACCAATTATATCTCGAAGTGAATCAACGTTCGGTTGATCGATGCCTTGTATTAATCTTTTCAATTTTCTGCCAATATCCATAGATTCTTTAAATATTTCACTCTGATTTTGACTTAGTTTCTCATTCCAGCCCATTTTCATACCGACTTTACAAGTTGTTTGCAAATTGCCTTCAAATTGGTTACTACTTTTAAGTCTCATTTTGCTACCTTTTATTATTTCTTTTATGTTGTGGCCACTCCCAACATATTTCTGGTTCGGTTGGATTACCATATTCTTGTAAACAAATAGTTGATCAATGTACTCCGCAGTTGCAGTATTTTGTTTTATTTCATACAAAAAGATATTTATAGTAGAAACCTCTTCATTATTCTCGGATAAAACTATGGTCAAGACTTCATTCTTAGGAAGGATTTGTACAGAAAATGACTCCGTGAATTGGACCTCAAACAAGGAATCTTTTACTAATGTGTAAGTTTCTGATTGACAAACAAACACCTCATCTACGTAAATAGTGAAATTGTAATTGAATTTTGATGTATCTTTTCCAGCTCCATCAGATAAAATACTGGTATCTTTCTTCAAGATCATATCAATTTTATCACGAGTAACCGTAATACCAACTATCTCTTCCACTATAGCTTTCATTTCTTCTTCATCGACTTTTAATTTTGGTTTCTTTTTTCTTTCCGAACTATCGTCATTTTCGTCAAGTTTTGACTCTTTGTATTCCATATATTTAGTAACGTATTCATATTCTATTTTATCTAGCATGTCGTTGAACTCTTCATTATACGCATCTGTCCATTCTTCTTCAAATTTTGTTTCATCCAGGTCTTTATTTACTATTTCTAATAAATACGGTGTTTCTACGTGACCCGTTTTATCACGGATCATTTCGATATCAGACCAAAGTGATATAGACCTGTGTATAATTTTCTTCTGTCTTCTGATGGTTTCTCGATATTCTTCTTTTAATTTTAGAATATTACTTGTATATTTTCTCAAAGTTTTATCAAATCTGATATCTTCCTTTTTATTTGGACTGATTTTTATAAAATCTTGTTTAAGTGTATCCCTAGTTTCTCTGTTAACTCTTATATCTTTATTAAGTTCTTTTAATTTTATTTGTGACATACTGTATTCATCATAACACTCGACGAGTTTTGCGCAAAGCATAGTTTCTAGGGGGAATAAGTGATGATGAATGAAAATAATATCTTTTATGGTAATATCTAAGAATGTATCACTCTGTTCATCGTCAGTATTCTGTCCTGATGCAAGGTCTTGGAACTGAACTGGGTCAACGTATTGAACTGGTATTGAGTGTTCTTCAGTAATTGCATATTCGAGCACCCTCGGGAATATTGGACTGAGGTGAGTAGTTTTTTGTTGATGGCTCCATCTGTATTAATTATCGGTATGTTGGTAAGTAAGTTTATGATATTACTTACAATAATGCATATTATTATAATAATTTATTTAGCCGAAACACATTCAAGAAACGCTCTCGACAGTGGCGTTCAAAGGGTAAAAAAAATTATGGCTTGAAGTGAAGGTGTAGTTAAGAGTTTTTCTATTGAAACCTTGGTAAGTAAAATAAACGTTATTATATTCTTATTATTAGGTAGGTAGGTAAATTTTCATAAAAATCTTAAATAGAATCATGCTATAAGTCATTTATTCAATACTTTTTTTCTACTTACCCATACTCGGAATCTAAACGTAATGGTCTCGATTTGCGAAATAAACTTTGTGTGCTTGGAGTTCGGACCAAATAGCTGTAGTTTCGTTCTTTTTCTTCGACGTCTACCATCGTAATAATATTTTCAGATACAGGCACAGCAACTGACGCCAGCTCTGTATTAATAATATCGATTAAGTTTGGCTCCTTTTCCCTTTTGTGTTTGGCCTTTTTCTTCTTCTTTTGATCCACTTTATGTGAGGACTTCGACTCGTATTTAGTAAAGAAGTCATATTCGTTTACCGGACTGTAGTTTTCCTGAGAAAGTACAGTCTCTTGAAGATTTTCTTGGTTTATCTCGTGATATTCTTCAATGTCACTATCGTTCCCTGTTTTCGAAAACGATTGTAATTCTATATTCTCGCCCATATTTTAAAAATAAACCATCTAAGTATTTGTATCCCAGTCGGCGTGGAAGCCAAATCCAATGTTTTGGTGGTGTCCCGCCAAAAGTTGTCATGGCAATCGTCAAAATGTCGGATGCGTTCGATTACGCTACAACTTAATTTACTTTGCTAATGATGCATAGTGCATACCATAATATTTGTTATTATTTGAAATTATTTATAAATATTGTACAAATAATTAAATAAATTAATTTAAAAAAATCGAAATCGATAATATTTATCGATCGAATTTGTCTTTGGTTATTATCTGACAGTCAATGCTGCCACCACAGCAAACTATTTCTTTATTTTTGACATTTGCTGTCAAAACAAATTAATTGATGAATGGATTTTGTGTTAAAAATTGTTATTTCTCATTTTAAACATAAAAATGTTTTGCTTAAAAGATAGTGAAGAGTATTATTTATGTCTCTCCGATCAGCCAAAAAGATTTGATGCAGATAGCCCCGTTACTAATGTGTTTTTCGATGATACTAATGGCCAGGTAAACAGTCAATATTTATTTGGATACAAAACCTTGTTTCCAATTAATATGTCGCTTAATTAAGTGACAAAGTGTATCTTCCCACCACAAAGTAGCATAATTTAACATTAAATTAAAAACACAATGAAGTTTTCATTATAAAAACTGTGATTAAAATAAACTCAATATTTTCCTCCAAAGGTATTTACAGTTCGATCGGGGGGCGTCACAGGAGTTACCGTAAATGGGATGGACGATTCTAAGTCTACATCATTCAGAATGGAAGATAGAGGCCCGATAATTTCGATAAAATTTTCACCAGACCACAAAATATTGGCAATACAACGTAACAATGAGATCCAGAATGCTACAATAGAATTTGTCAACTTTAAAGACCTGGCTCCAACGAACGTGGAATACTCGCACACTTGTAAATGGAAGAATGCTAAGATCCTCGGTTTTGTGTGGCCGAAAGCAAATGAAATAGCGTTTGTAACTGATCATGGTATAGAGTTGCTACATGTTGTTCCTGAGAAAAAACTGCTCAAAAGTTTAAAATCTATATCTTTCAGGTAATTTTTTTGACTTTACAATGTATTATTGTCATTTATTAATTGTAAATTTAACCCTGAAATTGTAAACAAATAAAAAAATATTGTCATTAACAATGAGGGTTTTCGTGATTGAAAAATCCGTCAGATGGCAATACGTAGTCGTGAGGTCCAAATGCTGCATGATTGGTGGATTTTGACATACCTGTCAATGTCATGTCAAAAATTACCAATCATGCAACATTTGGACCTTGTGTCTACGTATTGCCATCTGGCGGATTTTTAAATCGCGAAAACCTTCATTAGACAATTTTTTTCAAATGTATGTTCAATAAACAAAAAGCAATGTTATTATTTTTCAGTGGCGCATGGTTCTCGTGGTGCGCTCCCAGCAACACAGTGTTGCTGGCCGGCAACAACGGAGCCCTGCTGCAGCCGTTCTCACTAAATAACTCCACTATAACCAAGCTGCAGAAACTTGAGCGTGAGTACTGTCTTATTTTAAGTTTAGCACAATTACTTGGTATTCAATATTATTGTTTCTGTAATTTTGAATATTATAGACCAACTGAAGACAAAAGAATAAGTACATAGAGAATGTATTATGTAAAGAAAGCATTTTATAAAAGTGATGCTGAAAATACTTTTTTGTACAGCAAGAATTATAAAGCATTAAAAATACACGATTTTGTTTACAATTTTGCAGAAAGTTCTGATTTATCAAACTATGTAGTACTCACCTATTTCACTTTCAATTTATGAGAGCTACAATATTAAGGTCCCTACCCACTACACTGTCTCACACCATGACCGTGCTAGGAACGTGTCAGGCAAATAAGTATTATTTGTATTGATAAGTATGACCCAGTAGACTATTCCGTCACCGATCAACACCGTCGCGTGCCATGCACGGAGCGCCAACAAATGTTGCACAAAACGCCGTCGATCCGTTCAGTGGGCATAGTAGAGCCTATCGTGTTGCTTTTTGTGCCTGACACGTTCCTAGCACGGTCATGGTATGATACGGTGTAGTGGGTACCTTTAAAGTAAATTCTCTTGCTTACTTAATCTATTGTAACCCTAACCAACAAATAATACGATCCATTTTGCAGTGGACACGGCGCGGCCGGTGGTGGAGCGCGACGTGTTTCTACTACGGCTGTGCGACGCGACGTGGTGCGCCGTGTTCCGCCACGGGGCCGCCGCCGCCGCCGTGCCCGGGCCCACTGAGGTTACATATCACACTATAATAATTTTCCAATGCCAGTCCCATTATACTATGGCATGCTAAATAGTTTGGAATTGAAGTTGTCACAAATCTATACCAATATTATAAATGCGAAAGTAACTCTGTCTGTCTGTCTGTCTCTCTTTCACGCCTAACCACGGAACCGATTTTGATGAAATTTGACATAGAGATAGTTTGAGTCCCGGGAAGAGACATAGGAACACAGTATAGTTTTTATCCCGGTTTTTGAAACGGACGTGCGCGATAAAGCTTTTCTGTCACAGACAAAATTCCACGCGTGCGAAGTCACGGGCTGATGAATGTTACTATTTCTAGGCCATTAAAATTACCTTGAAAAAGAGGTTAACAATGGTGCATCTTCTCAGCACTGTCCCATTTAATATCCCAAAGTAGTGAAAAGGTTAAACTAATCGTCGCCAACGCCGCAAAGGCGCGAACCTTTTTTAAAAAAGTTTGTGTAAAAACGTCGTTTGTGACGTCACGCGGAACTTCACCGCATCATAACTTCGTAATTACTTGTTTGATTGACAAATAAAAAATAGGTGTCCAATATTTTTTGTGTATAGTTGATGGACTTATGCCCGTTTTCACCATAGATCCCAAATTTTAAGTGACTCCTATTCTAACAAAATTCCTGCCATGTGATACCACAGGGATCACTTAAAAAAAATTAGGGATTGATGGTAAAAACGGGCACTAGTCGGTTAACTATATTATCAAACAATGTTGGACACCTATTTTTTATTTGGGCGTAAAAGTTTTTTTTTAGGAAACTAGCCTAATAGGCCAGTTTTATTTGAGTGTATATTGTCCACAGGTGTGGCTGATGGGCGTGGGCGTGGGCGTGGGCTCGGTGACGCACGTGCTGCAGACGGGGCTGGTGGGCCGCTTCGCCGTCAGCGTCGTGGACGACCTGCTCGTGGTGCACCACCAGGTCAGACAGACCACTTCTTTTGTTGTATTACTAGCTCACCCTATTCATTAATTAAAAGCCTAAAGTCTGACTTAGATAAAGCCTGGTCCGTGAGCACGTAGAATCCGGTCCAATGACCCCAAGCTTGGGGTCATTGGACGGGATTCTAAGTGCTCACAGACCAGGCTTTAGATAGATAGATAGATAAATGGTTTATTTGCAAAACACATATTTAGCTAGCTCTCATATACGAATTTATTATGAACGATGGCTACTTTCTACCAGCAAGCCAAATTTTCGTAAGTAACAGATTCGCCCTCGTGAATTGCAATAAAATGCATGCCCGAATGCATGCAGCAGTGGGAGACGGCGTATGTGACTGCACCAGACAGTCTGCCAATAGAGAGAGATGGCGGGAGATCATGCGGAGAGTTGTATCCGCCTCTACAACCGATGTGAACAACGCCTCAACGTGACCACGACCGCTCTGCCAAGAAAAAGCATGCCCGAATGTTGACGAACCCGTCTTGACTTTAAACATATTTTGACGGAAGAACGAGACATTATAGTTCCAAAATACTGAACTGTCCTATGCATGACATTGACAGTGGGGCGCCACCGTCAATACCGGATCGCTGGTTCCGATTTTTGCCATGTTGGAAACCATATAGTTGAACGATGGTAGCGCCCCCCTGTCATTGAGTTTGGTGGGACAGTTCAGCGTGGGTCATCTATACGACCAATACACAAGATGGAAAGAGATAGTATAGATTGTCAACTCGATAGTCGTATTTTAATTTTAGGTAAACGATCTTTCGTATCGCTGCTAGTTC
This sequence comes from Ostrinia furnacalis, assembly GCF_004193835.3. Classification (NCBI taxonomy): domain Eukaryota; kingdom Metazoa; phylum Arthropoda; class Insecta; order Lepidoptera; family Crambidae; genus Ostrinia; species Ostrinia furnacalis. Next base: position 1,095,624 of record NW_021137421.1, on the reverse strand, counting down.
ACCTCATGCAATGAATCATCATGGGCATCATCACTCGCTGCACTCCAAATCTGAAGCAACTGGAGGTTTTTGCCTAGTATTGCCTTACGAGGCTACTATTCTGATCAATAAGTATTGTCTACATTTAGTTTTAAAATTCATTAACAAACACAGATCGAATTATCTAATGAGTCAATAGGTACGTCATTATAAATGTATGTTTACTTTGGATATCAGTAAAAAATACGTAAATTATCAATATTAACACATAATTCCCTACAACTATTGACGCATCAAAAATATCATGCTGTCATTAAAGTAGCTTTTTGTGCTTTATTTTATGTGAAGTAAATCAACCTTATATCAAAAGTACAAAAAATCTGCACTAAAAAGTAAAAAATAAAATTACATCATTAATTTATTAGGACAAATGTATACCATGATTGATATTCTCGGAGTCGGTGCCAGCCTGCTCAGTGCCAAGCTCTAGAAATGTTTTAAATATTACGTGCCTATCAAATTTGAGGTTTTCCCTCGATTTCCCTAGAATCCCATCATCAGATCCTGACTTGGTGACAATGGGACCACCTGTGAGGCATACCCTTTCAAACAAAAAAAAAACATTTTGAAATCGGCCTAAGCGTCTTCGAGTAGGTACCTAATCAGGGAACATACATAAAAAATAAAATATTTCGACGAATTGAGAACCTCCTCCTTTTTTTTATGTCGGTTAAAAATCAACCAACATTTTCTCTTTACTGTAATTTTTGTTCCAGTCCAGCCACACGTCCCAGCTGTTCGACATCCAGGAGGACGTGAAAGTGGAGAACAGCACCGCCCACCACATCCCTACAGTCCAGGGCTGCGCTATGAAGCCCGCCTCGCTGGGAGACCAGCCCTGCCCTATGTGTATCCTTTGAAAGCGTCTGTAATTTTCTAAAGCCTGCTGGTCCGTGAGCACGTAGAATTTTGTCGCGCGTAATTATGTTACTGTCGCGCTCGCACACTCACTGCGGGCGCCCGTCGCACAGTCGCGACAGCAATATAATGAGGGCTATCGTTTTAGCGCTTACCAGTTAGCGCCACTGTAGAGTAAGGTCCTGTCACTTGCTAGTAGCGAAGACAGTGGCACCAACTGGTGAGCGCTAAAGTGGTAGGAAGACTATCACAATTTTGCACTCATCGAGATGGCGCCACTGTAGAGTAAGGTCCTGTCAATCGCCAGGGGTGCCAACTGTTAAGTATAAAAACGATAGCCCTCATTACGCGCGAGCGATAAGGATGGGTAGCTTGGGGTCATTGGACAAAATTCTACGTGCTCACGGACCAGGCTTTATCTAGTGAGCAATGGCGGGTAAACCGAGACAATTAATCGATCAAAGTGCCAAATGGGTGCAGTCCTGTTGTCCCCCCTGGTTCTCTCTCCAGGGGGGACAACAGGATTGCACTGCCAAATGGCCTTTAACCGCTTTTATGGTATAATGAAGCGGCGAATTTAGCTTACCACTGGAGGGGTTAAATGAAAAAGGTAATCCAATTGTTTCCGACACAGAAGTACCAGGTTCGATTTTCAGTGCAGTACGCTTGTTCTCAATCCGCCTGACACTGAAACATAAAGTTCCACCTTCAACTACCTGATCATCACTTTCATGAGGTAAATGCTAATTAGGCCTGACTTCCCTGTTACGGTAAAAAAAGACGGCAATTGGCGCCAAAACACTGCACGCTATCTAAAAACCGTGGGCTTCTATAATCTGGTCTCCGAGCACGTAGAATTTTGTCCAATGATTCCAAGCTACCCATCCTTATCGCTGGCGCGTAATTCTATTGCTGTCGCGACTGTGCGACGGGCGCCTGCAGTGAATGGGTAGCTTGGGGTCATTGGACAAAATTCTACGTGCTCGAAGACCGGGCTTTAGTAGAACACAAATGGTAAACATCTCGCCCTGGTTTGAATTTTTATTACATTTTATTTTCTTAACTTGACATCAGATTCTAGCAACTGGGTGGTGTTCCAGCCAGACTACATAATCGACGCGCGCCTGGGTTGTTTGTGGCGGGTCACACTCGAGCCCTCGGGGCTAGCGCATGCGGTAAGTGTTGCCATATTATACAGGTGTTGCTTGGTGAAAAATATTTTAAGCACACGATTTTAATTTTTTTTAAACTTTTGGTCCACAGAACACAGTTTACAATCGCCCAATTTTAGTCTATGTATATGTCTATTAAACTGAGTCAGTGCTTTAGGTATGGCAGTGGCACGGTAGGGATAACATTGACATATTATGACGTGACAGAGCAAACAAATCGAATCGCATTTGATATCTCGCTGACGTTTGACACCCACGTTCTATTGATAAATTATGTCAATTTTTCACTCGACATTGGCAGAAATAAACCTCCCAGAGAGGTTTGGTTGCCATAAATAAATAAAAAAAAACTCCCATAATATCTCAGGCACCGACTCTATTAAGCCGAATAGACCTATGGTTTATAAGGAAATAATAATGATGGATTAAATGCTGCATAAATATTGTTTATCCTCTCTCTAGCCAATATTTCGTCATCAAATATAAATTTTAAGTGACCCGGTAACACATAACAGGAATTTTGCTTTCATAGGGGTCACTTAAAAATTAGGCATTGATGGTGAAAACGGGCATAAGTCTCCAAATCTATAACTAAAGTGATCTTTATGGGCAGATACCAAAGGACGAGATCTCAAAGATAGTAGCGGTACTATTACGGCGGACGCACGGCAAGGGCACCGTCTACAGGATACTGAACCAACTCGTGGCCGACGCCGCCTTCTACCTGGTGGAGCTCGGGAAAGTGTTCGACGAGATCAACCAGGTGTACAGGTAGGTAAAGCTTCAACCACACCAACGCGACCTGTCATTGGACTTTAATCGCGCCGGTTGATGTTTGAAGCCAAATTAATACACGCATAACGTATTACTGAGTAAATTATTACTTAGGGGGCGTCCATTAATTACGTGAGACAATTTTGGCAGTTTTTCAACCCCCCCGCCCCCCTAGGTGAGATTTTTTCAGACCCCCTCCCCCCTCACAATCTCACGTGAGATTTCGTATAAGCAATCCCATCAAAAACAATACTTGTCAAAAAAACCAAGTCTCGCAACTCAGTTGTTCTACGGTAAAAAGTTGTAAGNTTTGTAACGGATCATGGTATAGAGTTGCTACATGTTGTTCCTGAGAAAAAACTGCTCAAAAGCTTAAAATCTATATCTTTCAGGTAATTTTGTTGACTTTACAATGTATTATTGTCATTTATTAATTGTAAATAAATAAAAACTTTATTATTAGATAATTTCTTTGAAACATTGTATGTTCATTGAACAAAAAAAGATGTTACTATTTTTCAGCGGCGCATGGTTCTCGTGGTGCGCTCCCAGCAACACAGTGTTACTGGCCGGCAACAATGGAGCCCTGCTGCAGCCGTTCTCACTAAATAACTCCACTATAACCAAGCTGCAGAAACTTGAGCGTGAGTACTGTCTTATTATAAGTTTAGCACAATGAGGGTTTTCGCGAATGAAAGATCCGCTAGATGGCAATACGTAGACGCGAGGTCCAAATGCTGCATGATTGGTGGATTTTGACATATCTGTCAATGTCATGTCAAAAATAACCAATCATGCAGCATTTGGACCTCGCGTCTACATATTGCCATCTGGCGGATTTTTCATTCGCGAAAACCCTCATTACTTGGTATTCAATATTGTTTCTGTAATTTCGAATATTATAGACCAACTGAAGAAAAAATAATCTGTATACTATAGAGAATGTATTATGTAAAGAAAGCATTTTATAAAAGTGATGCTGAAAATACTTTTTGTACAGTAAGAAAATTACAAAGCATTAAAAGTAGGTATGTGATTTTGTTTACAACTTAGCAGAAAATTCTGATTTATCAAACTATGTAGAACTCATCTATTTCACTTTCAATTTATGAGATCTACACTATTCAAGTAAATTCTTACTATAATACTTACTTACGCCTGTATTCACAAACATTACTATGAGGTCTCACAGTGCGCGTGGACGCACAGGGTGATACACGAACCAATCACAGAGCTCTTTTTAACGCTGTGCGTTCGACTTGCTGCTTCACTTAAGCAAGCATTGTTTGTGAATACGGGCGTTAATCTATTGTAACCGTAACCAGAGTAAGTACAAATGAGTAGGTCATCTTCATAGAAACGCACGGGCGCGGTTTGTATGTGAGCGCGCCAATACGTATGCGGCGCGCACGCACACACTGACAAAATTTAGCGGGGATTAGCGGGGAGCCAGTCGTGGTTGACCTATTCATTTGTATTTACTCTGCCGTAACAAAGAATACTATCCATGTTGCAGTGGACACGGCGCGGCCGGTGGTGGAGCGCGACGTGTTCCTACTACGGCTGTGCGACGCGACGTGGTGCGCCGTGTTTCGCCACGGAGCCGCCGCCGCCGCCGTGCCCGGGCCCACTGAGGTTACATAACACACTAACACTATAACAATCATTTTACACTAACCACCATACTATGGCAAGTTAAACAGTTTGGAATTGAAGTTGTTGTCACAAATCTATACTATAAATAAATAAATAATCTTTGGACCATTTCACACAGCGCCAGCTAGCCCCACGGCTAGCTTAACGGATATACTACTTATATACTTTTTTTTTTTTTAAATACATACATATTATACATAGTAACACCCAGACCCGTCACAGAAATTAAAATTCATCATTTCAATTTCTGCCCGGCCGGGAATTGAACCCGGGACCTCTCGGCATAGTAGTCCGTTCTAAACCACGACACCAAACGGCCGACATATACATTTAATATAATAAATGCGAAATGTCTCTCTGTGTCGCTTTCATGCCTAAACCACTGAACCAATTTTATTAAGGCATAGAGATAGTTTGAGTCCCGGGAAGAGACATAGGAACACAGTATAGTTTTTATCCCGGTTTTTGAAACGGACGCGCGCGATAAAGCTTTTCTGTCACAGACAAAATTCCACGCGAGCGAAGTCACGGGCTGAAATTATAAACAAATGTTACTATTTCTAGGCCATTAAAATTGCCTTGAAAAAGAGGTTAACAATGGTGCATCTTCTCAGCACTGTCCTATTTAATATCCCAAAGTAGTGAAACGGTTAAACTAAACGTCGCAAACGCGGAAAAGTTAAAGTTTGTGTAAAAATGTCGTTTGTAAAAATTAAAAATATTGCGTATGAAAAAGTTCATCCCCAATTTTCCACACTTGGGGGTGAAATATTTTCTTCAAATTCGCATAAAACCACCCTTTTGATAATACCTATTCAACAAAAAAATAATCGTTCAAATTGATTTATAATCGGCGGAGATATTGCGTATAAAAAAGTTCATCCCCAATTTTACACCCTTGGGGGTTGTTTTTTCTATTATTAAATTGAAATGGGACCACCCTTGAGGTATTACCTATACGCCGAAAAAAGATTTGTTCAAATCGGTTCATAATAATTGGCGGAGTTATCGCGTAACAAACATAGAAAAAAAAACATACGGGTCGAATTGAGAACCTCCTCCTTTTTTGAAGTCGGTTGAAAATAGGTGTCCAATATTTTTTGATAATATAGTTAACCGACTAATGCCCATTTTCACCATAGATCCAGACCATAGATCCCAAATTTTTAAGTGACCTCTATGTTAACAAAATTCCTGCTATGTGATACCACAGGGGTCACTTAAAAATTAGGGATTGATTGTGAGAACGGGCGTAAAAGTTTTTTTTAGGAAACTAGCCTAATAGGCCAGTATTATTTGAGTTTATATTGTCCACAGGTGTGGCTGATGGGCGTGGGCGTGGGCGTGGGCTCGGTGACGCACGTGCTGCAGACGGGGCTGGTGGGCCGCTTCGCCGTCAGCGTCGTGGACGACCTGCTCGTGGTGCACCACCAGGTCAGACAGACCATGTTCTTTTGTTGTATTACTATAGTCTGGTCTGCGAGCAATGACCCCAAGCTACCCATTCTTATCGCTCGCGTGTAATTATGTTGCTGTCGCGACTGTGCGACGGGCGCCCGCAGTGAGTGTGCGAGCGCGACAGCAACATAATTACGCGCGAGCGATAAGGATGGGTAGCTTGGGGTCATTGGACAAAATTCTACGTGCTCACAGACTATAGCGAGCCTGTTCCGCGAGTTTGCATCGAGCGACGACGCGGACACCTCCTAGGATATTTGATCGACACTCAGAGCGAGCACTCACTTCCCTCGTCTATACCACCTCCTGCAATGAATCATCATCAGATTAGCTACGACTTCACTGCACTCCAAATTTAACCGACGCATTTGCATTTCTCAAAAGATTATGCTTACATTTCTTACACTTGCCGGACGGCCATTTTATAAGGCGTTTTCAATACCTGAAATAATCTTGACCGTAAAAATAGAAGAAATTCATGTGGCTACTATTCTGCTAAGATAAGTATTTCCTACATTTAATTTAGAAACTCACCAACACAACAGATATAATTATTTAGTCAGGTCGCCTTTTGCACAATTTTCATCATCATCATTTCAGCCACAGAACATCCACTGCTACATAATAAATCTCCCCCAATGATTTCCAGATTTACTATTTTAAAATGTGAAAAAAAAAGTTGATTTTGATTTTATTTCAAAGGTGTAAGGTACAAAATCAACTAACATGCCTCTACATGACTTTTGTTCCAGTCCAGCCACACGTCCCAGCTGTTCGACATCCAGGAGGACGTGAAAGTGGAGAACAGCACCGCCCACCACATCCCTACAGTCCAGGGCTGCGCCATGAAGCCCGCCTCGCTGGGAGACCAGCCCTGCCCCATGTGTATCCTTTGAAAGCGTCTGTAATTTTCTAAAGCCTGCTGGTCCGTGAGCACGTAGAAAAATTTGTCGCGCGTAATTATGTTGCTGTCGCGCTCGCACACTCACTGCGGGCGCCCGTCGCACAGTCGCGACAGCAATATAATGAGGGCTATCGTTTTAGCGCTTACCAGTTAGCGCCACTGTAGAGTAAGGTCCTGTCACTTGCTAGTAGCGAAGACAGTGGCACCAACTGGTGAGCGCTAAAGTGGTAGGAAGACTATCGCAATTTTGCACTCATCAAGATGGCACCACTGTAGAGTAAGGTCCTGTCAATCGCCAGGGGTGCCAACTGTTAAGTATAAAAACGATAGCCCTCATTACGNTAAATGGGCGCAATTGATTTTGTGAATTAAATTGCTAAAATCTTTTTATAGTCGTGAAAGAAAAGTGGTTCACAATGTGTTAAAGTATTTGTCGAAGAGAAATACTAAGGGTTCGGACTAGAGATGGGTTATACTAGGTAAATTTGATAGGTGCACCTATTCCTAGTATTTATTAATACTCGATCCAAATACCTATTCCACTTAGTACGTAGTAATTTAGCATACTTGACGCGACTAGTGCGGACTAATCCACGTAATATGACTTTAAAATACAATTTGTTGTTGGTTGTTGGCGTATTTAAAAGATATCAATTTCATAAAAATATTTACATATTTTTTTGTACATGAATATGGTTTGACTACGTTTATGTGCGTTTGCTTCGTCGCGCTCAAATTTGTTTGGTCAGACAGAGACGGAGTGAATCTCTACGTTCGCACATAAGCTTAGCGAGAAATACTCGGTGCGCGTAATACACGACTACGGATTACGCAATAATAACCTCTATTACTTTGACAGTAAGGTCGGAAATCGTGTAATTTATAAAATACTAGGTGGATCAAGTATTTAAAAAAATGGAATAGGTGCCGCTTAGTACTGTAAAATACCTAGTGTGTGGATCTGTTCTAGTAAATACGTCTCATCTCTAGTAGTCAGTGAGTGACAAAATTAAGTAACTTTGACCCGTTATAATTCTTAAACTACTGGTTCAAATTGAATGAAATTTTAAATATACCGTGTCTTTACAATGCCTGCACAGCTAATGAAAATTCAGCCTTCTAGTTTTATCCACAACGAAGTTACAGGGGGTCGAAAATGGCCTGAATTGCTTCGAGAAAAGGATGGTACGGCCGTGCCGCTTTTTTGCTCGACTTGGTGGGGGCACTGCCGTGCCCCCAGATGATTTACATTGCATTAGTTATCTATGCTTTAATTAGGAAATTAATATTAAAAAAAACATTACCTCTAATTTCTTTATTGCTTAGAATAAAAATTAAGTAGAATAATTTATCAATGATCATTATTAAATTATTAATACCTTGTTTGTACCACATGAAGCAATAAAGATATTATGATTATTATGATTATTTATTTTTTAATTTAAAATAACCCAGTTTCTCGCAACTTTACCCTATTTCTTGCTGAAAAACATTACGTGATTTTGTCGAGACCCCCTCTCTCCCCTACGTGAAACTTAGTGAAGTTAGAATTCTTGCTAATTTTTTCGCTGATCGATTGTACAAATCGATCGATACTAGGGATGTTATGGATATGTAGTTTCGGTCATGGTTACGGATATAGGAATAATATTATAGCGGTTTCGGTTACGGTTACGGATATTTTTTTTTATTTCGGATATCTGAAAGTTACGGTTACGGATATCCATAATATCCCTGATGTGTTTGAGCAGGAAATGGGCGGAGCTAGAGATGGCGCGTAACACGGCCGGGCCGCCGCCGGACGCGCGGCCCGGACAGCTGCGGACGGTGGTCTCGCAGGCCGACATGTGCACGAACGTGCTGCAGGCCCACTCGGACGACGAGCACGCGGTGCAGGTAAAAAAAACTAAAAACTAGCCAGTATGCTCATTATAAAGAAATAATTGATATGTCTATAGTCTGGTCTGTGAGCACGTAGAATTTTGTCCATTGACCCCAAGCTACCCATCCTTATCGCTCGCGCGTAATTATATTGCTGTCGCGACTGTGTGACCCGTAGTGAGTGTGCGAGCGCGACAGCAACATAATTACGCGCGAGCGATAAGGATGGGTAGCTTGGGGTCATTGGACAAAATTCTACGTGCTCGCAGACCAGACTTATAGATCAGCGCAAAATGGTTTTTTACCAGACTAAGGCGAAATTATAAGAAAGGTTTGACGCAGACCGCCCCATTCGCACTCAGATAAAAGTTAAAACCTATTTTATTAATAAAAGTTACACACTAGTTGAAATCTGGTTTAAATTGTCATTTTAATCCAGTGTTCATTCCGAGTGTAACTTTTATTAATAATGGATGGGGTACCATTTTTGAAACCATTCAACTTGTTGATTGAACATGTTAAACGACCTTTTTCCTAGTGTGACTATTTTGCGAATGGAACGAAATATCGCAATAAAATAGATAAAAAATTAAATTAAATTGAAAATAATACAAAATCAGTTATTGCAACGGGGCATCACAAATCACACAATACGCATTATGTAGCACAGAAACATCGTGAAATTATTCCAAGAATGCTCTAAAACCGTGCTCTTTCCAGGTGGTCACATCGTACCTGGCCTCTTTATCCCGCTACGATATGGTGGTCCAACACCCAGTAGCCGAGCTGTGCGTCCGGACACTCGTGACCAAGGGTGCTTGTGGGCGGCTCCGGGCTTTAGTAAGAAGGGGCTGCCTCGGGGATTCCCGGCCTTTGGCGTGTCAGCTGTTGTCTCTCGGGCACATAGACCCGGCTGCCGCTCAGCTGGCCTTGGATATGATGTGGCGACTGAAGGGCTATGAGGTGAGCTACTGTGTTTATTGCGTAATGATGGGCCTTAGGAGGGGCTGCCTCGGGGACTCCCGGCCTTTGGCGTGTCAGCTGTTGTCTCTCGGGCACATAGACCCGGCTGCCGCTAAGTAAGTAATTTTCTATTATAATGTTATTTTTGTTTCTATAGGATACTCAAACCGTACGAAATTCCCGGGCGTGATTACGGTTTTTCCATCTTTACAACCTTATAAAAAGTTAAAGACCAAAATAAAAATCCTTTTCAGTTAGAATTTAGGTTATTCATGAAGCGAATACTGCCTCCGTTCATTTATTTTTACTTTGAACCTTGTCACAGGACGCCTAAAGCCTTGACTGAGTGGTATTTGAGGTACATAGCGTTTTCCTCAACCCATATTGACTTTTGACCCCTAATAAGTATTTTTATTATAAAGCATTGAACATAATAAAAGTAACAATAAAATAAAATTATAATAGATTTTCAATAATATTAACAACTGAAAATTACTAGTGACAGACACCACCTCAGTAGAATGTTAACAATAATTTCACCTCAGTCGCAGAAGGTTAATCAAATGAAGCTGCGCAATCGTTTTTATTTGTTTACTGGCTTTCTGATGCCTTCAGGTCTCATAAGAATTACCCTGGGTTGGATCATCTTACTTGAACTATACTTACGAGCAAAAGTATGAAATCACCCCTTTGTGTTCCAAGCGATCTTAAGAACTGAATGACTATGTATTGTATGTATCTATGGTATGAATTTTAAGTTTATAATATTTCCTTTAAAATGGTACCATTTTTATTGATCTTCTATTAGTCATTTAGTTTTTATGATCGCTCGGAATAAATAGTGAGATTCTATATTTTTGCTCGCGAGTGTATAACAACCCCTGTCGCCAATTCCAGGACATAATAGAGATCCTGCTGAGCTGGGGCTGGGTGGTAGCGGGGGTGGGCGCGGCGCGCGCGGGCGGCGGCGGCGCGGCCTGGCCCGGCGCCGCNCGGGGACTCCCGGTCTTTGACGTGTCAGCTGTTGTCCCTGGGGCACATAGACCCGGCTGCCGCTATGCTGGCCTTGGATATGATGTGGCGATTGAAGGGTTATGAGGTGAGTCTATGTGTTAAGAAAAGTAATTTTCTATTATAATGTTATTTTTTATAGGATACTCAAACCGTGCGAAATTCCCGGGCGTGATCGTAGCAGCGTAGTTCCGAAGGAGATTACGGTTCATCTTTACAACCTTATAAAAAGTTTAAGGACAAAATAAAATTCCCTTTCAGCTAGAATTTAGGTTATTTATAAAGCGAATACTGCCTCCTTTCATTTATTTTTACTTTGAACCTTGTCGCAGGACGCCTAAAGCCTTGACTGAGTGGTATTTGAGGTACATACTACATACCGTTTAACTCAACCCATATTGATTGACCCCTAATAAGTAATTTTATTATAAAGCATTGAACATAATGAAAGTAACAATAAAATAAAATTATAATACATTTTCAATAATAATAACAACTGAAAATGACTACTGACAGACACCATCTCAGTAGAATGTTAACAATAATTTCACCTCAGTCGCAGAAGGTTAATCAAATGAAGCTGCGCAATCGTTTTCGTTTATAAAATTAAACACATTTTCAATCTGTCAGAGGGAGAAATATTAGCATTATTAATATATTTTTTATTTGTTTACCGGCTTTCTGATGCCTTCAGGTCTTATAAGAATTACCCTGAGTTGGATCATCTTACTTGAACTATACTTACGAGCAAAAGTATGGAATCACCCCTTTGTGTTCCAAGCGATCTTAAGAACTGAATGACTATTGTATTGTATGTATCTATGGTATCAATTTTAAGTTTATAATATCTCCTTTAAAATGGTACCATTTTTATTGATCTTCTATTAGTCATTTAGTTTTTATGATCGCTCGGAATAAATAGTGAGATTCTATATTTTTGCTCGCGAGTGTATAACAACCCCTGTCGCCAATTGCAGGACATAATAGAGATCCTGCTGAGCTGGGGCTGGGTGGTAGCGGGGGTGGGAGCGGCGCGCGCGGGCGGCGGCGGCGCGGCCTGGCCCGGCGCGGCCGCGAGGAAACTACTAGCAGCCGCTAAAGGGGACCCGCCTGCCTTCGCTACCGTGTTCCGCGCGCTACAGGCACGGAACACGCGGCTGAGAGGCGCGCCGCACTTCCTCAAAGGTTAGTTGCTTTTGCATCAACTTTGAAACGTATCCCAGGACATTATAGAGACGCAAGCTTCTAGCAGCAGCTAAGGGGGACCCGCCTGCCTTCGCTACCGTGTTCCGAGCGCTGCAGGCACGGAACACGCGGCTGAGAGGCGCGCCGCACTTCCTCAAAGGTCAATTGCTTTTGCATCAACTTTGAAACGTATCCCAGGACATTATAGAGACGCAAGCTTCTAGCAGCGGGTAAGGGGGACCCGCCTGCCTTCGCTACCGTGTTCCGAGCGCTGCAGGCACGGAACACGCGGCTGAGAGGCGCGCCGCACTTCCTCAAAGGTCGGCTACTTTTACATCAATTTTGAAGCTCATGCTAGGACATTATAGGGACGCAAGTTACTGGCGGTCGCTGAAGGGGACCCGCTTGCGTTTGCTACCGTATTCCGCGCACTGCAGGCACGGAACATATGCGGCTGAGAGGCGCGCCGCACTTCCTCAAAGGTCAGTTTAGACCAGTCTTTCCTAAAGTGGGCGATAACGCCCCCTTGTGAGCGCTGCAAGCTTAAAGGGGGGCGGTAAGAGACCCAGAAAAAAAATCGGGACGTTGTGTAGAGGCTTGGGAGGCGTCATCTACTAGGAGGACTCTTAGACACCGACTGAGCTCGACTCTTGACTACAAAAATGGGGGGCGCTAAAAAATAATTTACTGTCAAAGTGGGCAGTAGACTAAATAAGTTGGGAACCGCTGGTTTAGACTATACTGCATCTCACTTAACACCAGATGCGATTGCGATCAAATACCTACCTGCCTTGATACGCATAAAAAAAAACTGTTCTCTACAGTTCGACAGGTATCACAATAGTAGCCCCAGCCTACTGGTAAATCTTGACAGCTTATGTTTATTTGAAATGCCAAGATGAATTGGATTTTTCTTGCAAATTGATGACGTAGAATAAGTTTTGCTGACGAAATATAAACATTACGCAAACACTTTTTGTTGCTAATTGTATCGTGTGTAGTGTGAAAAACATTCAGTTCAAACGCGCTTACTTATTTCATAATATTTTATTTAATCCTGAAGAAGAGACTATTAATTCCACGTCAAAAATATCGTTAACAGTCAGTCTTTCCATAAATATCGACAAAATCTATCTCGTAGTTTGATCAAGCCACAGAGTGTTGTTTAATTAAAGTATTATTACTCCATTTGTGTTGTAATAAGCATGGGGACATTATCTTATCGAGTAAATAATGCCGGTCAAGTTATCTAGACCTATGCTCGCTGGCTTATCTACGCCAATATTGTTAAGAAGAAAGTGTTTGTGTGTTTGTTTAGTACTTATCTTAGAAACAAACGGTTATGCATATGATGCGCGGGAGTTTTCGATAGAAAACACTTATTATGCATTTTATTACTAAAGGGGTAAAGTTTCAGTTATTGGACACGTAAGGGTCTACTTTTAGGGAGGAAATAGGTGTTCTCTTGTCATATTATGGTTACCGCAAAATTTAATAGAATAGCGTAGTAGAGGATAGTACAAATAGAATCTAATCTGCATCCACACAAGATACAGAACTTTCTGCGTCTGATAAACTAAGGTAGCACTTTGAATTATTGGTATAGGATGACAAAGTGAAAGCGAACCGCCATCCTCAGAGTCCCTCATGGAGTGCCCTGATATGGAATATTCATAGGTTTTAGTGGATAAACTTGGGGCATATGGCTGCTAGTCGCTTGTTAGTCTCTACAATAATCTGCTGTATCAAAAAGGTCGCGTATGTCACTCGAAAAATGTCGCGGGACATGGTTAGTGAGAGATAAATTTTTATTTATCTTGGGACTGAAATATTTAAGATATTATTGTTAGGTGCATACCTACATTTTGAATTACGTAAGATAACAATATTTTTCACAAAATTAGCAACGATATTTCCCGAAAGTTCGATTTGGAAGAGGAGAGAGAATTAACATTGAAAATAAGGAAAACTTTTTGCTTTGCCTTCAATGTCGATTCTAATTAGTTTTAATGAAAATACTACCATTTTGTTTCCGTATCTTGGCCGTTAGCGATGTAATTTGATGACTATTCTCTTCCCTTATAAACTTTCCGAGGGATCGGTTGAACATCCTCCATTCGGGAACATGTCAGCCCGAATGAGATCAATAGACTTCCAATTCTTCGCGTTATAATGATATCTACTCACTGGCCAACTAAGTAGGTAAACATACAAATCCGCCGAACATAATTTCATTTGCCTACTTACTTACATAATTATTTCGTGCGTGGCCATTAACATACAATTAAATACTTTCGTTGTAACCTTGCCGCATAAATGCTTTGCTCAGTTAAATAACATGTCATCATCATCATCATCAACAGCCCTTTACAGTCCACTGCGACTTAGGGACTACACAACAAACAGAGAATGGGCAGCAGCGCTCTCTGAAAAACATCAATCTTTTAAACTGCGATCTCCAACCCGCCTGCCAAGCGTGGAGATTATGGCAAATCCCTCCACCATAGTGGAGGAGGCTCATAGTCCAGCAGTGGACTGTAAAGGGCTGTTGATGAAATAACATGTAGGTAGGTGAAATTAAACTCTGTCTTATTACTAATGTTAATAAATTATATTAACCTTTGTTTCAGGAGAACAATGTGACAGTTACGTGGAGTATTACAAGCAAATCACCTCAGAATAAGTATAATTTTGAAAATTTTAACAAATCATATAAAGATTCTTATTGTTCACGTTGATTGTTATTTACAAATGATTACCTAACCTATTATTGAATCTGTAAATAATTAAATGTATATTTTGTTATGAAATATAGATGGTGATATTTTGATCTGTTTGTCTCTAATGGAACATTATGAGTATTGCTCCCCCTAATGCTTCATCTATTCAACCAGGTGCGATTGCGGTCAAATACCTGCCTTGTCTAGCATAAAAAAAAAATCTCTTTGCATGGTTTTTATAAATTATGCTTATCAAAAAATATGCAGGTAAAGTATCGAAAGTTCGATCCGAGAAACACATAGTATAAATCTCTCAAACAAAAACGAATAATGGGAATGACTTTGATAAAAAACTGCAGAAATGTTGCATATTAAAATATATAATTTTATTGTAAAATCTTACAAAGACAGTTTTATACACTGGACAGGTAACAAATATAGAAATGCATGCTTATAATATAGGCAGGTAGGTAAAACTTAGCAAGTTACATGTGCACCACCGCTCTGATGGACTTGCCAGTGTGCATCAAGTGGAATGCTTCATTGATTTCTTTCAGAGGGACGTCATGTGTAACAAAGTTATCAATTGGCAGTTTGTTGGTCAGGTACTCGTCAACAAGCTTAGGCACGCTGTCACGACTCTTGTACCCTCCAAAAGCCGTTCCCTTCCAGGTGCGACCAGTCACAAGCTGGAAGGGACGAGTCGAGATCTCCTCACCGGCAGCGGCCACTCCGATGATTACGGACACGCCCCAACCCTTGTGGCAAGCTTCCAGAGCTGCCCTCATGGTGTTCACATTACCGATGCATTCAAATGTGTAATCCAATCCACCATCTGTGAGACCGACTAAGACTTCCTGAATTGGCTTGTCGGAATCCTTAGGGTTCACAAATTCAGTGACACCAAACTTCTTGGCCACTTCAAATTTGTCAGGGTTGATGTCCACTCCAATGATTCTCTTGGCTCCAGCGGCCTTGCATCCCAGTGCCACAGCTAATCCCACGGCTCCCAGCCCGAAGATGGCACAGTTGGACCCTGGCTCCACCTTGGCTGTGTTCAGAGCTGCACCATAACCGGTGGGGATTCCACAGCCGAGCAGGCACACTTTGTCTAACGGCGCGGAATCGGCTACTTTGCACAGAGAAATTTCTAAAACTACAGTGTATTCACTGAATGTTGAGCATCCCATGAAGTGGTACAACTCCTGGCCCTTGCAGCGGAACCGCTTGGTGCCGTCGGGCATGACTCCCTGGCCTTGGGTCACGCGCACTCTCTGGCAGAGATTGGTTTTCGGGTTCAAGCAGAATTTGCATGTCTTGCACTGAGGTACATACAACGGAACGACGTGGTCGCCTGGCTTCACAGAAGTTACGCCTTCGCCGACGCTCTCGACGATGCCGCCACCTTCATGACCGAGAATAACGGGGAACACACCCTCTGGGTCCTTTCCGGACAGAGTGTATGCGTCAGTATGGCAGACGCCGGTCGCAGTGATCTTGACGCGAACTTCGCCTGCTTTTGGTGGATCCACTTCGATCTCTTCAATAGATAAAGGCTTGCCGGCTTCCCAGGCGACGGCAGCTTTACATTTTATCACTTTACCGGCAGTTGACATCGTGTTGAATTCACTGGACGTCTGCCAACTATGAACGCTGATGGATGACTGAATGAAAACTTGAATCTAATGGAAAATGGTTAGCTCTCGGTTGGAGATAAGAAGCTATCAATTGATGATGATGTAACAGCAAATATTCAGCTGACCTTGAGCCTTGATCGTGAATTCATGAATTTTTTTATAACGTGAAACGTCGCTCGCCTTCGCCTCGCTCGCTCAAGCTGTCAAAAACGTCATAACAAAAGTTTTTGAAGTTAGTTCTGCTGGTTCTGCTTGCTTGTTTACTCGCCCAAATAATGTTTTAAAAACGTAAAACATTAGTACAAAAATATATTTTTATCTAATGTTCGATTACTTAATTATTAAAATAAAACAAAATTAGCTTAAAAAGTTCACGGATATTAATATTACAAAAAATCAGACCCAACCTAGCTTCGTAAATAGTTTATCAGAACGATCCAAATTCCGAACCAAGCCAAAGCGAGCATGGATAATGGGGATGTTGCCTGGGTCAAAAAGCAAGAGTTTTAATTAGTCCGTCATTTAACTTATCAAAAAATACTCTACACGTATTTTTCACTTTTTCAAACTAATGAAAATTTAAAGAGATAAAGCGCCCCAAAGTTCATAAGAAGAGGCCCGTGACGTCAACGCTTGCTTAAAAATGCCGCACGTTGTGACTTCAACGCACCATAACTATGTAATTATTTGTTAGATTGACAAATAAAAATANAACTTCACTTGGTAAGTTCGTTTGATCATCTAATAATATTTTTATGCTGTTCTAATAAATTAGTTTAGGATATTACCTACTAGATAAAGAACAGAAGTACCTACTTATCTTTAGTCTTAACAACATAATCTCTAAGGGGTTCAAAGTCTTAAAGGGATTGTATAGGAAACTCATCTATCTTCGAATGATTTTATACTCGTAATACTTAATACGGTGTTCTTTTCTTATGGCAAGCAATTAAACAAACTTAAGTGACAGATCAAAATAGAGACCGGGAGAGTGTAGGTAAAAACTATTTCATGACATGACATTTTGAGAATAATTTCTTATGTGAATGAATCACTACATAGTATAAAACAAAGTTGTTTTCCTGTCTGTCTGTCCCTATGTTTGCTTAGATCTTTATAACTACGCAACGGATTTTGATGCGATTTCTTTGATGGATAGGTTGATCAAGAGGAAGGCTTGTATGTATAAAACATGCTTATTATAAAGGAGAAACGTCTTCTACTTAAGTTTACTTCATACTTTTCATCATCACTGAAACCGCTTTTCTTTCGCCAATCCAACAAATCCCTCGATAAAATCCAACTGTCGAGAAAGTATTAATGTAAACTCGCGAAGTTTATTTTAATCAGAAAGAGTTAATTAAGCAGAGGCTTTCCTTAAACAATGGTAGCTTCATCCTTGTTGTAGAAGCGACATTTTTCAATTTGCCCCAGGGCTAAGCTTATTTACAAGCCTGGAGTACTTCGAATGGCCGACTGATGCGAAGTCGGAATTAATTTACTCAACGAAGATTAGGCTTGGATAAACAATATGCAATGTTAAGGGAAAGACAATTATTATTTTTCTTTTTTCGGGTTTTAGGATCCTTGAAAATATTACAGAGCTTCATCCACTCTGAAACAAAGCTTGAAACTCTATACTGTGGTTATTTATACCTGGTCACTATTATAACTACAAATAAGTACTTATAAAGTTTTGTGAATACTCGTACATTACTAAACTTGATTAGGTACCTACATTTTAAGAATACGTAAAATTATACTTTGTGAAATATATTATAATAGCTAGACTTCTAAGATAGTGGGACAGTTTCAGTTTTTTTACATCTATGGCAATAACATTAATAAAGTATATGTTACGGTCAAAGTGATAAATGTGAAAATTATGAATAATCACCGGTTATTATGAATAATTACCGTATGATTTGGTAAATGTGATTAATTTGAGGTCATTTATGTGTGTATAAAACTAAATAGGCGGCTTAGGGGTGGCCCAAGGGCCACCCGCGCCGCACCTTAACCTATTTTTCACTTTAAATCAAAACATTATGTTATAGGCATCATGGAAAAGTAATATTATGCAAGAAACACTCCAAACTCATTATGCCAAATTATATTAATATATGATATCAAAACGTTCAAAAGTTTGGCTGTACACGAGCACGTACACAAGATGTTGTTCTCTTTTATGAAATTTGTTAGTACTAAGCTTGAATTATTAAATAATCACTGTTAAATGTGATTCATTTATCACTTTTACCGCGACTGTCGGTAATTATTCATAATATCCGGTTATTATTAATAATTTTCAATTTATCACATTAACCGTAACATATACATTCATTATTTATCTATGATCTATCTACCAACATATGTAATTACATACAAATTAATGTTCTAAAACAAAAGAACAGAACTAAATAATAACTTTAAAATGCAATCGCATTGTTTTATTAAAATAAACGGTAAAACAACTGACAACAATGTTATCGCTGTACTTATCAGTGTAACGAGAAGGATTTAGTTACAGGGCACAGTCAAACTACAATTCTAGTAAGTAATAAGATTTCATAAGAAATCAGAGACGCTTAAGCCCGGTCTGTGAGCACGTACAATTTTGTCCAATGACCCCAAGCTACCCATCCTTATCGCTCGCGCGTAATTATATTGCTGTCGCGACTGTGCGACCTGTGACTGTGTGGGCGCCCGCAGTGAGTGTGCGAGCGCGACAGCAACATAATTACTCGCGAGCGATAAGGATGGGTAGCTTGGGGTCATTAGACAAAATTTTACGTGCTCGCAGACCAGACTATACCTGAAAATAGTTCTATCTTCTGCTTGTTTTCCCACTCTCCTATAACGTGGGTTTTTAATAAAAGAGATTAGTAATGGCTTGTGTATATTAAGGTTGAGTTGCACTACTTAACTTTAACGGTAACTATGACGATAACCTGTGCATTTTGTATGGAGTTTGACAGATTTTTGACATTTGTCAAAGTTAAAGTAAGATGGTGCAACCCAGCCTTAGAAGCGTAGTTTTCCATGTGATCTGTGTTTTTCACAATGCGAGCCGTTATTGGTCTCGTCTTGGCAACTTTTTACATGATAATGATAAAAAAGATAAAAGTTGTAAAGCACGTAGAATTTTGTCCAATGACCCCAAGCTACCCATCCTTATCGCTCGCGCGTAATTATATATTGCTGTCGCGACTGTGCGACGTCCGCCCGCAGTGAGTATGCGATATCGAGCGATAAGGATGGATAGCTTGGGGTCATTGGACAAAATTCTACGTGCTCCCGGACCAGACTACAGAAAACTTTATTCACATGTTTTTGTGTGTTTTGTTTTTAGAGTTATGTACTTATAGTTACTGCTCTACCATCTGCACTGTGTCTGGTGTCCAGTTCTGCCACAGGAAAAATGGTCTGCACATGAATAGAGCCTTCTAATGAAGCTCGTAAAAAGAGCATACGACCGGCATAAACGTATTGTTACGTTAATACAAAACTTTGATGGACATTTTGTTTATTTTGTGGCTAAGATGGGAAAGAATGATAAGATTAGCAATTTTGAAAAGGATCGTTTATTGCTTCATAAGTTTAATTAACTTATTTAAGAGCTTGAAATTGCAATAAATTGCAATATTTACAGACTATAGAAACCATTTTGTATTCCAAAATACTCTATTATTTTAAATAAGAAGTAGGACTTACCTACTTCACAGCATCACAAGTCTTCCAGCACTTGATGAAATCCATCCAATAACGGGACCGTCTTCCATGCACTTTTACTTTATATTAACAATGAATCATCAAAACATTAACTTATTTTACACTTTTTAATTAATTTATTTATTTTTATAGATTTTTATGTTTGAAATCTCAACAGAATATTAGAAACTTTATGGTAGGATCTCGCGTCATTGATCGCGGACTGACGCATAATTCAAAATTCGAACGTCTCTATTTTAGCGTGGTCGCTTTGGTTCGAAATTCGAATAATTAGGAAAATACTTTTTTTTTCAATAAGGCTTCATTTTGTGTATTGGGAATAGGTATAGCCAGAGTCAAACATTTAAAGATGAGAAAAAATAAATTATGACATTAAAGAAAATAAACAAAAATTCAAAATATAAGTAAAATAAATTAGTTAATCTAGAACTTTTATTACTTTTTATGAGCATGGACTAAACAAGCACTTCCATAGTCAGATTTAGACACAAAATCAGAATGATTTATTCTAATTATTAAATCTGGAATAAGGGTATAATGAGGTTATAATTTTTATAGCCCCGACTTTACAATCTTTAATGCGATGTCTGTAATAGAATTTTACAAGCCCTTTAGAAACGTCCAGGAGCACATTTGCGACTAAATTACAAAACCTTAAAGTAGTACCTAATAATAAGAATTTTTTACAAGTGTTAACCAGTACTAAATAAAGAAAGAAAGAGAAAATATTTATTTGGTACTAAAAATAGAATAATACACATTGACAATATACCTAAAGCATAAATAATAAAATTGTTGTACCAAATTGGTTTCTGCTCAGTAAGAGGCCATAACGTGTAACATACTTTAAGTACGTAAATGGTAGATACTTTTTGAAATATTTTCGATAAAGTAACATTTATTTTACCAACCAAAGCAGAACTATGGATGCTGGAATGATAATGATGATGATTAATTTTAAATATTTTTCTACTCTTTCATAGTAATCCATAATTTTTGAACCAAAGCTAATCAAATTAGACTTTCGATATCTTCAGTCGCAAGTGTGCGCCTAGATCCGTGCGCGTACTCAACAAACGGCGTATTTGCTTCGCAAATTGCAAGGGTTGTTTGAGTTGGGAATTATGTATTTGGCCGCGGGTCGAGTTGCCCCTTTCTCCCCTTTTTGTGGACGAACGAGCACAGCTCAGTGAGAACGGTTGTACCAGTCGATGAAAATCGACGATGCTGAATACCTAGATATAAGACGTTAAAATTGATTGTAGTTTTCCTGCTACGAAATGAGTTTGTTTTAGTACCTACAATTATTATTTCTATTAAAATGTATTAGCTACCTACTTAGTTAAATTATATCAGAAACATTTTAAATTGACATTAAGTAAATACTAAGGTAGACTTTACAACAAAACTTTAAACTGATTCTAAAACCAATAAATAAATTAATTGAATCTAGAATCTTGTTATTATCAGCATTAGGTACTTTCAGCCTTCAGTTCTAAGTTATTTTTGTAAGTTTCTCATTGTCATTTTTGTGGACAATGAAAATTCTATTTGGGTTTGAGTTTAAAAACAGGCGATTGAATGTTCCAATTTCAAAAATCGTTAAACCTAAAACTTTTTACGGTGCTCACAGTGGGCTATCTCATCTCTCTGCCCTGTGGCACATCGAGCTGGTAATCATTGAATTAAAACAATGCGAAGTTTTTCGGGCTCGTTCGACAACAGCCTGATTATATTCTAATAGGGCCTTTGTTCGGGCCGTAATAGCTGGTTCTCACTTCCCACTTCCCATTCCCACTTGTTCCCATTCATTCCCCGTACGGACATTGGGGTGCATTTTTGGTGTTCGCTTTTCGAAATAAAGAGGCGGAGGGCGAGACTTTTTTTACAACAGCCTTTATAGATTTATTTTAAAGTCTTTTTTTTTATCCACAACTAGGCAGTTTTTTGCCTGTAGGTATCTCACCTGATGATAAGTGATGATGATGAGTGGAAGCCAGACAGACTTAGATAAGATGGTGGTAGCTAGCCAGGCGGACTTAGAATAAGCCCTACCACCAACCAAACCGAACAGAAAAATCTGCTCCCACTGAGAATCGAACCCGGAACCTCTGCGTCTGAAGCAGGTGGTCTTACCACTAGACCACAGAGGCGGTTAAATTAGATTATTTAGGTAACCTGTAAGGTGTAACTACCTTCGTGGTTAATTTAAAAACCTCTGGTGAAGGTCGCGGGAAGAACCTGAATGCGGGCGGCGCAGGACCGGTAGTTATGGAAATCCTTGGGGGAGGCCTTTGTCCAGCAGTGGACGTCATTTGGCTGGAACGAACGAAACCATAATACTTCTAAAATACCAATTATTAAGAATCCATATAAAACAAAGAAACCAGTTTCAAGACATGGTAACCTTAGACAGGGTATTTGATTTCTACCAATTAACGGGGCAACAGTGATATACACTCTGGAATGATACACACGGCTCCAGAAAATGAATATTATAATGTCCACAAAGCCCACAAACTAAACTTTTATGGGGTGAATTTTAAGGGTCACATATTAAAAATTCAATAAATTGACTCAGTCAACAGCCCACATCAGTCTTTCAACATTAGGTCATGACGTCTTCACCGAAAGAGTTCCACCCTCTCCAATTCATCATCATCATCTCAGCCATAGGATGTCCACTGCTGAACATAAGCCTCCCCCAATGCCCTCTCCAATTGACCAGAGGTAAATGTAAAACGCTAGCCACACGTTTTGGGGAGGGCTGGAGTTCGAATATTTCTCCCTCAGTCGCCTGTTACGACATCCACGGAAAGACTGGAGCTGATCCTAGTCACTTTGGCAGAACCACAGATAGTTCAGTGTGTGCTAAGTATGAAATCAACAAGTAGTATGAAAATAGCTAGGAGGTAGGGCCTGGAGTTCGCTACCTGCTGCTGTCTTTCCTGAACACTTTAATCCGGGCCTTTTAAAGGGGAGAGTGAATAAGCTACTTACCTATAGGGCAGATAATAAATTATTAACATCATAGACAGCATCTCACTTAACATCAGGTGCGATTGCGGTCAAATATCTGCCTAGTTGTGCGTAAAAAAAACACCTTGATAAGCTCTTTATCTTAACTGCTCGCTAAACTCTGAAGCAGTATGTACGGCCTAATCGCCAGTTGCACGCTCTCAGCACGTGTCGGCCAATCACGCGGCTAGATCAAAGGGATTAATTGCCGTCTTCGCGCGACTCATTGATTGCGGCAACTAAACGCACCACGTGACCCAGTGTGCCGTGTGCTAATAATGACGACATGCTTGTATTTTACTTTTAAAAATTTGCTTTTATGCAAGTAAGAAAAGAAGATCAATCTTTCCTTAGTAAAAAGTTATTTGACATTACAGATCTTGAGATTTTTAACAATAACCCTAAACTAGTTCTTGGTCCTTCGAGCCGGATTTTAAAATACAACCTACTAACTCCTAAATCAAGAAGAGAATCGAAATCATATTTTATACATTTTTAACCCCAGTTATGTGAAGCTGAAATTTACCCCCTGTAATGAAATAAAAAAAAACGTGCCCACTGTACGGGGACAAAATGGCGTCTCTTGATTGCACCGGAAACACGTCGCTGCCGAATCAACAGCCCAAACAACTCGCCTGACATTGTTATTTAACTTCAGTCGTATGAGATGCTTTGATCAGCGAGTAAACAGTTATTTTTGATTACTTACACAGTTATTTATAACATAAAGATATATACGCACTTCCTAGACACAGAAATTGTCAAGTAACTGGTGAATTATTGAACTATTAATTTTATATTTAATGCAGTAGGTAGTATTTTGTTGAGCGAATACTCCTTTACTCGTAGTAGCAACTTAACGCAAACATCAACCAATTACAGTATTTGAGAACAATCCGGTGCGAAGGACCAAGTTTTTAATGCTAATGAAAGTCATATGAAATCAACATCTTATTTAAAACATTTATATTGAAAGTTAATTGACTATTTACAACATAATTACACAACCAAACATCAAGAATATCGGACTTTAGGCTGTCAAACTAGGCATTGGAATTTGGAAACACAATATACGCAGTAATCCGTGGCTTAGCAAACACGCTACTAGTTGCGAACAGAACACAAACGCAATTACACGCTTTAGATCAGTTAATTAACACGTGTTTGCTAACTAAGCTATCCGGCTCGAAGGACCAAGTTTTATTTTGAATAACAATCATAATAATAATATCATGCATGGATATTTTTCAAACGAATTAGGTCGACTAACTTTGATAGTTACCGAACTTTCTAATTTCCGAAAATTCTTAGCTTTATTAACAAGTGCTTTTTTATATGATTAAATCATTCTCCTAATGATTATGGTCACTAAGAGATGGCATGCTTTATACCTAGGTTATAAGTTCTTTTGAAACGATCAACACTTATTTGTAGATAAATTAATCCCATCTGAGAATCAAACTCGGCACCGGATCATTAATCACAATGTAAGCAGTAATCCGGACTACGCAAACACGCCGGTGGTTGTGCACTAACGCAAAACCAATTACACGCTTTAGATCAATTAATTAACGCGTATTACACGGGCGGCGTATTCGCGAAGCGGATCCGGCTCGAAGGACCAAGCGTTCTATTTGTTGTGCTTAGTTATTAACCTTGATTGGATTTAGAATCTCAGAAAATAAAATATAATCAATCATTGTACGTACCTAATTGTAATTTTTAATATTTTTTTAAAGAGGAAAGTTGTTTTTGTTTGTGACGAATAAACTCAAAAACTACTGGAATATTTTCAATAGTTCTTTCACCATTACAATTATACATGATCCCTACCATTACAATTATACATGATCCCTGAGTTACATAGGTGTACAAAAGCTGCTAAATTATAAAGACGCTAATGGAAAAATATCTCAAAATATTTTAACAAAATCGTCTAAATAACACAAAGGCCCTGAGAAACCATTAGTTACATAATCTATTTTTCATTTATGCATCATCCCTTACGCTCAAGAACACTCGGCAAAGGGACGAGTGTCCCCGAATATGATGTTTTGCACGACCCTTGGGCATACCTTTAAGATATAAATCATACCCTCACTCATTTGACTTTCAACTCTAAGCCAACGAGTTAATAGTTCATTTCAGCTAAATTATGAGTCCGGCTTTTGCATAATTATAGTGATTTGGGACATTAAAATATGGTGGTTTATTTTCAACGGTGTTATGAACAGAGCTTAGTCCTTTTGTGTTAAATTGAAAATAAGGCGAATTTCATAATTCCGTGCCATGTGGCTAAACTTGAGCTTAGATAAGTCATAAGTTAGATTTCTTGGTTGGACACGATAGTGATTAATTTAGCACTGACTCAGAAGCGTTAGATCTATACAGTGTGTCCGACCAGTTAGGGCGCAGTAATGTGATAAATTTTATCGTCAAATCCACTGGAATATAACATTTTATCCCTACTATTAAAAATTACAGCTATTTTAATTTGTTTAGTTACTGAGTCCGGGTGGATTCATTTATTGAGCAAAATCTACCGATGTACAGAACCTATAAGTAAAAAAGTATTGAATTAAAATAGTTGTAATTTTTTAACAGTAGAGATAAAATGTTTTATTCCAGTGGATTTGTCGATAAAATTGATCATATTACTGCGCCTTAACGAATCGGACACTACTGATGACCGGACACACTGTATAGTAAAAAAATAAATGTGAATGTTCTACAACTTTTTTGTTTCAAAGTGGCACCTTTATTATTTCTTGTGGTTTTTTTAAATTCTAAATTGATTGAATGAGACAATGTATAATTTGAAAAAGCTTTAATCTGTATACAGTATAACATTTACTTATGCGGCAATTTTCAATTGGCGCTAAATTAACATAATACTATTTAACAAGAAACTGAAATATAAATAACACAATTTAAAAGTAGCACTGCCCTCATCTCGCATCTAAGATTGCGTGTGACAGAGCAAGCGCGCTACAAAATCAACATCTTGTATAGCGTTATCTCTTTCTATAGTCGCCATCTTTACTTTCGGGTAAGTTACGTGCTAGAATTTTGCACATTAAAAATAATTTTAAAACTTTTTGAAAATGTTTTCCAAATAAATACAACTTAAAAACATTAGCCATAGGTACCAATGTAGTGTGATATGATTATTCGTGACTGAAATTATATTTGTATACGTAAAACAATTTATAGCAAAATATTGACAGCCATAGTTGGAAGTGGTATATATACAGGGTAGCTGAACAACAGCGTCCAAAATAAAATATTGAATGCATTCGATTTATTCTAAAAATTATTAAAAAGTTTGTTTCTTTTCATCACATGATGTCAACGTCAATTAATGAAAGATACAAAAAATCGTTAGCCAAAGGAGTGTTTATATTTATAACAGTAACCGAAAAGTTAAAAGTCAACAGAAAGTGGAAATAAATAAAAACAAAAGTGTGAAAAATAATAAACATTACATTTGAACGTCATAGTTTAAGCCACCCTGTATAAATTGGAAGATTTCTTAATAACATAGGTACGTAATGATTTAACATCACGCAATGAGGGCTATCGTTTTAGCGCTCACCAGTTAGCGCCACTGTAGAGTAAGGTCCTGTCACTTGCTAGTAGCGAAGACAGTAGCACCAACTGGTGAGCGCTAAAGTGGTAGGAGGACTATCGCATTTGCACTCATCAAGATGGCGCCACTGTAGAGTAAGGTCCTGTCAATCGCCAGGGGTGCCAACTGTTAAGTATAAAAACGATAGCCCTCATTAGCTGAAAAAATGTGATGCATAAAAGGGGTGTATTTATAAATGTTATACGACACATTTTTATGTAAGCCTTGTAAAGACTAGGGAACTTTATGACATTAAACCGTTGCCAATTGACCTGCAATATGCCGCGTATTTTATTATAAGGTAGCCTTTCGAACTAAGCGTCACAGACGCAGCGTCTTTAGCTTTGGTCTTAAAGGTAGCCTTTGGAAGCGAGTTAGTGACTCGGCGTTGGTGGCACAAGACCAAAGCTAAAGACGCTGCGTATGCGACGCTTAGTTCAAAAGGCTACCTTTACATTTCGGTGACACTGTGATTGAGTAACATAATATCATTCTTCATGATTATTAAGCAAAAAAAGCTTTAGAAACTAAAGGTCTAGCGTTTAGCCAGAGTAAATACAAATGAGTAGGTCATCTTCATAGAAACGCACGGGCGCGGTTTGTATGTGAGCGCGCCAATACGTATGCGGCGCGCACGCACACAGTGACAAAATTTAGCGAGGATTGGAGCCAGTCGTGGTTGCCCCGATTTTTGTCAGTGTGTGCGTGCGCGCCGCATACGTATTGGCGCGCTCACATACAAACCGCGCTCGGTGCGTTTTTATGAAGATGACCTACTCATTTGTATTTCCTCTGGTTTAGCTCAGTCAGTGCCTGAGGATTGGAGCGGCACGGGAGGGCATGACTTATTATGACGTGACAGAGCATTCAAATCTGAAGTCTTGCTGACGTTTGACCGTCACAAAATCACCCTCCTATAGCTCAGGCACTAAGATAAGCTAGACATTTAGCAACACTGTAAATTATAACGGCTCCCAATCAAAAACTTAAATGAAATTTTAATAAAAAGAAAAACACCCTGTGTTCATGTTCAAATTTCATTAATAAATAAAACACCTGTTCTAACAAGGTTTTATACGATACTTAACTAAGAAATAAATACTGATCACAATTTTGACTTCGAAAAGGATAAATATACAAACTAGCCAATAATAAAACAAAGAGCAGATAATTATATTGTCTACATTTTTGATCACAGATTAAAAAATTTTGCTCTCGTCTATGCCTGTCTCAATTTTTTGCGACAGTGCACACTGGGCGACAAATCGCGGTGACAGACGCGCGTCATTTCATAATTATTAGCTTGTCGCGACTTGTCGCAGAATCGCGACAACAGCAAATATACATACAGAGTGGAAACGATAAGTGATCTCACTCGATTTAATTTCTAAACTATACAAGATTCCAAAAAACTAGTTACTGATCCTAAAAGTGCTTCACGAGCTCTTCCAGACGATACAAAAAAAATTGGTTACAAAATAAACAGGATCTGTCCGAAAATTCAATGTTTCAAGCTTCGTTCGTTTCCACCCTGTATACCGAGATTTGTCGCCCAGTGTGTGATGTCGCTTAAGGCATATTATTTGCACATGTTTTGCAAGCAAATACAGCTTTCTTTTAAACATGGTAGTATTTTTCACATATTAAAAAATGTATTGCCAATTAGTATCAAAATATCTAACCTATTTTGATCTGTGTTCCCGTGGAATAGAGTTAATTTTACATCATCCGACACATTTCATTGATATTTATAAAAACCTAGTGACAGTGAATGCGTCTTGAGATCTTCTTATAAATAAATAGTTGATTATAAAAATATAGTTTATACAATTTATAGTGAACCTTTATGTTTCTTAAATATGCCATTTTAGCAAAAATAGCCCGTATTGTTACGGACACAAGGTTTGATATTGTGACATCTTATAAAGATCTTACTTTTATGAGTAGGTACAGATTATTGTAGTGTAAAAAGTTCATTTATTTAAATTCTAGCGCTTTTTTTTAACTCAGTCAGTGCTCGAGGTATGTATATTTTTATCCACAACGAGGAAGCTCTAGGCCTGTATCTCACCTGATGGTAAGTGACGATCAGGCCGAAGGTGGAAGCGAGCCTCACCCGGAATCCTCAACCACGGAGGAACTGGCTATCTTACCTCTAACTGACGGAACACAACAATGCTGTTAACGTTGTTGTTATGGCGACAGACTTAGGTAAGATGGTGGTAGCTAGCCAGGCGGACTTGGAACAAGCCCTACCACCAACCAAAGCGAACAGAAAATTTTGCCCCCACTGGGAATCGAACCCGGGACCTCTGCGTCTGAAGCAGGTGGTCTAACCACTAGACCACAGAGGCGGCATACCAAATCTGAAAGATGTCTGAATTCTGGTTGACGTTAGACGTCTCATAAACATCCTCTCATGCCGCTCCCATACGTCAAGCACTGACTCAGTTAACGGCTAAAGCCCGGTCTGTGAGCACGTAGAATCCCGTCCAATGACCCCAAGCTACCCATCCTTATCGCTCGCGCGTAATTATGTTGCTGTCGCGACTGTGCGACGGGCGCCCGCAGTGAGTGTGCGAGCGCGACAGCAACATAATTACGTGCGAGCGACAAGGATGGGCAGCTTGGGGCCATTGGACGGGATTCTACGTGCTCACGGACCAGGCTTTAGTCCTATAATTCATATTCACCCTACATAATAATATTTTATTTACACTCCATTCGCGTGAAGGCATTCATGCCCAAGCTAATTTCATCAAAGACATCTAGATCGTATTCCCATCGGCGTTGAGTTCATTTTGTGGTTAATGAATCGCTCATACACCATTCCCGTCGATGCCATCTTCATCCTTATTCGTATTGACACAAGGTTCATTGTTGTAGTTGCACTGCATCGCTTGTTCCAGTATCCGTTCTAAATTAGGCTGTATATCGCCTAAGTGCTATATTTTAGTAAAGGATCGCTTATAAACTTATTTCCTTCGACATAGGGTTCATGTCTAAGCTACCTTCATCCTTATTCCTATCTACACATAGTTCATTGTTGTAGTGAATGACTCCCTTATACACCATTCCCGTGAATCCCGGTCATATCCAAGCTATCCTCATCCTTATTCCTATTGACACAAGCTTCATTGTTGTATTTGCACTGCATGGCTTGTTCCAGTATCCGTTCTCACTTGGGCTGTATCGCGCGTATTCACAAACATTACTATGAGGTCTCATAGTGCGCGTGGACCAATCACAGAGCTCTATTCAAGCAGTGCGTTCGATTGGCTGCTTCACATAAGCAAGCATTGTTTGTGAAAACGGGCGTATGTCTCTGTGGTGCTCTTATTTAATAAAGGATCGACTTAGGTCGTATTTCCTTCGACATAGGGTTAATAATTGTAGCTTATACACCATTGCCATGTATACCGGTCATATCCAAGCTATCTTCATCCGAGACATCTAGATCCGTATTCCTATCGACACAAGGTTCATTGTTGTAGTTGCACTGCATCGCTTGCTCAAGTATCCGTTCTAATTTGGGCTGTATGTCGCCTAAGTGAGCCCTTTGGGAAGGCTCGGGGTGCCAACAGGCCTCCATGACCTCCCAGCACTCGTCGGAGAAGTGAGGCAGGCGTTCTGGACGGAGGCCTGTATAAACAAAGGTATACAAATTACTAATAGTCCTGTTAACCCCTCGTGATCAGCTAAAAGATGGTCCAAAAAAACCCAGAAACAAACTGGGTCTCAACATTTCACCCCACCGAAAGTTCAATGTCATAATCAATGGGGTAAAGAAGTTATAGACTGACAAAGTTTGTATGAAAAAATCATGAGGTGCTTGAAATTTTTAAGTTTTATCAAAACACAATAATAATAGTAGAAGTGATTAGTTACTGACAACTGCTTATTCATTATTTTCTATGAAAAAATAAGTTACACAAACTTTTTTTTTTACTTAATTGTATTTAATTAAGTCGAGGGCCTTGTCCCGTCATTAAAATTTGGGTTGAGTGATTCAAATGACCAATATTTCTTTATCTTTCATAATAATGTCAGATAACAATACCTCTTTTGACCTTGCTCCAAAGCTGCTCCTTATTCTGGAACATCTCAAATGCCGAAGGTAGCTTGATGTTACCAGCGCACACGTACCTGAAAATAAACAAACAATAAATAAAATAGCAAATTGACAAGAGTTTGTTAAGTCATCGTCACCAGCATAAGAAAAGACAAATAAGAAATATAACCGAAAAAAAAATACAAAATAAAAAAATAAAATAAAATAAATAAAAAAATATTCGCTGCAATTTTAGGGTTACAAATTAGGTGTGGACTTCCTCTATTAAGTACATAAGCACCTGTGTCAGAGGCAAATAAATAAAACTAAAAAAAAATATAAAGCTTGTAAAATATTCCTATTTCAACATAAAAAAAACTAATACATAATACAAAAATAAATGTTTCCGCCCGGGATCGAACCGGGGGCCTTCTGCGTGTTAGGCAGATGTGATAACCGCTACACCACGGAAACTTGATAGCTAGTGACGAAAATATCGGTCGTTACCTTTATTATACAATTTTGATTACGTGAAATGTGAAAGGAAGTCAACTGGCGATTTGAAGATTAGATAAGCAGGTCCGATATGAATATACCATCGCCCGTATTTACAAACATTACTATCAGGTCTCACAGAGCGCGTGGACGCACAGGGTCACACACGAACCAATGACAGAGCTCTATTCAACGCTGTGCGTTAAGATTTGCTGCTTCACTTAAGTAAGCATAGTTTGTAAGTCATTTTAATGACATTTATTATTTATCCATGGCGTATTTTATCAACCTGCTATTCCTATTATTGGAACAGGTGTCGTCTTCTGTCCTGTAACTCCTGTTAATTCAGACAGCTGCACTTTAGCTGCTTTGAATGCGACTGTCTCACCACACCGGACGACTTCAGTTACTCTGTGCCTTGTGGGGCAAGTGTCCTATCACAGCACCTGATGGGACATTTGTGCCATAAGAGGCTCACCAGAACAGCACCCCGAAGGCGTTGATCCCCATCCTGATGACATCAGCTGTGTAGTCTACTAGAAGAAATCAGAACAGCACCTCTGACGTCAGCTGTTCTGTAACCTACAGTAGAGGTGGTGCGTATTTACGCGACCAGGTTTTAAAACCAGGTTTCAACTTCCAAGTGCGTAAACCAGGTTCCAGCCCCAAATACTCGCAACACCTTCAAGGCTTTTTACTTACGACGCCAGGACGCACTCAGTTCGTCTCGGCCCCGTATGAAGATAAATACGTCCCAATACTAGACTTATTTCTTTACAATAAGGAATACAATCGCTTGGAAACCTTTAGTTTTTTTTTTTCAAAAAAAATTTAAACCCAAGCCTAGTAGTTTTAGAGATCAATATTCAACAAAATACTTTCAAAGTATTTTACTTTATCCCCGCGACTCCACCGACCGACCGGGACTAGCTAGTGCATTATTATGACTATGAACTAATGACCCGCGCAAAGTGAATTGCTTACAAGTTGCATTTGCTTTATTCACGCGCTTATTTCTTGACAAGTAGAGTTTATTGTCGCGCGTTTTTGTAAACGAAACGAATAATCCACAAATCATAACGTTTTTAAGGTATTTGGTTGTTTACTTGCGATTGTGTTCCTTATTTTATAGAGTATAGCGTCCATTTCCAAACGATTAAAAAAATATTTGAAAGTATGTAAATACCTGGTATTTGGCTCTGGTTTTTATACTTTAAGGTACAAGGGCGCCTTGGTCCTCGATTTAGCAAGTACTACCCATGCCTAACCTACAGGGCAAGTGTCTCCCCATTACAGCGCCCTGATGATCACGCTAGTCTATCACTCACCTGAACAACATGCCGAAAGCAGCAGTTATTCTGTCGTCTTTAGGCTGCTCTGTGCACTGAGTGCCCGAGCAACTGCACTCAGGAGGATTTGATGAGTGCTGCTGACAACGCCACTCTTCTGGCGGAGTTATGGGCTGACACTGTGTAGGTTTGTTGTCGACACGAAAAAAAGAAGAAGCGCTCTGATTACGCTAACTGTTCTACAGTCTACTTCAAGTACTCACCAGAACAACACCCCGAAGGCGTAGACATCCACAGCCGCGTCATATCCCCCAGCCAGCAGTTCAGGCGCCATGTGTACTGGTGTTCCCACCACCGACCCCGACATCAGAGCCTCGGCCGCGCAGAAGCCCAGGTCTGACAGCGAGGCGCGGTTCGACTCGTCTAGGAGGACGAGACTGCTGCGTAACAGTTGTTAGAGGCAAGTGTCTTAACACAACAGCAGCTTAAAGGCAGCAGCTGTTCTGTGCCCTGCGAGGCAAGTGACTTACCAGAAAAGCACCCTAGTGACGTCAGCTCACAGGCAAGTGTCTTACCAGAGCAGCGCCCAAAGACAGTAGCTGTTCTGTGCCCTGCGGGGCAAGTGTCTTACTAGAAGAGCAACTTCTTTATGATCTGTAGGTCAAGTGTCTGACCAAAACAGCACCCTAGTAGCGTTAACTGCTGTGGCGTATGCAGCAAGTAT
The DNA here is from genome assembly GCF_004193835.3 of Ostrinia furnacalis. Taxonomy (NCBI): domain Eukaryota; kingdom Metazoa; phylum Arthropoda; class Insecta; order Lepidoptera; family Crambidae; genus Ostrinia; species Ostrinia furnacalis. The sequence continues at coordinate 1,062,429 of NW_021137421.1, read as the reverse complement.
CAAGATAGAAGAGCACACTAAAGGCAGTGGTTCCTCTTTCATTTTTACGCTGCTCTGTACCCTGCGGGGCAAGTGTCTCGCCAGCACATCATCTGAAAGAGTCGTCAATCGCTCTGTGATCTGTACTGTAGGTCAAGTGTCATACGAAAACAGCACCTGAAGCTGTGCTCTCTGAGGTATGTGACTCCTCACAGCACCTGCTAACGTCAGCAGCTTTATAAGACTTACCAGAACAGCACCCCGAAGGCGTAGACATCAACAGCCGCATCATATCCCCCAGCCAGCAGTTCAGGCGCCATGTGTACTGGTGTTCCCACAACCGACCCTGACATCAGAGCCTCGGCCGCGCAGAAGCCCAGGTCTGACAGCGAGGCTCTGTTAGACTCGTCTAGGAGGACGAGACTGCTGCGTAACAGTTGTTAGAGGCAAGTATCTTAACACAACAGCAGCTTAAAGGCAGCAGCTGCTCTGTCGTCTATGCAGCAAGTGTCTTTCAGCACATCATCTTGAAGACAGCAGCCGTTCTGTGCCCTGCAGGGCAAGTGTCTTACTAAAACAGCAACTTCTCTACGATCTGTAGAGCAAGTGTCTGACCAAAACAGCACCCTAGTGGCGTTAACTGCTGTGGCGTATGCAGCAAGTGTCTTAACAGAAGAGCACACTAAAGGCAGTGGTTCCTCTTTCATCTTTACGCTGCTCTGTACCCTGCGGGGCAAGTGACTCACCAGCACATCATCTGAAAGAGTCATCAATCGCTCTGTGGTCTGTACTGTAGGTCAAGTGTCTCACCAAAACAGCACCTGAAGCTTGCTCTCTGACCTCTGTACTCTGCAGGGCAAGTGTCTCCCCATCACACCACCCTGATGACATCAATCCTGTAGTCTAATACAAGAACTCACCAGAACAACACCCCGAAGGCGTAGACATCAATAGCAGCATCATATCCTCCAGCCAGCAGTTCAGGCGCCATGTGTACTGGTGTTCCCACCACCGACCCCGACGTCAGAGTCTCGGCCGCGCAGAAGCCCAGGTCTGACAGCGAGGCGCGGTTAGACTTGTAGAGGCAAGTGTCTTACCAGAACAGCAGGTCAAAGGTAGCAGCTGCTCTGTCGTCTATGCAGCAAGTGTCTTTTAGCACATCATCCCGAAGACAACAACTGCGCTGTGCCCTGCGGGGCAAATGACTTACCAGAACAGCAGCTGCTTTGTGATATATGGCAAGTGTCTCAGTAGAACAGCATTCTGGTGACGTCAGCTGCCCTATGCCCTGCGGGTCAAGTGTCGTATCAGAACAGCAGCTAAAGACAGTAGTAGCTCTGTTGTTTCAACGCTGCTCTATGCGTTGAGGAGCAAGTGTCTTTTCAACACAGTACCCTGAAGACTAGTTGATCTGTGGTGGTGTGTCTCACCAGAAGACAGATAAGCAGCTTCTGTCTTTTGTCGTCTGCAAATGTCTACAGCGCCCTGATGACGTCAGCTGTGTAGCACTCATAAGAACAGCACGGCGAAAGCAGCAGTTGCTCTGTCGTCTCTAGGCTGCTCTATGCTCTGCGGGGCAAGTGTCTCACCATCACAACACCTGCTCTATTGTCTACACATAAGGGGCTCACCAGAACAGCACCCCGAAAGCGTAGACATCAACAGCCGCGTCATATCCCCCAGCCAGCAGTTCAGGCGCCATGTGTACTGGTGTGCCCACCACCGACCCCGACATCAGAGCCTCGGCCGCGCAGAAGCCCAGGTCGGACAGCGAGGCGCGGTTCAACTCGTCTAGGAGGACGAGACTGCTGCGTAACTACTGTTAGAAGCAAGTGACTGCAAGTTTCTTACCAGAACAGAAGCTCAAAGGCAGCAGCTGCTTTGTCATCTATGCAGCAAGTGTCTTTCAATACATTATAAAGACAGCAGCTGCCCTGCGCCCTGCGGGGCAAGTGACTTACCAGTACAGCAGCTGCTTGCTTTATGATACATGGCAAGTGTCTCAGCAGAACAGCATTCTGGTGACGTCAGCTGCCGTATGCCCTGCGGGTCAAGTGTCTTATCAGAACAGCAGCTAAAGACAGTAGTAGTTCTGTTGTTTCAACGCTGCTTTATGCATTGAGGAGCAAGTGTCTTGCCAACACAGTACCCTGAATACTAGTTGATCTGTGGTGGTGTGTCTCACCAGAAGACAGATAAGCAGCTTCTGTCTTTTGTCGTCTGCAAATGTCTACAGCGCCCTGATGACGTCAACTGTGTAGCACTCATAAGAACAGCACGGCGAAAGCAGCAGTTGCTCTGTCGTCTCTAGGCTGCTCTATGCTCTGCGGGGCAAGTGTCTCACCATCACAACACCTGCTCTATCATCTATACATAAGGGGCTCACCAGAACAGCACCCCGAAGGCGTAGACATCGACAGCCGCGTCATATCCCCCAGCCAGCAGTTCAGGCGCCATGTGTACTGGTGTTCCCACCACCGACCCCGACATCAGAGCCTCGGCCGCGCAGAAGCCCAGGTCGGACAGCGAGGCGCGGTTCGACTCGTAGAGGCAAGTGTCTTACCAGAACAGCAGTTCAAAGGTAGCAGCTGCTCTGTCGTCTATGCAGCAAGTGTCTTTCAATACATCATGAAGACAGCAGCTGTTCTGTGCCCTGCGGGGCAAGTATCTTACCAGAATTGTAGCCCAAAGACAGCGGCTGCTTTGTAATCTATAGGGCAAGGCAAGTATCTCATCAGAACAGCACCCTGAAGATAGCAACTGCTGTATCATGTATAAGGTAACAGCATCCTGGTGACGTCAGCTGATTTGTGCATTGCGCGGCAATTGCTCGCCTTGATGACGTCAGCTACTCTAGTCTACCACAAGAGACTCACCGGAACAGCACCTTTTCTGTCACCTGTATGCGAGTATCTCACAAGAAGGTATCAGCTGCATTGTCCCCTGTATTTGCTCTATAGTCTACCACCAGCATCTATAAGGGACTCACCAGAACAGCACCCCGAAGGCGTAGACATCAACAGCTGCATCATATCCTCCAGCCAGCAGTTCAGGCGCCATGTGTACTGGTGTTCCCACCACCGACCCTGACAACAGAGCCTCGGCCGCGCAGAAGCCCAGGTCGGACAGCGAGGCTCTGTTAGACTCGTCTAGAAGGACGAGACTGCTGCGTAACTACTGTTAGAAGCAAGTGTCTTACCAGAACAGCAGGTCAAAGGTAGCAGCTGCTTTGTCATCTATGCAGCAAGTGTCTGTCAATACATCATAAAGACAGCAGCTGCTCTGTGCCCTGCGGGGCAAGTGTTTTACCAGAACATCAACTTCTTTACGATCTGTAGGGCAAGTGTCTGACCAAAACAGCACCCTAGTGGCGTTAACTGCTGTGGCGTATGCAGCAAGTATCAAGATAGAAGAGCACAGTAAAAGCAGTGGTTCCTCTTTTATCTTTACGCTGCTCTGTACCCTGCGGGGCAAGTGACTCACCAGCACATCATCTGAAAGAGTCATTAATCGCTCTGTGGTCTGTACTGTAGGTCAAGTGTCACACCAAAACAGCACCTGAAGCTGTGCTCTCTGAGCTATGTGACTCCTCACAGCACCTGCTAACGTTAGCAGCTTTATAAGACTCACCAGAACAGCACCCCGAAGGCGTAGACATCCACAGCCGCGTCATATCCTCCAGCTAGTAATTCAGGCGCCATGTGTACTGGTGTTCCCACAACCGACCCCGACATCAGAGCCTCGGCCGCGCAGAAGCCCAGGTCGGACAGCGAGGCTCTGTTAGACTCGTCTAGAAGGACATTCTTCATCTTGATGTCCCGGTGGACGAGTCCGAAGGAGTGGAGATAACGGATTCCTGAAGTTAGGAGATTATAATTTTAGTATTTGCAAAATAGATATAAATGCTGCTGACACAGCTTCGCTCCCTCTCTCTCTTCAAAGACACGAGATATTTTTGGAATGGAACACCAAGCAAGATATTAAGTTCTCTTTTTTCTGCGTAGCCGTCGGTCCGCCGTTGGTCGTCAATAAAACCCCGGGGAGTGCTGACTGTCTTAGAACCCGCATCAATTTAATCAGAAGTATAATATAGAAGGAGTTCGAAGTAGTCTATGGGAGTTTAATTGTTTGTAGACGTAGGAGACGTTCGTAGTATGTGGATGAGGAATTCGAAGTTTAGGGGAATTACGAAGAACATATAGGGGAAGTTCAAAGTACAAATAGGGGAGTTCCAAGTAAATATTAGAGAGAGTCTGTAGTACAAATACGAGAATTTAAAGTTCGACGTAAATATAGGGGATTTCCAAGTACATACATTATTATTTCGAAATCCATATAGGGAGATTTCGAAGTAGATATACTAGGAGTCCAAAGTACACATAGGCAATTTGGAAAAACATATCGGAGTTCGAATTACGAGTACATACAGTGAAGTTCAAAAATCATAAATAAGTTTTAATAAAACCAAACACCTTCAACAATATCGCAGCTGATCCTCATCCGGCAGGCGAGGCTCAGGCCCGCTCGCACGGCCGAGTGCAGGTCGCGGACCTTCCGCTCGGAGACCAGAAGCACGCTGGGCCCGGCGCCGCTGTGGCGCTGGACCACCGACCCGTACAGGCGGACGATACGCGGGTGTGCCGGGATGCTCCTGGAATTATACGGGAATTATGACCTTCTATGTAAATATGTATCTTTTTATGTAAATAAATATCTTCATCTTCATCTTTGTCTTTATCTATAGGCAATGTAAGTATCAGATGCACGATGCGCGGGTATAGCCTGACCAGGAACATAAAAACCCTCGCCATGTTGCGGAAAACTAATGGTACTAATTTCTTTTAATGGCAACAGTAACTGAAAACTTCATTTACATGTCACCTTGCACGTCAGTCTATTGCTGTCAAAGTGTAAACAAACTTTATTTTAAATGTCCGCAATTGNTCGCTGCTGACGTGCCATTTTGTTATACATTTTGACACATTTTCTGTTGCGAATGTTATATCTATTACTTCCTGTCTGGTTTTTGTTACGAATGTTGGCGTGTGGCCATTGTTCAGCACCTGTAGACAGTTAGATAGAAGAAAATCGGATAGTAACTCACCTCTCATGTTGGTATCCGAGCTTCCCCAGATGGTATGGTGGGCGTTAGCATCGCATCCCACTATCAGTTCCGACTTTTGTCTTCTAGAGTATTCCAGGACGTTAGTCAGTTCTTCAGTGGGATCTTGCTTATCTCCAGGAAGATATGCCGAGCAGAAGAGTACTTTGGACCTGTTCGGCCCTTTGACTTCTACGTACGCGGTGACAGTATCTTCGCTGCAAAGAAATGTTTTTAGGCAACTAGCCTATTTAGCAATAATGTACTACTAAGTAGCTATCAACTAAATGTAGGCAACATTTATTCAATCTAGAAAAAGTTAATTTGCACAAAATATTCTTGTTCTTACATTTTTACTGTATCTTTTGTAGTCTAGTACTCTAGTCTAGTAAGTAGGTATAATTTTTAAATTAAATTCGGACTGCAACACTCATTGATGGCGTACTCTCTAATCTGTGCTCACCATCTGACTGTCACATCTGTCAAGTCAATTCGCGTGGTTACGGAGCCAAATTAAAAATTATTGCAATTTTTAATCATTAATGTTGTAAAATATCAATGGCGAAGCTTCATAGCTATTTCGTGCTGTGTCCTTTAATCGACCAGAAGAGTTTCCTGGGCGTATCTAAGGATAAAGACGCCGAGTTTGTGATCGTTACTTTGGGCCGCAATGTTGTGAATAAATACAGGGTAATTAAACGGATTTTTGATGATATTAAATATTACTAGCAAAGTTAACCAAATTTTAAACTATCTGTTTTTAATATATTGTATCATTATCTGATTCAAACTCGGAACATTTTGGTATATTTTATAGGTTATGTTTTGGTCTTAAAGTTAACCCATTTAAATTAAATTTCCGAGTTAATTGCGCTCTTAGTTCAGAATTGTATGTTTTTTGACGTATTTTAAATATCTGAATCTTACTAACTGGACAAATCATCAGCTTTCAGATCAAAAACAGGTTGGAGGATGGACCTCCAAGGACCACATTACAGCTGCAGTCATCTACGACAAGGATCAGGGAGCGTATGTGGGCGTGTTCAACAAAAACATCATCAAGATTTGGAAAGAGGACTCGGATAATTTGGATAAAGTTAAAAAATATAAGGTGAACCTATTTTACTTATGAAACTTTGATTGTTGATGAGTTCTCTCCTAAAGTTTAACATTAAAAACTGTGTACATATTTATTTTTTCAGTTTCCTCTGAACATTCTCAAACTGGTGCCCAGATATGGGGAACCAGCACTTGTTATATTTGAAAATGGCAACTGTGCTGCTCTTCCTTATGCCCTTGAGAACCGTAAGACATATGAAAGCAAAGGACAAATTAAAGACAGTGAAAGTATTGTCGACGTAGCTACATACTCAGTCAATAATGTTGGGCACGTCTGCTATATCACTAAAGACGGCAAGGATAGACAAGAAATTGTTGTAAGCCCTCTGAGAGAAGAATTGGGTGATATGGAGAAGTCTAAGCTGAGTAAAGTCAAAATCACAAGACCAGATGATGTCTATGTTGTTGGGAAACTTATTAACACAAAAGACAAGCCCACAGTTTATATTCTATGTAAGTATCAATATAGGAAGTAAATGTTGAATAAAAAGTTTCTAATTTATGTTATTGATTTTAATGAACATTAATTGTTTCATTTCAGGGAGTGACTCAAAAATGACAGTTTATGACCTCCTCTCAAAGTCTTGGAAATCAGTAGGATCAGTACCTTGGGTGTCTACCCTGTCTACCGTGTCCCTGGCTTGGATGGGCAAGAACCACCTCATCGCATTCGGCAGCAACACTGACCAAGACGGGGCCATCATCGTAGCTTACAACACTTTGCTTGGTGTCGGATCATGCAGATATCCCATGAAAATGTACACAGAAGATGCCAGGTTATACTGTTTCTATGACAGAATCATCTTAGAGGCCTCTAATCATATTGGCATGCTACCCTATGTGTTGGAAACCAAAAGAAATCTTTCCAGTCTGCTTGGCTCACATGAGATCGTCCAAGATGAATGCACAGAAATAGCAGACTGGGGAACTCCGACCAGACCAATATACACTGCCAGTGACGAAATAAAAGAACTCTTGAAACTTGGAATTACTGAAAGAGCTGTCTGCTCACAAGTGGTACAACCATACTTTGAAAAATGTGACAGTGAGGGTATAAAAAATGTGTTGAAAGAATTCAATGATATTCCAGAGTCAGTTTTAGTCCAGTTACTAAATTATACCTTAAAATTAGCTCACTACACTGATGCATGTGTTGATGATTTTGAAAAATGGTACAATACCTTTTCAGAAAACTCAAAACCTGTAAAAGAACTGTTGGATTATGCATTTGAAATAACTTTCAGTGATGCCCTCTTGATACCCTATCTCAGAGAGTCTTTGAATCTGAATGATACATTATTTCTGATGTCATACATGTCACACTTGCTTATGGATTCTGAGACTGAATTCAATACTGATTATGAAAGTAAGCTGTGTGACTGGTGTATACTTCTTACTGACGCATTTTATCAACAGTTCCTGATGACAAAAGATGAGAAAGTTACAAATGTGCTGTGCCACACTCTGGAAGTAGTGTCAAGTTTGGTGCAACAACTAGACAAAATAGATGAACTGTTGCCTCTTTTGAACAAGTTTGTAACAGGAAGGTTTAAACCACATGAGAATGAAGATTCCTTACCTTATACTATTGAATTGATGCAAATATAACTTCTTTTTACATACAACTGTGTTTTTTTAATCTAATAATTGCCTTTTTATTATTAACTAGCTGACCCGGCGAACTTCGTACCGCCTTAGCGTAGAGATTTTCTTTATATTTTTATCCGTAAAAACCTTGTACAGAGTATTAGAAAACTACAAAAAAAAAATCAGCCAAATCGGTCAAGCCGTTTTCATGTTATGTCGTGACAACGGAAAACGGGTTTCATTTTTATATATATAGATAGTAGAACAGAACTAATTTAAAAACAGTGACTTTAGACGAAATGAAAAACAATAATTAGGAAACAGTCTTTTTATTAGCAGCTCTAGCAAATTGCACAACCATTGGTTTTTCTTTTAGTAAAAATCCATTTGTTTCATGAAGCGCTGTTTCAGCTAAATGCTGAGATGGAAATGTAACAAACGCCTGTCCTTTCATCTTCCCTTCTTGCATTACCCTCACATCGAACCCAACCAACTCTCCTTCACTGAGCCTCTCCACATAGTGCCTGTATATTCTCTTCACATCTTGTTCGGTGACAGACTTAGCCAGATTTTTGATATACAGTCTCATTGATGGCTCACCAGGGTGATAGTTTTTGAAAACAGGCAACATCTTCATATCACTGTGGGATAGTCTATTATCTAACAATTCTTTTCTTGATATACTAGGCTGTTCAGACTCTGATGACGGAGTTTCTTCAGCAGGGGTGGGCAATTCCTCTTTCTGGAATTTCCCAAACTCGCTTACAACTTGCACTTCCTGAGCTTGCTTTTGCAAAGCATCCTGGTGAACTACTAAAGCAATTTTCTTGGGTTCCTGGATGCTGGGGGCATTCTCAAATACCTCCTGTTGGTTCACAGGTACTCTCTTCACTTTGGGCAGCTTGGCAGTGGATATTATAGCTGCTGGACGTTTCCGGGTGACAGGAAGAGTGTGTAGCCTTTTCACAGATTTCGGTAAAAGTTGTTTCTCCCTCTCACCATCACTTGACATTTCAGACTCTTCTTCACTATCTGGTGTTGGGATTGCAGCAATTTCGTCAAGAAACAAGTATCTGAACATTTCCTTGAAGCTAAGCACCGCATTTTCATCGACTCGAAATGGTGTATCCAAAGACATTTTGTTCATAAGATGCAATGCTTGGACATAATAAGGTTTGTGGGAGAGCAATGCTTGGATGATGTTAATAATGATGTTTGGGTCTGGATCTGGATACTTATACTTGAGATGCGCAGGCGGAGGTTGGTAAAAGTCTACAGAGGGATTCCAGGCGTTAAGTAGCCTCAGAAATTCCTTTACTTGCTTTGTAGTTGACGAACTTCTTTCGATGTCATTTTTATCGTGTGTTATGGGTTCCTTTTCTAAAGAATATTCCACAACTAACCTCCTTTGTGCTATTTCAAGCTGATGAAGACGTATTAGCGAAGCTTTAGCTGTCTCCACCGAAGGGAAAGAAGCAAACACATAGTTCCGTTTTTTGGTTGTTTCCCACACTTTTTCGGCACCAAAATGCTTTAATAGTTGCTCTTTATCTTGAACTGATAATTCTGTTGGTAAATGTCGAATCATCAACACCTTTGACATGGTGTTTTACAACAGTTACTTTATTTAGTTACAACAAAACCTGAAAGACTGACCGGACTGACCAAAACAAAGATCTTTTGACAATCAGCTGGTTGTTGTCAAAAACACCACTCCAATTAAAACGTTTCGTGTCACGCAAGTGTCACGTAGGTATTGCAATTTTTTAAATCTTCTTCTTCTTCTTTCTGTATTACCTATTTCGTATCATTTATCTTATTTAATTTAATGTGCTGCAGTCACACACTCCTTATCTGTGACTCACATCAAAAAAATAACAGGATGCGCGCGTTCAGAAACGCGCCTGTATGATGAGTTGATGACAGGTTTGACAGATTTTTTTTGACATTCAGTTTGGAAATCTTGACCGGTGTTTACTTTTCCTGTTGTATTGTGATTTTATGATTAGAGTTAATGTAGGCCTTTGCTTATTAGAATACCTTAAATATAAGTGAAACAATGGCAGAGACGCCTTGGAAGAAAGTTGTAAAAGTCGTTGTACTTGGCGACATAGGCAGAAGTCCACGTATGCAGTATCATGCTTTATCTCTCGCAAGTAGCGGACTGAAAGTGATTATGATTGGTTACACTGATACTAAACCACTGCTGGAGATACTAGAAAACCCGGATATTACTATCTCGAAGCTGAACCCAATGATTTTTAATAGAGGGCCAAAATTTCTTCAGTATGCAATGAAAGCATTATGGCAGACTATAAGCTTGCTGCTAACGTTGTTCATTACTGGGCAATGTGACTACTTACTTTGTCAGAATCCTCCTGCCATTCCCACCTTACCAGTTTGTCGGTTTTATTGTCTAGTTACGAGGGCGAAGTTTATAATTGATTGGCACAACTATGCATACTCGATTATGGCTCTGTCCCTGCCTACAGAGCACCCACTGTTGAAATTTTCTAAATTTCTTGAAAGATATTTTGGCCAATCGTCTGATGAAAACCTCTGTGTTACCAATGCAATGAAAGATGATTTGTTGCAGAATTGGAATATAAAGTATGTAATGCAATTGTCTACTAATATCTATCTGTCTGATTAAATAGGCTATTATTGTATAAGTCTGTGTAACTGTTCAATGAATAATCTGTTACTTTCAGTGCCAAGGTGCTGTATGATAGACCACCAAAGATTTTCCATCCAATCTCATTAGAAGAAAAGCATAACTGGTTTATAAAAATTAGCCAGCAGTTCCCTGAATTTGGATCTCAATCTCACCAACAAGGGGAGGGGGGTGTTAGCAGGACAGCATTCACCCAGCTAATTGACAACAGTGTATCGTTGAGGACAGACCGACCTGGCCTATTGTTCAGCAGCACGAGCTGGACTCCAGATGAAGATTTTGGTATACTTATGGATGCTTTACAGGGTAATTTAGTAGAATTTTCTAAATTGCTAAGCACATTAAAATACTTGTTGCAGAATAAACTTACTTTATACCTTTTACAGTTTATGAAACTTCATACAATCTCACCAAGAAATTGCCCAAACTTATCTGTGTTATAACTGGCAAGGGTTCGATGAAGCAACACTACACAGAACTACTGAAATCCAAGGACTGGAAGCATGTACAAGTGGTGACTCCGTGGCTGGAAGCATCCGACTACCCCACAATGGTGGCCAGTGCAGACTTGGGCGTGTGTCTCCATACCAGCTCTTCTGGCCTGGACTTGCCTATGAAGGTTGTGGATATGTTTGGGGCAGGACTCCCTGTGTGTGCTTTTGATTTCAAGTGGTAAGATACAAAACTTATAAAACATTCTATGTTAAAACTCTATCCATATCAATATTCTTGTAATTTCAATAGAACCTTCAATAAATATGAGAAAGAAAAAAACTTTGTAGTAGTGTAGCTTTTACTCTTCTTTCTTTCAGTCTTCATGAACTGGTGCAGAATGGAGTCAATGGGTACACATTCAAGGACAGTGATGAGCTTTCCAAACAAATAGTCAAGTGGTTTCACGGCTTCCCAAAACATGTGCCACAGAACAAAGTTGCAGATGCCATGAGGAATGAACTGAGCAAATTCCAGAACTCTAGATGGGAGGAAAACTGGAATATGAGAGCAAAAAACTTTTTTGAATCATGATAGTGTGTCCATATGATGATGGGACCAATTAAATCTAAGAAAAGTACTGTACAGTAGTACTGTAAATAAATTGACAAGATAATTTATTACTTTAAAATATTTTTATTTGTCTTAAAAATAAATGCAGAACAGATTCCACACAGTAAACAAAATATTTGCTTTACACATTTCCTTACACTAATAGTCTTTCAATTTCTTGTTGAATGCTCTGAATTTGAGGTTTGAGTTGCGAACCTTCGTTGATGGTGATGGAGCACGAAATGATGGGCCGTGACACGCCGCACGCGCGCCCGAGCGCCTGTTTCGACCTCACAAACACATACGGCACATTTTTGTCCTCGCACAGAATAGGGATGTGAAGCACGATTTCTAGCGGCTCCGTGTCAGCCGCCATTATAATGAACTCGGAGAGACCTCTGTTCAAGGTCTTCGTGGCTTCGTTGGCGCCCTTGCGGAGCTGCTTATAGTTAGCGGCCTGCTGCACCAGGTTCAGAATTTTGGCGGTGAGAGCCGCATCCGCCAGCGGGTACGCTTTAGGGTTGACTGCTGCTTCGGTTTCGGCCTGAAACAGAGCAAAAATCGTCAGAAGAAGAACTTGCGGCACAAGTGCACAACACATTTTACACATAACCTAAAAATTCAATGTGGTAATATTTGCACAAAAGTAATATAACATGTAAAGTGAATTCGGTGTGTTTTTTTTTTATAAAAGTGAAATGGAAGCAGGAAATGTAGACAGAATTAAGAAATTGAATTAACAACACGTGATACTAACCATGTTTACTTTTTAGTATTCCGAGTGTTGATACAAATTCAACCTCTCGGCGAAAACTCGCTTCACTGAGGAAACCACACCACAGATGGATCTGTGGAGGAAACTGATGTAAACAGTTTACTAAACGAAAGTTTACGAAAGCCTGGAGAACGAATTTTTACACAGACGCGACGCGAATTCCCTCCACCACATGCGTTGTCGCAAATGTCACTGTCAGATGTCAGATTACTCAGATTCTATCTGTGACAGGTGACTGTCACTGTGGCGTTCACAGTCACAGATAACCTACTGCGTTTTTATTCGATTTAACACGTTTTGTTATGACATATGAATGAATATGGTAAAAAATATTAGAATTTCAAAAAAGTACCAAAAGGCTAGCGTGAAAGACTTGCTCTTGCTGCTACTGCTAACGTTTTATATGCTGCTTTTACAGTTGAATAAGCTGAGTAGACCGACATGGATTACGGCCTTAGGCTGACTCCACACGTACGTAGGTGAATCTAATGAAGGCACAAACGTAATGTTGGGACACAGAGCACGTACTAATAGTTGGGACATCTTCACGTCGACACTTACGGGACAGGAGACTCGAGATCTGACTTGATCGATAGTACCTGAAGTTTTGCCTCTTGTCTGTTCAACTTCGTGTAGGCCACAGAGCAAAGTAATACATTGGGATGTAGGCCTACTTTTCTCTATGGTGTAGGCGCCTCTCCACTCCACCCATCTACCACCTATAGTTATAGGGCTTATAATACCAACCAGCTTATACATTATACGCATTTCATGTCGCCCGCTTGGTTGGCAGAGGCCTTTTTATTATTATATGCAATAAATTGACTTCGCTTTTTAGTTAGTGTGGGACTAAGAATACGTACCTACCCAAAAATTTAAGTAGGGATAGATAATATTGTTATAGCCTTTTCTCAAAGCCAATAAAATAATAGTTGATGGGGTATTATTTATTTTTAACAGGCACTGTATACATGCACATCTATTCAATAAAGAAACAAATTCCATAGTACACAGTCATTATTCTTTAAAATTTCGATATTCATTATGTTTTGTTTATTGTTTACTGTTGTATTCAAAAAACAGAAGTGCCTGTTTCGGCACTAGGCATTAAAACAAAAGAGAGATTTACTACAGTATCATATAAATTGAAATTACATAATGTTCTCCAGATTGTAAATTAAATCTATAAGTAAGTGTCTATAGATATCAAACATATTATGCTACTGAAGGTGACATACTCGTGTACAGACAAATATTCTAGTATATTGACCCCACTGATGCAAAACTCATTTAGAACCAATGAGCAATATCTGTGATACAATTTTTTTCTCCTATTGTTTAGAAAACTTTCTAGGTATTTATGTATAAATAGACTTGATTCATCTAAAAACAGTAAGAGTAAGTTGTTACAGAACAAAGCCTTATTTTTATTACAAAATCTACAAATATTACAACGCCACATCATGTAAATAGTGCAGAGCAAGTTAAATAATTTTTTATATTATGTATGTTAAGAGCGTTGTAGCAAAAAGTTGGCGTTCGAATTTTAGGTTTTTATTGCTTGACGTCGCGTAGTGAGTGCGCAAACTCCATTTATCTGTACAATTTCAACGCTGCGTCGACTAAACGATCTTAATCCGTAGTTGTATCGTACCTAAGACAGTACTCATACATAATAATAAAGAAATAATGTATAATTTACCTATTTGATTTTTTCTCAGATCAGACTTTTAGCAAAATCAAGTTACGTAATTACCTAATGTATTTTTTACACTAGTAAATCCCGCGACAAGTTTTTAATCTTTAAATTGAGTAAAGTAATAAGTTGATGGGTTTGAAAGAATTTATGTTTTATTTTATTCTTTTTACAGCATCAAAAGCTTGTTTATGAAAAATATTTACCATTTCAATTTTACTTTTGACTTTTTAGTTTTTATGATGCGGGATGGAAAATTTAAAATTTATTCTGATTTTGTGACGTTTCCGCACATAAATATGGATAGGTTAAATAAATAGAATGAAATGTAAATTTTCTCGAATTTTGACTATCTTAGACATGATAAAAATGCATTTTAATGAATTAAACATCAAAATTTTCTCAATACACTTTCTTCTTCAGGGTATGCTTATTCTAATGAATACATTCTATCTTCTTTCTTAGAAATAAATTTGTTGTAATATTAGTTCAAAATTGTGCCTTCGCGAGTTACCTGGAAATCGGGCTTTCGAAATTCGCTGTTTTCGTAGGCAAAAATCCAATTTGAACGAGATTTTGTCAATAGACATTCCGTAAAAACGTATGATAATTACGATGATATAAGTCAAAAGAACCTACAACAATAAATTATATGACTAAAATCATTTCGAAATCTGCCAAATTCTCGATTTCTGCATGAAAAATGTGACAACGCTCTTAACAAAGTACTGTCTAGACTTACTCTGAAAACTTTTGAGAATACATTTATATAACAAAACATTTCAATTAAGATTGATGAGTACAGCATTAGATGGAATCAAATATGTATTGCAAATATCAACACTAAAATGAAATATAACTTATCTACATCACCTTCAATTTAGTCATTCCACACATGAAACTGTCTCCTTTTAATTATATACCAGATAGATAATAAAACTGAGTACCTATCTAAGCATCTAATTAGTAATTACAAATTGTATTTCATTTTTGTATAATAGAAAATATAACAGAAGTCTTCTTTCTTATCCCATTATAATACTTAAAATTACCTAAACAAACATAAAATTAACTTTGTCTTTATTTTAGTCACTGACTCCACTTAATACACTTTAGTTTGGTCCACGACGAAGCCTGTATTATGAAGGCTTCACATACTTATACTAGTTAGGTTTTTTGAAAACTGGCCCTTGGTTATTTTGGTTTTGGCTTGACAGGAAGGCCAGGTGGCCTTTAGGACACTTGTTCGCATAGTGACCTTTGGTGCCGCACTTGAAACATGTCACCTCTTCAAGTGGTTTATGCATTGAGCGCTGCAATCTTTGAGCATTCATGTCTTCGTTGTCACCGACTGGCTTAACATAGCCAAGCGCACGGTATCTAGCCTCTTCTTGTCTTTGCGCTGCTTCTCTTTGCTGAAAATGTAATGATTAGAGCATTAACTGTGATGTAATGTAGCCATAAAGATATTTATTTATCTTGTGTTTGAAAATTGTACCACAAAATTGAATTCTTTTGTGTTTATCACAGCATTGGCTTACCTCTATGGGTATTTTGTTGCAAGTGGACGCTTTGTGTCCAACTTCTGAGCAGTAGTGACAAACGGGCAGTCTCTTGGTGTCCTTGGTCTGCTCTGGCGGAGCAGGCAGCTCGAAGCGTGGATGCATGAATTTACAGTTGCGGCCGTCCGGACAGAAGCCGGCCAGGTAGTTCATGCACAGCACACGGCGCACGTGCCGGTGGCGACAGTGAGGACCGTGTCTGCAGAAACCTCGGTCATACCTGGAACATAATATACAAGACCATTAAACTCAAATTCATTACAGCAAG
This sequence comes from Ostrinia furnacalis, assembly GCF_004193835.3. Lineage (NCBI taxonomy): Eukaryota > Metazoa > Arthropoda > Insecta > Lepidoptera > Crambidae > Ostrinia > Ostrinia furnacalis. The sequence goes on along the minus strand of NW_021137421.1, from coordinate 1,046,624 downwards.
TTTAGTCCAGCAGTGGACGTCTTTCGGCTGAAACGAATGAACGAACGAACGAACAAAGTAAATAATGTAATCAACATGGCTTTAGCAGAATTTAATGGAGATATTGAATGAGTACTATTATCCCTGATCTGGCTATAAACAAAAGAAAAAATAATCAATGAACATACCAAGGACAGTCTTTGATTTTGCTCTCAGGGTCTATGTGAAGAAACGGGCACTCTTTATTGTGGCACGCGTTGAATCTGGCGTAGAAGTAGCACTCGGGCATCTTGGACATGTCATACTCGTGAAGGAACTCGCACTGGTCGCCCTTCTTGCAGAGGCCTCGCAGCCAGTGCTTGCACACCACGGTCCGATCACCGCGCACGTGCCGGTACGGGCACTGCGGTCCGTTGCCGCAGCCGCCCGGCTGACTGAAGAACTCGCATACTGCTGCTGTTGATTCTGAAGTTTGAGTGTTTGATGGTTAGGATAGGTTATAATAAAAATGTTGAATTACAGCTATGGTGTTGGATTATAAATCAGTTTTGGTGTTTGAAGGAAAACTTACTGTCCATTCCAGGGAACGGCAGTGGAAGCGCCCCATACTGTTCTTCCAAAGCGTAGTCGATATCAAACTTGATGTGGTCCACGTTCGCAACTAGCACCTCCATTTTGATCTAAACCCTTACAAATATTATTGTAATGAAAATTCAAAATTACTATTTAATCATGAAAAACAAATTCAATTCAATTATTGGAAAATTAACACAAAAGATAAAGAATGCAAGAAAATTACTGCCGCTCGCTCGCTTTCGCTTGGCAATTTTTTGACAGTTGATTGACTTTGACACTTGACAGCGAGTAACAATTTTCTGTTTCATTTCACGCTTGATGAACAACGTTGAGGTTGGCGCGTATTGCGTCATATTGAGATCGTACGTAGTGTAGTTTCTAATGTGTTTCCCAGCTAAAGTACAATATCCCTTACCCGTAGAGATTTTTGTTTAGAGCAAGTGCAATAGAATGCTACAAACTTACGTATAAGAGAATCATTACCTATAATTATCTGTATTCTGCATCGATTGTCTCGCCAAGTCGCCACAGGCTTTAAAGCATGATGAAAATCGTTGCATGCATCATGGTCTTCTGTTCCATTCTTTCAGAATGGTTTGTGTTTGTGTTTTAAAATGATGATGAGATGAGTTGCAACACTAACAGGCTAAGTTGACCAACTCAATGTACTTCACAGATTACTTATTAGTCTNGGCGAGCGAAAAAACAAAAACAAAAACAACAAAACAAACTCAATGTATCATAGCTGTAACGTTGATTAAAAAACATCTATCTGTCTGCTGTCAGTCAATTGTCAAATATTATTTTGACAAGCAATCTTGTTGTGTTGCATTTTCGAGTGCAAGTCGAGAAATTTTATTAAAATAAATTATTAAAAATCCACTTTACAATGTCCATATCCGATTTAAAACATACTCTTCGAAAGTATGAATTTCCGGCATGTGCCAAAGAAGCGCTCATCCGTATCGGTAACTAAGTAAAAATGCTTTGAAAAGTGTTGGGTTACCACTGATACTGAACCACACTAATACTTATTTATATATTTTAGAGCAACTGTTGGTGGGCCGAGCAGCCCCCTCGCCTAAGCAGATGGACATAGCGATGGATATAATATCGGAGTTTGTGTTCTGCGAGACGGACCGCCGCGGGAGCCGGCGCGGCGCGGGCATCAGTCCCCTGCAAGAGTTGCAGCTCATCGACGTGATCTGCGAGTACCTGTCGGCGTGCGCGAGCGAGACGACCAAGAACACGATATTCCTGTCCTTGTTCGGCGGCATGGAGAGCCAGAGAAGGCTCAAGGTGCTGAGTATCCTGGCCAGTATGGCTGTGTCGGCGTCCAGTACTCCGGTACTATGATTTTTATATTATAGTCTCATTTTGTCAAAATTCATAGACTTTTTAGATTTTCTACTCTTCTGACTACCCAATGCTATGATTTCCAATAAGAATGTAATTAGATAACAAGGATTTTGGTGGAGGCAGAAGTTCTTATGAGAACTCTTAAACATTGTCAATGACATTTTATGTTTATTATCTTATTTATCTATTTATTGTTAAAGATTTACCAACAACATATCATTTTAGATGCATTGTTACATTATTAGAAAGCTAGAATCTAAAAGATATGCCTTTACAGGTAAATACAACATTCAAAGAATTATTATTTAACAAGTTTCAATAGGAAAGGCATTTCATTTTATCATTATTCTAAATAATTCCAGGTGCTGCTAGCGGTTGGTGTGTGGCTGCAACAGATGGGTTGCTCCTCGTCGCAGTCGCTGCAACTTGTAGAGAACATAATCCGCGACCACTTCTTCCTGAACACCTCCAACCGGATGATGCTGAAGTCACTGGCGACCACGGCCCCGCAGTTCGTGTCCAACTTCATCACCGCGGTGACGGAACTGTACATGCACGATATACAGGGCACTAGGAAGATGCCTCCGAGAAATCTGCTGGAAGTTATTACATGCTGGGTGAGCATCCATTTACTTTGGGAATGGATTTAATGAAATTTATTTATTATAATAAAACTGATTAGTGCTGTGTATCACTTAGTCCGAATGTTGTTTGAGTGATTAAGGCATCCCAGCATTAACAGCTAACTAAAGCATCCTTTACTATGTCTAAAGAAAGCCACAACAAACCTGAAATTCACATCTGATTGATCTACATAAATAAACAGCACTCAATAAAATTGTAAGGCTGGGTTGGACCATCTTGCTTTAACTTTGACAACGTCAAAATCTGTCAAATTCCATACAAAAAGCACTGGTTATCGTTATAATTACTATTAAAGTTAGGTGGTGCAACTCAGCCTAAGTAGTAACTATTTCCTAGTTTGTCTTTGTATTGGTACCTATTTAGTGTTACCACAACGTTGTGTTATGTCTGGCGCATAATATCTTACTAGCTAGCTTAATATCGCCCGCGTTTCCGTACGCGTGGACCCCGTTTTACCCCCTTAGGGGTGGAGAATCCTGTCTTAGTATGTTAGGGTCCTAACGAATATTAGTAAAAATGAAAATAATGGACTGTATAAAATAGGTGCTGTAATTCTCGCCAGCCTAATTACAAGAAATAATTGTGAGAGTACGCGGTATTCGTGCGTCGACGGTGGTGTCCAAAGGCGGGTGTGTGTGTGTGAGCCGAGCGCAGCCGATGATGACGCTGTCGGCCCGAGGTGACGTTAGTCATTGTACGCCGCCCGCACGTCTCCTCCCGCGCGTTGTTGGGTTCCCAACATAGTGAGCATCCACGTTATAAAAGGAACTCCCATGCAAAATTTACGACTCCTACCTAGCACTTGTAGTTTCTGAAATTTCGTGATGAGCGAGTCAGTCAATCATGGCTGGTTTACATGTGATAAGTAGTAAAATTTTTACTTGATATTTTTTGTCAAGTTGTTAGGCAGGGTTTGTCACTCGCACGTTTTGACAAGCAGTTTCATATTATACAAGACCTTGACGTTTGGAATTAAGTTAAAATTTAGTTGCCTACTTATTACGTGTAAACCAGCCATAAGTGACCTTTCACTTTTATAATAATCTTATTTCCACGTTTCCAGGTGTACTCCAACCCCACGCTGTGCATGTCGGCGCAGCTAAATCCGGCGGCGCTGCCCGCCGGCGCCATCCCTATGGCCGCCGTCACGCCGCTCGCCGGCCTCGTGCACTGGTGCGCGCTCGCGCCCATATACAGCTCGGAGAATACAGGTATATCCGTTAAACTGCTGTGGAGTATCAGAGTAAATACAAATGAGTAGGTCATCTTCATAGAAACGCACCGAGCGCGGTTTGTATGTGAGCGCGCGCCAATACGTATGCGGCGCGTACGCACACTGACAAAATTCAGCGCATCTCACCGCTATATTTTGTCAGTGTGTGTGTGCGCGCCGCGTACGTATTGGCGCGCTCACATACAAACAAATCGCGCTCGGGCGTTTCTATGAAGATGACCTACTCATTTGTATTTACTCTGGTAGTATGTAGTATACGACCCGGTCAACTGGTCAAGTTAACGTGCACCTGGCTGGAATGCGATTGCCGCTCGAACTTACCCGCGTTCCCCCGTTCGTACCGGAGCGTCGATGTGACGTCACGGCTGCCAGGTGAGCAATTAACTCGACTGGGTTGTAATTACTGCTGGAAATAGGTTAGATGACAAAATTTCAATTATTTGTCCCTCAGATAGATGTGCTACAGTGCTACAACGAGTTGAAATGGCGCGTTACGTCACGCTTGAGTAGACTTTTTACTCAAAAGTGACGTCACAAGACATTCCAATATAATACTGTTATGAAAAAAATTAAAAAATATGTTCCAATTTTTTTTTGTTATCTGTCTGACGGACTAAATAGAATTTCGATTTCATTACCCAGTCATTATCCCTATTGTATTCTTGTTGTACAATGAGTCTTTTTGTGTGTATTCTTTCTCCTTCATAATTTTATTTCCTGTTGCAAGCACCCAAACACCGATTCAAGGAACGGAGCAGTAAGACCATTTGTTTCATGACTTACTGACACTACACAAAACCAAATAATGATAGAGTCTTTTCTTGCAGATGTGGAAATGATGGAAATACAAGTGCCAATGAAGAGAATAAAAATCGAGAATGATCACATTCCCAAACAAGGAGTCCCTCAAAAAACGGTGACTGAATCAGAGTTGTACACAAAACTGCATCTAGGGGTGCTGCACAGTTTGCGGGCCGGCAGACGCACCCACGGGCCTCCCACTGCGGTGAATGCACAAAACTTGGTGGGGCTCACACCACATGTTCAAGCATATGCACATAGTCTACTTAAAAGAGGGGTTAAACTTCAAAATGATGAGAAACTACAGGTAATACCTTTTTTGAACCAGTAATTAGGTATAATTTTTATGATAACTTTTTGACAATAATGAGTTTTGTAATCTACACTTAAAACGTTCACCGCCTTATTAATGAAAAGTTACAACTAGGGTGTAACTTTTATTAATAAGGGGGTCAGTGTAAAACTATTATTATAGCTTTACATTCCACATTTAAACAGTTTTATTTAATTAATCCGTATTTCTCTTGTGTGTACAACTATTACCCTCTATAAATTGGCCGTATTTCTAATGTTTGTTTTGTTTGGTAGGACTGCCTTGACAGGATAGGGCAAGCAGTGCAGGTGGCTCTGGCCAACGGCTGTGTGTACGGCAACATCAGCAACCTCTTGGCTGCCCTGGACACTCTTCCTGAGAACCGTCTGCTCAGGATAATCATCAAAACTCATCAGCAAACTATTTGACAGGCTGTTTTACAGTCTCAGTGATTGAGACTTGTAAATGTATAAACTGGAGCAATATAGGATAAGATTTTTATAAGGTGTATGTGATTTAAATGTTTGATATATGAACTTAAAAAATGTGCTGTTACATGGATTGATTTCTTTAGGAGAAATGTTGTGAACTTAGTTTATGAATAATACTATGAATTGGGATCTTTAGCTAATGTACAGAAAGATTAAGTAATAAATAAAACTGTGATTTAAGCTTAAAACTAATTTTATTTTAGAAAGGTTTAAATCTTCTACTTTGTTTGATCTGTGTTATCTTCTTTTTGTCTTCTTCAAACTTTTGTCGGAGAGCTACAATATGTTTCATTTTGGATTCCCTGATTTGGAAGGTATAGAAGTTTTTCAATTCTTTCCTTTTCTTATTTTTCTCTTCCTTTGCCATTATTTTGTTTTCTACTTTTTCTGAGCGGGCAAAGCTTTGAACTTTGCCCCTTTTGGTGACTGTCACCCAGCCCTCATCATCTTCCTCTTCCAAGGTTTTTTCTTTCTTTTCAGCTTTACGAGCTGCTTCATCGTGTTTCTTCATAAACACCTCAACTTGTTCCTTCAAAGTTTTTGACATAACAACAGAGTTATTGTGTTCTGCTACCCATTTACTCATACCAAGTTTTACTTTATAATCATCGGAATTTAAAGGGCGTAACTCTGTTAACTTTAAGGCTTTATCTAGCTGGGAAACTGTGGCAAATACCAAATATGCTACTTTGAATGTAGACTTTTTTTCATCTTGTATGAATTTATTTGTTTGAGATTTGGCATCCAAATCGTTAGGCTTAGTAGCTATCTGAACTGACCGGAGAGTGCCAGCGTCTTTGAAAGCATTGGTAATGCCTTTCTCATCCACATAAGGAGGCAAGTTAACAACAAACAATGTTCTTCCTGAAGGCTTGTCCGCCGTATGTTCTCTGACTGCATGTTCTTTGATATAGATAGTATGTGGTGACACTGAATCTTCTGTGAGCTTAAGCTCTAATGCTGAAAAGAAAACAACACGATAAAACTCAATGAAAAAGAGAAATAAACGGTCATGTTATGTGACGAATTCAATATCTTAGCGTATGTTACCTTTGAAATCATGCACACGTTTAGTAGCTTTCATGGTTTCTGATAAATTACTATTAAAAACAATTAACACCACGGAATTACAATTCGCATTGCACGTTTTTGAGGTTATTTGTTTTGACCACAGACGAGGAAGGAAATCAGACGAGTTGANACGAGTTGACAGCTACCAGCTGAAAGTTTTGACAGATTGCGGATACCACAGGCTAAAAATTTGGTGATCATAGAAAAAATGACAATTAAAAAACGTATATTCACGTATTCCTTTGCGTGCCAGGTAATAAAAAGCTTATGAATGACATTTGCGAGTTGACTGTTGGCTAAAAACGACTGTTTTGTCCGTATTTTATCGTAATTTTACGGCCATGTGTGGTAATATTTACGTGGTGAACAAAAGTTCTAGTGATGTTATCCACAACTGCAAACAATAAAGTGAAAAATCCCAAGGGTTCGGAGGTCTCCGACGCCCAGGATCGTGACGAAATTGGAAATGAAAACACAACGGATGATAAGGTCAGAGGTTATGTTAGTTCGTATGATCCATCTTCATCGTTCGGAGGGCCGTCCAGGGACAGCAGGTTTCGTGCCCGAGGAAGGGTCAGCGAGTTTCGGCCCTCCCGCGGAGGGGGCCGCGGCGGCGGGCGAGGTCGGGGCGCCTTCCCGCCGCGCGGCGATCGGGATCCCCTTGACAACTCCTACAAGTATAACGAATCGCTAGAGCACACGAACAGCGAGCCCTGGTCACAAGAAAACAGCAACAAGTTTTATGAAAGGTCGGAGCTTGTTCTGAACTTACCTGAGGACCCGCGTATATCGAAGTTGCTCAGACGCCTGTGCGCTGAAGTGGACGTCGAGAAGTCGCTTGTGATATGTAGCAAGCTTCAGGATGCGGTCATGTTGCCAGAAAACGCGCGATACATTCGTAGGGCTTATGATATCCTCGTCGAGTCCCTACTTGATGTTCTGTATGATGCTCCCGGGCCCGAGACCAAGGAGGGAGCGGCGAACGTTCTTGGTAGGATAGGCTACGTGATGGGCCCCGACTTCAGAAAGCACCTGGACTGGTTTACAACCTCATACTCTGTCCACAATACATCCATCAAACATCTTTTGACTCTCTCATTTACAGAGACTTTTCAATTAGATTACCAAAACCCCAACTTGACAGATTTTGCTGAAATGACTTTAGAAAGATTGCAGGGAATAATAGAGGGCACAGACTCTGCAGATGTTTTTATGGCTGCCATAAATGCCATGATAGTGATGTCAAATTCCTATCCAGAACACTTTGCTGCCCACTTCGTTGACACTGTGGACATTTTAGTCGGCTGGCATGTCGATAATGCTCAGCCAAAGAAGATCAAGGACTTTGCACTGCAATCACTGTTGAAATTGAGCCGGCACTGGCAAGCTGATGTAGGGTTTTCAGTGAATTTGCTTTACCAGTTCGTGGAAGATATGGTGGTGTACTCAGGTGACCTAGATGAAAAAAGTGACAAAGAATCTGATCCTAATTCAGTTGAGGATTCTATACAAAAAATTACATCATTTTTGAATGTTTTCAATACTGTGGTCAAGAGTTTGGGGTCTATGCTCAGCCCTACAGTCTCTCAAACAGTGTCTTGGTCCTTCTTGACAGAGGCCTTGACCAAAATTCTGCAAGTAATGACAAAAACACTGAAAGAATTTGCAGATACTGACTTGATTCTATCTGGAAATGAGAGCATAACACTACTACTGAAACCTTTACAAGCTAAATCAGCATCGTGTGCTCAAGCATTGTTTGCTTTGATTTCTATGGAAATGGCAGATCATCTTCAAGGTGATGAGAGTGTCTGCCTCAGCATCATCAACTTAATATCCACAACAATCAAGGAAATTGCATCAAATCTACCTATTGAGTTTATTACACAAACTATAGGACCTGAGTCTTTGCTAAGACCTTTGCGTTATTCCAACAGCTCTCAAATATTGCGTGGTGTATTGTCTGTGTACAGTCACCTCTTAAACTTGAAAAACATTCCACTATTACAAGAAACATATAAGTTTGTATTGATGGATATGCAAAATGCTTACTGTGTAATTATTCCAGATATAGAAATTATACAACCAGATTATACTGAAGAATTAACACTGGACGATGCAGAGAAGAATTTAATATTTTATTTACAATGTTTATCAGAACTTGCAAATGCTAGCAATTCTATTATAGGTATGTGGGCTTTGCAACCGAGTATACTTGAGCTTCTCGCTATCAAGATGTGTCCACATGATGTTGACTTGGTGAAAAAGAAGCCAGCTTTGCAGTATTCGATACTATACCTACTATATTCACACTGCAAGAAGAACAACCATTTTATTGCCTCTAGTGATCTTGTGACAAACACACAACAGAGGGCTGGTGAAATTTTTGGTTTGAATCTTGGGGAAGTATCCAGTTCTAGTCCAACATCTGGACACCTGGCGGTCATCTTGAACACTCTCAGCTTGATACTGGACGAAGAAGTAGCAAAAGAAACCTTGTTGCTTGTTTTGAATTGGATATCAGATATTTTTTGCCAGCTAGATAAATACTTACCAATTGTGAGCATGTCCAAAGGGTTCTTGGTTCTCATAACCAACATGTTAACATGGGCATATAGTTTTGATGACGATATTGTGTTGCTTGTAATTAAAAACTGCCAGCTTTTACTCAAAAATAAGACTCTAACATGGAATATAATGATTTTAAAATCAATCACCACATTATGTCTTCTACATATTGACAATCAAAATAAAATGTTGTCCAATGTATGTAAGGAGGTCCTGTTTGAACTCCCATGGGATATTGTACAATTGGAAATGGACAAATTGATGGTGAAGGTGTTTGCCTGCCGAAAAGTAAACCTCACCATACTTAATAGTGACTCAAAAATGAATTCCTTCAAGGAGTACCTCATGAGGGGTTCTTTTTCTACATTATCAAACCAACATTTTATGTCTATAATAAACTGTCTACTGCAAGTAACCTATGAAGACAAAAGCTTTCTGCTTAATGCCTTTTTATTGTCATGGCCCTTGCAAAGCCAGGATGTTGAAGAAAATAACCTACTGTTTTTTCGACAGTGTGCTACTAACTTTTCCTCTATCTGCATAGGATGGGCTCTGTCAGAGTTAGCACAAACTTGTGTGTCCCAAAAACTCAGAACTGCATTGGGAAAACCTCAAGAGACCTTCATGAAGATCGAAGGTGTGTTAAAAGGAATAGCAATAGAGATTTCATCACACGACACAAAGTATACTGCTACAGATCAACATAAGTTGATAGATGTCGTGATGGCAGAACAGATAAGGACACGGTGGATCACTGAGTTCATGATGTTCCTGGAGAAATATATTTATAATGCGGCTGAAGGGACAGCTTCGGTGCTTCCCGCGGTGGGAAAGCCTGTGAGGACATTCTTTCACACAAACTGGTCGACATGCCGCGAGTGGCTGAACAGGGTGCGGCCCGCGGGGCTCGCCGTGAGCCTGTACGCCGGGAACATCGGCGCCGCCATCTATCACGCCTTGCTCATTCTGCAAACAGCTGCGAATACCAAGACAAATATTGACATCGAAGCTATAACCATAAGTATCGCCAGAGGACTTATAAAAATCGAGGAGCCTGAGGTTTTGCACGGCCTCTATGTATGGATCAACCAAACGTTTAATAAAAAACTGCCTTGGCTAAAAGCTGCTGCAGAACAAGCTAATTCTAGGCATGAATTAGCTTTAGACTACTATAAAAAGTTAAGCAATGCTCAGTCACAAGACGAAAATAAAGAAGAAGGCACCAGTCCTGCAGTTGACTCCAGAAGTGCTAAGTTCATCGAGGAACAGATAAAAGAAAGCTATAAACAAATTCAAAGCTGGGAAGAGATGCAAGAATGGAAAAATGGTGATAATCAGAATCAACAAATGTCCCAGTGGAACATTTACTCAGCACTAAAATTATTCGAGGAAGGTAGTGAATTTCCTAATGCGCTTTCTAATTGGGATATTTTAGATGTTGATACAAATGAGATAACAAAGAATTCCTGCTCTTACCAAGGGATTTTGAACAAAATTGAATCAACTTTGTTATGCACAGCAGTAAACATTTACTACAATGATTATTCTGAAAAATTTGAGAATGTGTTGAAGGATTGTGAAAAGCTACTCAACTCAAGCGTTGAAGAATTTGCTAGAACGAATGCCGTACATTATATGAAAGAAATAGCCGTGCTACAACTGGCAAATCACGGATTAGTTAACGTTTTAAGGAATGGAAAGGGGACAACAAACCCCTTCAAACCATCAGCTGTGAAAGACCATAAATTTGGTGCAGAGTTTAAAAACTTGAGCCGCCTCCTGTGGTGGAATCAGTACTTCACCAAACTTAACGCAACTGAAGAAAACATGTTCTATTCCGAATGTCTACGACTAGACGTAATAAAAAGCGCAAGAAAAAATCTAAATATGAGTATGGCTAGAAGAGAACTCTTAAAACATTTCAAACAAAACGCGGCATTTCAAATGTGCCTGGGCACTGTCAATGACTTGGAAGAATTGAGTGATGTCTTACTAATGTCAACCAATACGTATGACTTGGATATCTGGACGTTAAACAATGCTGCAGCTTTAGGAGAGCTTTGCAAACTCACCTATGCAAAGGAAGAAACAAAAATGCGTGCAATTAATTTGTGTGCTAGTGTGTCATTAGGATTCTCGCAAAGGCTAGCGATGGGCGAGCAGAGTTACGAACTACGAGAAAAAGGCACTAGGATGCTCTTGACCCTGTCTAAATGGGTACAAAATGACAACGAAAATGTGCTAGAAGCGGATACACCTTTGATGAAATTAATATCGGCGCTTCCTGAAATTGGTTTAGTAGACAACAATATTTCGGAGAATGTTATCCCATTGTCTGATTCTGCCGTTGGCAAGTTATTACAATTCGGCGTGAATCAGTGCCCCGGCCTTGCCAAAGCCTGGGCCAGTTTTGCCGTTTGGTGCTTCCGATGGGGTCGAAAAATGGTCGAGTTCAGTGCAAAAACTCGAGAGCAACTAACTGAAAATGATAAGTTGCAGATCGAAAGTGTTATGATCGGTTGTTCACCTCAAGACTTTGAAGCTGTTTGTGAAATACTGTCAAAAACTAAAGCCACTTGTGACGACGAAGATATTGACTGGAACGAAATCAATACGTCCGAGATGATCGAGAGCCAACTACGCACTGTTCCCTCGCTTAGTAATGCTTTTCCAGAACACTTGGCCCTGTTGGTCGACATCTGGCGCCAAGCACAGAAACGAGTTTTTTCTTATTTTGAGCTGTCTGCTGATGCTTACTTCAAGTTTTTGCAACTTATTTGTGCTTCTGATTATATTAACCATAGTGGTGAAAACGCAGTCGTAAACGCTACTCTACGACTGCTACGACTGATCGTAAAACACGCTATGGAATTGCAAACGGTGCTTGAATCGGGGCTAGCGAACACGCCAACTCAACCTTGGAAAGTCATCATTCCCCAACTATTTTCAAGACTGAATCATCCTGAGACATACGTGCGAAAATGTGTTTCTGATTTATTATGCAGACTCGCTGAAGATACACCTCATCTTATCACATTTCCAGCTGTCGTTGGTGCCGTTGAAAACGAACAAAGTGAACTGGCTGAGCTCAACGTTACAAAACAGTTTCTAACTGATCCTGATAGTAGCGAAGACAACGTCGACTTAGACGATTCAGCGAGCGATAAAGTAGTAAATAACGAGCTGAATTCTTGCTTTTTGGATATGGTAGAGACGTTAGCTAAACAAGCTCCCCAGACAATTCTTCAAGTTAAATTGCTTGTTAAAGAATTACAGAGAATAAATTTACTCTGGGACGAACTATGTCTTGGCACCTTAGTTCAACATCATTCTGACTTTAGTAAAAGATTGTCACAGTTAGAGGTGGAAGTGGCCAAAGTTAAAAACAATCCAAACTTGTCTGCTGAAGAGAAAGAAAGATTGATAAAAGAAAAGCATAGAATAATATTCGAACCAGTGGTGTACGTATTAGAACACTTGTATAACATAATTTCCGCGAAACCAGAAACACCACACGAGACATCTTTTCAAAATAAGTTCCAAGAAATTATAAAAGATGTTATCGAAAAGTTGAAGAACCCTGCAAACCCTGAGAAACCTCAAGAGTCATGGGCTCCTTTGAAACAGTTGCAAATTAAGTTGCAACAGAAAGTTAATAAAAGAACATCATACATTTTGAAAATGTCGGATATCAGTCCTGTGCTAGCTGAGATGAAAAACACAGTTATTACAATGCCTGGTCTACATACCAACCAGAGGACTGTAAGAATTACTATCAAATCTGTGGAGAACAATGTTGCTATACTGCCGACTAAAACAAGACCTAAAAAGCTGATATTTTATGGTTCCGATGGGAAAGCTTACACGTATTTGTTCAAAGGTTTGGAAGATTTGCATTTGGATGAGAGAATAATGCAGTTGCTATCTATAACAAACACGATGTTGGCGCGAGATTCCGAGCACAACGACAATCAGACCTACAGAGCGCGTCACTACTCGGTGATTCCGCTGGGGCCTCGCTCCGGTTTGATCAGCTGGGTCGATAACGTGACTCCTTTATTTGCGCTCTACAAGCGTTGGCAGAATCGTGAGGCTGCTATTTTGTCGGCCAAGACTAACAAAACTGTGAACGTGCTGCGTCCTTCGGAGTTGTTTTACAATAAGTTGAATCCGTTGTTGAAAGAAGCGGGTATATCGACGGAGAATAGGAAAGAGTGGCCGGTGTCGATCCTGAAGCAGGTGTTGCAAGAGTTGTCGGCGGAGACCCCGCGGGATTTGCTGTGGAGAGAGTTGTGGTGCAGCAGCGTGACGCCCGAGCAGTGGTGGCAGATGACACGTCGGTACAGTTACTCCGTGGCCGTGATGAGTGCGATCGGGTACATAATCGGGCTGGGTGACCGTCACCTGGATAACGTGCTGGTGGACTTGACCTCCGGTGAGGTGGTGCATATAGACTATAACGTGTGCTTCGAGAAGGGCAAGACGCTGCGTGTGCCGGAGAAGGTGCCGTTCAGGATGACCCCCAACTTGGTGACGGCGCTCGGAGTTACTGGAGTCGAGGTGAGTGAAATTTTGTTTATGGCTTGGCAGGCGATTCAGCACCGAATGATTACTTAATGTTAGTTGTCGTGCAATTTGAGAATAACATTCAATTAATTTATCATCTCGATTGATTAGTTATCGAGTGGTTCTGAATTGCCTACCTGATTCTGATAGATTGCCAAGTTACTCGTAATTTAATCTTTTTAAGATAATATTTATTTTTACAGTGAGATCAAAATTCAACTGTTTATGTAAAAAGTTACTTTACACGATAGGCTGGATGAAAAGTTACTTTTTTCATATTCTGCAAGAATGTTTTTGTTTATTTACGTTTCCACACTTGTTGTGTTACAATAACACCTGTTGCCACAGTCCTCGTGTTCTGCGTACTCCGCGCCCTCTATAGTGTGCACGTACACAGCCGGTTTTCTGAGAGCCCCTGCTGTTTCAGGCAGATACTACTAATGTAGTTCCTGAAAAATCTCCTAGGTGGCGCCACGATATTTGCGTTTGCAGCATCTTTTTTTATTAATTACTTAGGCAGGATCGTTTTTACAAGCTTTTTTTCTTATATTACACGTGTTTTATGTTATTATCTGATCTATCCTAAACTTAGTATGTAAATACTCGTATTGTTCATACTTTCATGTACCGCCTGAGGGATTTGATCCCATTTATTAATAATACAATACACTATTCTGTGATACCACATAGTAGCTTTTGCCCGCAATTTNCTTCATCAAATCGTGTTTCCATCCGTTAATAGCCCTAGAAAATATCCTCAACTATGCCCAATAAAAATCTTAGCCTTTAATTTTACTGTTTAGTACCTCAAAAATGAAAAATGAAAACCTCATTTTCGCTATTTTCTCTGCTACCCGGCCTTAACTTCAAGATTTGACGATTTATAGGTGCTCTTTTGTTAATCTTTCAAATTCAAAATTTAGTTTTTGATCAATTTTAACCAAACCAAACACAATTTTTAAGCAAACATTTCTTACCTTGACTACACAATACTTAACACTTTGTTAACAATATAATATTAGTGTAACTTTGTTCTTACACTAACTAAGTTAAACACTTCTGAATAGAAATCTGTTTTTTCTGTCAATCTTAGCTTTCGAGCTTTTCTCATTATTTTGATGTGCAATCTTATTTTTATGCTGGTCTTCATTTACAGTGTTACGTTACCTAATATCGAATATAAATGCAAATGAATCCTTTGATGTTGTTCTCGATTAACATAAAATACAATATCATAAATATGATCTTTATTTACGGGCATCATCAAGGATATAATAAAAATAATGGAATTTATTTAGATATTTTATATTACATCGAACATCTCAGTTATAATTATATTTTAATTTCTTTAAACATCTCAATTTATTTGACAGAGGATCTCTTTACATTAAAATCTTTATTATGCTGGAAACTGATTAAAATCTGTCAATAAAAATTCAACAATAAAGCTTTTAAAAACTTGAGCGTAGATCAACAGGTACCTAAATGCGAAGGGGGGTACCTACGAGTCACTAACAACTTTAAATGCTAAAAGCGTTTCACTTCCCACAAACGTCAGGTCGTTTAGAAAAATACACTACACTACTTCTGCGCCGGGGGGGCGGGGGGCCGGGCGGTGGACGGGCGGGGGGTCGGGCGCGTACGACGGGTTGGCGTCGCCGGCGTCGGCGTCCACGTAGCCGGCGTTTTCTATGATGCGACAGCGCGCCGCGTCGGGCTCGCGCTCCGCTATGAGCAGCCGCGCCGGCCGGCCGCCCAGCGCGCCCAGCCCGGTCAATGCGGGTGCGCTTGAGCGCGACACGGAGCCCTCGCGCAGCGCCACGGAGCCGCGCTTGCGCTCCGGCGCCGGCGATCCGCGGTACTCCGACGTGTCCGGCCGCTTGCAGCGCAGCAGCTTGGCGAAGGCGGCGCGGAAGCCGGCGTTCTTCCACGCGTAGATGAGCGGGTTGATGCCCGAGTTGGACATGGCCAGCGACGACGTGAGCCGGTACGCGATGGGGTTGTGCAGCGGCCGGATCGGCAGCGTCTGCGCGCACGCCACCACCACGAACGGCATCCAGCATATGGAGAATGACCCCAGCACTAGCAGGACAACCTGAAATCGGAAAAAGTTAAAGTTAGGACGTGCGTAATGGTTGACTCAATATTTATGTTTGTTTCCTATGCTTCCACTGATACTTTTAGCGTATTTTGCTACGCAACAAGCATCTAACGTTGTCATTAAACATAAAACTTTCGGCCTGAAGGTCTGGTTTTCCCGTCATCATCATTGTGGTTAGAGATCCGTCAGCAACATTTTCGCTTAGCCAGCCAGAAGCAGGCTTCGAAGAGGATCAGAACAGACCTGTATGCTCTTCCAGTCGTTGGCGCCCGAGGGGCAGCACGTGTTGGCGCGCATGCGGCGCGCGTGGCACGTGGCCTCGCGCCAGATGCGCCAGTACAGCACGAACATCACCATCCAGATGAGCGAGAACATCGGCGCCAGGATGCACGTCGTGTATCTCTTCGGCACCACCTGGAATTTAATGACGTTCAAATAATTAAATGATGTAAATCCCGGTCTGCTCGCACACTCACTGCGGGCGCCCGTCGCACAGTCGCGACAGCAATATAATTACGCGCGAGCGATAAGGATGGGTAGCTTGGGGTCATTGGACAAAATTCTACGTGCTCACAGACCAGACTATACATGTAGTTATGCCCTATTTTTGGAAAATATGCATGAAATTGCATACATACATACCCTGTGTCAGGGTAGGTTAAGTAGGGCTCCCCCTCATTGGAAGGATGAGGCATACCCGCTTAAATAACCCCGGTGTATTTTTTTAAACTTTCATGGTCACTAACATAATTATTATTACATGTACACATGGTAGCAATCCCGTCAGTAATAATAATTATAACCCCGGTGATTCGTCAATCGCCTTAGTGGGAAGAACTATGGGAATTTGGACTAAGCCTTCAACCACCACATACCACAGTCCTCCCGAATGTGTTTACTTATTTAAATCTTCCACCGGCTTCAATTCCCAAAGAAGCCAAAACGACATTATATGAACATTGTTTAATCAGCATTAGTTTAGTGAAAAAATTGAAGTCACGCGCGGTGTAATTCGGCTATAAAAATAACTCATGTTTAAAGTTCCCCACTGACTCGTCGAAAGTTTTAAAGCTCAATAATGCTCTTAGGCTAATGTAGTCATGACCTCAAATCTTCTTACAATACCCTAGTGGATTTTATGTGCTGGGTAACATAATATATGTAGGTAAAAGTATTTGTTGGTTGTTATTAACTATGCCAAAGTTAAAGAAAACAAAACAAATATTAAGATTTGAAACCGTATTGACAATATCTAATGAAATTGGAATTCATCGAACTTATTTGGATAAGACTAACATTTGCGTAGGTTGATCAATAATAAATTATTTTCCAATAATCAAAGTCTATCTAGTACTGTCAATAATATTTCAACTTACCATGTTCATCTCGCAAGCGACCCCTTCGTGCCAGTCATTCCAAAACATAGGGATGCAGCTGATGCACACCGCTATCGACCACGTGGCGCTCATGAGCACGCGCGTGACCACCTTCGTCATGTAGCGGCTGTAGTGCAGCGGGTGCACGATCGCGATGTACCTGCAACCGCAGGCCGGTACATAGCGGCGCCGCCAACACTCGAGAGCCGCCAGATTGTTCCAACGACCTCAAGTTATGGCGGCTGCTTTATATTCCGATATAATGTCACGAACTACCATTCCATGCAATCATTTTCATGCTCGTATAGCGTGATCTGAGTTTGTATTTGGAAACTATTTTTGGCTAAATTTTTGATTTTCCACGAATACTGTCTGGATTTCAAGATTCTACCAAAGATTTAAACGCGGGTCGGCGACATGCGACCGCCATGCAACTCACCTATCGACAGCTATTGCGATGATGTTGTAAATAGACGCGAGACACGCGAGTATAATAAGAATGAATCTCATCAGACAAGACCACTTGATCTTGCCGACGCTAGAGTCAAGGTAGAACACGAGATGGTAGGGCAGCGTGAGGCCGACCATCAGGTCGGAGACGGCCAGGTTGAGCACGAACTGGTTGGAGACGAGCGAGGACAGGCGCCGGCTCAGCGTCACGGCCAGGATGGTGAGCGTGTTGCCGCTGACGATGAGCAGCATGAGCGCGCCGTCGATGATGCTCCACGCCCAGTAGTTGTACAGGTCCGCACTCGCCGCCTCCTCCGTCGCGTTCCATCCCTCCTCGCTGCCGTTGCCGAGTACAAAGTCCATACCATCGCTGGCCGCAGGCGCCAGCGTCCCCCACTCCGAATAGTTCGACGTCGTGGTCGAACCTTACGCGCACATCACCTAACTGTTGCCGTCACTTGTCACTCGCGATATGTCCGCACGCACAAATATAGTATGCCACTCGAGTTCGCACATTTTTCTGGATAACTTTACTGTTGAAACGGGAACCTGAAAAAGAGAATTGATATATATTGAGTGTCGGAGATGGGGCGCTTTGTACATGCATGGCGACGTGCACGAGGAGCGGGAAGGCGTATCTCGCGACTCAATATGCAGGGGCGCGTTTCCCCCACAAATTACTTCGCAGCAAGAGCGAGAACTCGCTCGGCGCCTCTAAATCACATTATGAACTTTTTCAAGGGATCCGCGAGTGTTTGGTCCTGCGACCCCGCTACTGTCCATGAATTATTAATGCCCACCAATATGAGAGAAGCTTCAACTCTGCAAGCTAATCGATTGCCTGCCGCTACAAATGAATTATTTTGAGACATCCAAGGTCAGTCGGCAGTTCATAAAGTTACCCCAGTGAGCCAACTAATAATTAATGTCCGACGAAGTTTCTCTAGTGTTGCAGATTATTTATTACCACATAATATCTCCTACATGCTGTACAGACCAGAAAGGTTTCTTGTTAATCTTTTATTTTTACTCTCCATCAGTTTGAAGTACCTTCACTATCGTTTTCTACGAATTTAATACAGTAGGGAACTTATCGTTTGATACGCCAATAACAAGTAGTAACAGAGAGGCAATATTACCCTCTACATATTTCACAAATAGCTTTCCCCAAGGATTACGAGTGAGCGGAGAACTTTAGCCGGGACTGCTGGTAATATCGCGAAGGTTAAGAATTTTTTGTATTTGGGCAGAATAAATCTCGGTCTGACTGGTGTTAATGTATTCGGAGAGCGTATTGTTTGCGATGAAATATTTAGCCCAGATAGAGCTGACAAAGTCAATTATACTCCACTGATCTCGGACCGACTGACGACTCGCATTTGAAATTCAAATGAGTGCAGATCAAAGACTAAACAGGCTTAATTAATTTTAATTTATTAACACCACTTTGCCGTCTGTTTTTAATATTTTACGGTTAAATGAATGAGAAGTCGAATCGGTCTGATGCCAAAATGGGTAATGTACTTCGTTCGGCATATCTAGGTTAATTGATAAAATTATTTTCGGTCTGTTTGTTTCCATTTAAAGTTAATTAGTTGAAACCATTTACAGGTAATGTAGGTCAAATTGAAAATGCGGTAGTTGTAATAACGATTGGAGATGCAAAATATGTACATTAAAATATGAAATTGTCTTAAGAGCCTGGTGGTCGTGGACCTCCTACTGCGTCGGACGTTACCCTGTTTACGAGCATTCGAACTCCTCGGGGCGGCCGTTGCCCAGCGCAAACTGAAACGTTTCGCAGCCGGCAATTGATCGCTCACGACCGGAGCAAAAATGTTTGGCGGAAATTAAATCTGTCGGAAAATCGACTTGTGTCCGACGTACGGTCAGACCTGAATTGTTTCGTCGTTTCCCACAGTGCTGATGAATGGACCGGCGATACGAGTATAATCAGGAGGCACAGCATAAACGCGAATTTGATGGATGAAACGTCAAATATGGATTTACGATTAATCTTTTGTGTAATGACAATGACAGGAAAATAGCACCTGTTACATGATTTTACCATTAGGTAGGTATTTGTTTACGTTGCGTCGTGTTTTCCAGCTGTCTTTGTTGTGGATGAATTCAAATGTAATTTCGAGTAAACGGTATCTTCTTATTGGATTAGTTTCTCGTGTTAAATTATTTATGGGTTATCTGTTGCTCGTTGTTGATATTGCGTCGTTCCTCGAGTGTTCTCGATAAAGGTTTATGTATGGAATGAAAATGTTGTAACAATTTTAGCGAGTAGAAATAGAGAATGGTGAATAAATTTAAAATAAGTATTACATACAAAGTAAAATATGAATGTAGCGTTGCTTCAGAGAGGTATTCTAGTCACAGACGACTGCCCTTAGCACGTAAATAATGTCCAATGACAAGTCATTATCATGCGGCGCTGGTTTAGACAGCATCGATAATCTAATTTGACGTGGCCTGATCGACTCCCACGCAGCCGATATGACCTCTTTAGCGAAGTAGGCTATCTGTATCGAAAACAGTCAGTGGAAACAAGTGTTCGCTAACGAAGCTGATATGGATGAATACAGACGAAATAAGTTGTTTGATGAGTGCATGACATAGTGCATTCTTTTCTATTTTTTTATTGATAAACAAGCATTACTCAGACTCTAAATGTGAAAACATGTTAATGGTTATAAGTTTTCTAAAATGTTAGTCTACATAGTTTCAACACTGTATTGTTTTCCTTGTAAAATAAAAATAAAAATAAATAAAATAAAATAGTAGTTCTATCAGAAATAATATGTGCGGTGTAAACTCAGTTTATCTGTCGTAATTTTATCAGTACATCCAGTAGATGCTATTTAGGGATTTAGACGATTGCTTCTTCGGAGTAAAAGCTGGTTTTCGGTTCGAATGGATCAGCATGTGCTCATGTAAATCCGAACGGTTGAGTTGACTCATCCACTTGATAAATATAGACAAATCAGAAACTCGGTGATAATAATAACATAAACGTGGTGCACGTTATGGAATGCACATTTTGTCTATAATAAATAATAAACAAATCTATAGTTTCAAACATATTTATTTAATTATGTGTCAATTTATGCGATTATTATAAATGGTTAGATTTCAACACATTTATGTGCGTACATACATAATAGTAATTTATTACGTAACTGACGTGACCGACGCGTAGCGTGTTCCACATTTTGCTATATTTATATCTTTACAAAAACAGTATGGCCTATTAAATACTAGACTTCAAGTATTACAATTATTACGAGTTAATTCTAGGCTTTAAATTACGATCACGCAATATTAATACTTTTGATTGCTTCGTTTACAACGATTTATAATGTATTTATAAACCCAACTAATTTCCTGAATGTTTACTACTTTCAGTATTATTTATTATTTAACTTCAACAGCCCCTCTACTGTAGAAACATCTGAAAAGGAATCGAGTTTTCCCTATGCCTTCACGTGCCGAATTCGAAGCGAGCAGTATTTAAATCCGATCGAAAAACCATTCGGAACGTTCAAGTAGAATCGATAAGTGGTATCGGATCGGTTTAGTGAATCGGATGGACCGGGCTTTCAGCGGACAAACGGGTTCAATCAACTGCTCAGCAAATTGCCACGAGCTAGTCCCACTAGAGCATTGGCTCCCAAACTTATTTGAGACGCGCCCCCTTTCGACCATACAAAAAAATCCGCGCCCCCCTCCAGTCAAGATTATTTATTGGTCGTATCGAGCAGTTTGGAACTCTGGAATGCATTCTCTCAGCGGTCGCAGGTTTCTTATACTTAAGTACACAGATGGCCCGCGCCCCCCTTTAAAGGTCTTTGCGCCTTCCCTGGGGGGCGGGCCCCCTACTTTGGGAACCACAGCACTAGAGTTAGTTGGAATAGTTTTAGCGTGCATTTGCTGGGCTCTGGTCTGAGGACTGTCGGCCTTAATCAACTGTTAGCCGTTCGCCACTAAGTTACTAATAGCTTTGAGTTTGCTCTGATGTTAAGAAGCTTGTGTGTGCAGGCGACCTCAGGCTATTGCAATTAGGCCTTAGCCATTAGGAATTAAGGGTTTAATTGACACTAGAGAGGTTCTAGTTCTCTAGTAATTCTGGCTGGTGGTCGTTCGTCGTTAGATTTGCTTTACATCGTTTATTCAATGTCTACTGATGTTTCGTAAACAAATACACTTTAAAATATGTATTTGAAATAACTTGCTCATGTCGTATTGCTTGCTAATTCTAATTAGGTTAACATTTACTAGTGAGTGTACATACTTAAGTAAATGGAAACCTCCCGCGGACAAGCAACTGACCAACTAACTCCGCTGTCCTACCAGTTCTGAAAGTTTGCGGACATTTGCGGGCTAACTAAACCAACAGTAAGAGTAGGCGCACACCGTTGATTTTTCGTCGGCCGATAGTTTAGTTGGGCTGTTGATCAGTATGGGCATGTATGGGAGTGCGCACACTACGCCGATTCGATTTGGCCGATTCTTCATACAATTTAAAATCGGGCACAACTATCGGCCAACTAAAAATCAACGGTGTGCGTCTACTCTTAGGGTCACACGCGCAATTTTTTTCCAATATATTTTTAACGGCATGCAAATTCATAAACCTAAAAGCAATCAAGGTTCGTGTTAAAATGCAAAATCGGATTAATCCCGCGTGGATTGGTGGTATTTTCGTAGATTTGGACAACATTTTAAAAGCATAACGACCAAAGTATCATTCTGGATTCAAGGAAGAAGTTAACGACTCCCTAAGGAAGAAAGCTGAATTAAAATGGAGTAGGTACCGTCTGTAATTCTGTATGTTCAGAAGTGGACTGTGACGTGAGTTAAGTGGTTTATTCATGTTGTATTATGTAATATAGAGTGTATTTGTGTATTATAGTCCCATCATTACAATGTCGTTTTATTTGCTCGATCGATCCGTCGAAGGACTCGACAGAATGCACTGTATTGTATGACACTCAGGGTTCGAAAATATCCGATATTTATTATAAATATCAAAATATCGGATATTTATGATATATATCCGATATATATCAACTTTGATATATATCAATTTTGTATGAAAGCTATAGTATTATTTTATTGTATTATTCATGAATACTATTACATATGTGTTACATAAACATGTTTTTAATGTTTTTAAACTTAAAATCACACAAATAAAGCAAAAACATAAAATATTCTTTTAAATACGGCAAAATCAACTAAAAAAATAAAAATCTTATGTCAAAAAGTACAAATACAGTAACAAATTTTAAAAATTGATATATATCATCAAAACCGGCTTGATATATATCGGATATATATCCGATATATATCTTGATATATATCCCTTGATATATATCCTCGAACCCTGATGACACTATAATTATTATGGTATAGATATCGTATAGTGGTTCTTATTCATAATAGTTCATTTGTAATGAACAACTAATTCCAGTTCCATGTTCTATTTGTACCGTTACACTCCAAAACAATGGAATATTAAAACCAGCAAATCGATAAGATATACAGCAACAGCTGTATTGAGAAATCTCCATTGTTCTTTTCGTTTAAGAAAAAGGAAATGCATGTAGATAGAACCGCAATAAAGAATTTCCTGTGCTGTAGTGTAACTAAAACATGTCGTGATGTCCCCCAGTTCCCTGCTGGGGCTCGGGAAGTGACATTAAAACTTTCGCCGAGCGTTTTCTTGGACTTTGCCCTGAATAAGTACAATCCGTTTTAATTATTTTCAAAACTGGGGCAAAACTTGCGAACTTGAGTTACGAATTAGCCTCTAAATCTAAAGAACCGCTAAATGCTCTAAGTCTGGCTTAATTAAGCAATTAATAAAACGGCTTTTGTTCACTATTTCGCTGCTGCAATTCGTTGGTTAGGTAAAAATCATTTGAATTTACTTAGTAATTATTTGTGAAAATTACAAGGTAAGCTTAAAAATAATACTTGTAGCTAACCTTGTATTTTTTTTTGTTTTCTGTTTTATCTTCACATTCTTGATTTTGCTTCACAAAAATATCAAAAATAGCTTATGGATGATGAAATTATAAATTAAAAATGTATTTTCGTATTTACGGACGTATTCAAGACCGCAATAACTTAAAACTGTCTAAATAAATATGATTTTAATCAAGGCTACCTTACTTTAAATGGTAAACTACTGTTGATTCTCGTTTCATAATTAAAAATTTGCTTAATCGTGCACGTAAATTAAACTTTTAACTATGTAGTTTTAAATAAACAATGATTTTAGCTACTCTGCTATAAACATTACAATTCAAGTATTCAATCTGATAGTTATACGGAACACCCGGAATTTTAAATCTAGCTAGCTAAACCGAAAAAAATAAAGTATTCTTATAATAACCTCGCATATTATACAGAATGTGATTGACATGACAATAAAATAAGAATAGTCATACCGCTAATGTCCCACACAAATGTCTACAACTGGGCCTGATCAACTACATAAAAGACATCTAACATAATAAATACATATTTCTGTCGAACTACGAACATCTTCCTAACCAATCGGGTGCGGAACTAAGTCTCCAAAATATTTGTACATCACGACAAGGCTGCCAATGCCGACTGGTGGGTTTACTCAAGAAAATCTGCTTATGAGATACGATCATGTTGTGAAATCACGCGATGAGGATAATGACATCTGTGTCATCACCATCAGATAACCCAAAACAAAGGTTGAAAAACATGGCGTTTACATGTACTAAGCTATAAGGTTTCAGGCGAATCACCTGACAAATCAAAATAAAAGTTCTTAATTAATAAAACAGTCCTTATCAATATTTGACCGGTACCTCCGAGCAAATGTTTGAAGAGGCGTGCGGTGTTGGACAACTTTTGTACCAAGTCTTGGTTCACGTGTAATTGATTGATGAGCTTCGAGGGAACGAGCAATATGTTTTTGATTACACGAAGATATCCGGCATATATGAACTATGGCGCATATACACCTACATATGTAGGTAATACGTTGACAACCTTATCTTAGTCCAGTGATAAAAGTAATCCGAGAGTATTTCTGTCGTGGAGCATCGTGAAAATGGAAATAAAAGTAGCTGTAAAAACCTTATACATTATAGATTTGAACACTAAAGCTTGGGTTAAGTGTAGCCTCCGAGGGAACAGTTCAGGGCAATACGGAGCGGGCTGCACTCTGGGGGCAGTGGGGTCGCGCAACTTTTTCTGGCCATCTCCCCGGTGTAATCATGCCAAGTATGTGCTGAACTTCGTAATTCACCGCACAATTTGTTTGCCCAGCCATAACATTTACTGGACCCAATTTAGTCCGAGGGTTCGCAGGACCCTTTACTTCAATTTGACTATAAAAGTTTGTGTCCTTTTAGAGCGGTCATAGGGAAGCGATAATTTTGTTTACGTGTATCAGTTCAGTTGTGAATTAGATATTTGTTGTTGTTGTTTTAATCATTAAAAGGTTTACTTTTTACTGAAATCGTTTGTATAATCAAGATTTACTCTCGTTCTCGCTACTTTAGTGGTTTATCATTCAGACTCCGTATGCTCCATGTATCAGTTATTAGAATCCTCAACACCAATTAACATTTAGGTAATAACAAGCTTTTGATGACTTGTGACTGGGACGCGTGATCTCACCGGGCGTGCGGTTCGACAATTGCCCTAAAAGTGCCGCTGATCTAAACCGTTTGCTATGATTACTTGCTCTCGCCGCGGATTAGGATTTGTGGGAATTGCTCTAATTCGTTAAGGTCGCAGATGTCAACAAGCTATGGAAACTTTGTTTGAGAACTCTTGGTTTCTTGGTTTGGCAACTTGTAAATACAGACGTTCAATCATGGTTGTATTATTTGTTTAAATTGTTTCGTTTCAAGGTACCTACTTCCTTATAAAAATAATTTCATGTAAATTTTTACCGTACCGATTTTATTTGAAGGAATAGCAAATGTGAATAAGCCGTATCTAAAATAACCTCTAAAAATACAAGAAAGGCAATCGTTCGTGTTATTATAACTTTCCTTTATTTCGGTGTCTCGATTAAAGCAATTTTGTGGGCGCGAGGCGGCTCGGGTCGACTCCCGCGGGAGACAAGGGAAATTAAGCGTTAAGAATACGGGACTGATTTATCGAAAAATACAAGTAAACGAACCGATTTATTTATGACCCAGCTACTGAACCGATCAACAACATAATCAAGGATTCGCATATCAAAGACGCGTTTGTTGTTTCCGTACATCTGAAGGCTACGTGTGTTTGTATTATCACAAAAAATATTTCTATGAACGAAAAGCCTTCCTGTATTATTTTAATTTCAGATACTTATACTTTTAAAGGGGATATAATCAAAGTTAATAGGAAATTCCTACCGCGGTCCTTTAAAATTTAAAGCCGTAAACCGTCGACTTTTATTCTCATCCGTAACCTTTCGGTTGTAATGAGCTCTCGAAAGTCTCCGTTCTTTTACAACAGTACATGGTGAAATTCTACGGCAATGCGTACTAGGCTGCGCTCTCATGTACAATAAAATCTTTATGTAAATCGTTACGTTTTTCTCATAGAAGGCACGCTTCGTGAATAATTTCCATTATTTGTCTCAGGCCGCCGTGTCTGTGT
Source organism: Ostrinia furnacalis (assembly GCF_004193835.3). NCBI lineage: Eukaryota > Metazoa > Arthropoda > Insecta > Lepidoptera > Crambidae > Ostrinia > Ostrinia furnacalis. The sequence continues at coordinate 1,020,442 of NW_021137421.1, read as the reverse complement.
TCGAATAAATTGTTATGATGACAAATGAGAGTGTATTTTCCACAAAGGTAACATTCTTTTTGGATGAAAGCTGTTTGCTGTAACGAAAACATTGCTATTGCTATAGTTGCGGAGTTTGCTCACGCGTTACCAAACCAATCTTTTAGGAGCTTGTCTCGTCCTGACTCCAGGTTGTATTTGGGAGAGTATTATTGCCGCATGTTCACTGTAAACACAGCTGGAGCCAACTTAATGGAGAGTACACACGTTCGTAATTACTGAGCGACAGTCGCAGCGCGGGATGTTTGCTTGCGGTTGATTCCTGTTATTTCACGCTTGTTTTTGATTGCTTTAATATTTAAATAGCTCCTAATCGTTGCCTGTATGAGACAGCAACCGTTAATAACTATGCACGTTTACATTTCATTGAAGCGATTTTTTAAATGTTTCTTTGTCGTGATTATGTGTATGAAGTAAATGAAAGACCATTGGATAAATTCAAAACATAAATTATGTTTTCGATTATGATTAATAAAATACTTCTTGAACATACATCAAGAAGTATTTTATTAACTCGTTTCCATTGTTCATTGTTGAAGATTGCTTTCTTTGAACTGTTTATGTTATTAAAATACCGAAATATTTCACGAAGAAGGTAGAAAGAAAAAAGCCATTTGTTTTATGTCTGAAGATAAGACGATGTTTTGCAATGCAATGGTCACAAATTGTCTTGTCTAGTTTCTTAGGTTGTATTGCACGCGGACTGGCTAATAAATTAGCAATTACTTAGTCAAATGTCTGGGTTTCAGTCAGTCTAAGGTATTCAAAATAATGTGCATAGTAATCCCTTAATTTGTTTTATTAAGTTTCTACTTTGCTAAGTGGATTGTTATCTTCTGTTGTGCTCCATTCAATGTCAGTGTCAAATTCAATCAATGGTCTAATTACGCCATTGAGTTGATGATGCTCCATTGATAAATTACCCGTCGTTAGCCCCTTCCGCGTATCCTGTGTTCGGTGCGTGAGAGGTCCCATTATTAGTGTATGTTGCCCAATTATATATGCGGGCATTCATGGTTTGCCGCTTACGAGCCTATGGTCCCGAATGATATAATCCTCGTTGATGTTCTATTGCCTTATTGTGTAGTAGCTATGTAAAAAAGTGTTGTAACACTTACTAAACCGTATTTGGTTATGATATCACTTCAATTATGAGAACTTCAAAATGAGACGAGGTTGCGGGCGGAATGCAAAACATAATAAAAATGTGAAATGAAATTGTAACATCTTCAAAACCAGTTGCAGTGGTTACGAATTAATGTAAAGATAAAGAAACCGCATTTTTCCTTTTGCGTGTCGCGGTCATAAAGAAATGTGAGTCGACCTACTTCATAACAAGTTCCAGCTCATATTGACGGAATGGTCGTGGGAGTCGCACATCTATGTCCAGCTGTAATGGCGTGTAGTATCGAGTTTTTATTAGAGGGAAAATTGGCACTGATCGTGGTTTATGGCTTGTAAAACGCCTCTGTGTCCTTGACTGCCCGAGATATCCTAATCGTAACGAGAGGTGAAACAATTTACTGGCCAGCTACTCCCTTATTTATGGTTATTCCCTCACTCTGTATGCAGGAATCGGCAAATTTACTGCCGGCTGTGACGCTTAGGCCGATCGGAATTAGGTATGTATGAACCCCAAATAACCATTGTAAAAGGCCTCTCGGGCACTGCTGTGGTTAAACAAGACGATATTGATAGGAAGCTTCTTATTGAATATTAATGGAATAAAAGTACTCTCAATTTCATTAAGCGTTCAAATTATTCGCTCCATTAAGAGAAAGCTTTGTCCTGTGTCTACATTAAATCTCAAAGTTTGAATCTAGGGCCTTGCTAGCAAAACTTAAGCTTATAAATTTTACCCATAATAAAAGGAATAGTTCAAATGGATAGGATGATGTAACTTGGAAAATTACCGTCGTACCTTTGCCTAGTTTTAGATGTAGGTACTCGTATTCACCTCAAATAGCTCGTGTGTTGAATATAATACGTGTATCTTCATTGATGATGCTAGTGAGAAAGCAATCAAGGGCGCAGCGATTGCATTACCGCCCATTAGCGCGTGCAGCGCTGCAGCGTGCACCGACGCACTCGCGCGACGTGCCGTGACAACAGCCAACAGACTTGCATGTTTTCTTTTTCGGCGGAAAACTAATAAAACTTTGCACGACCCGTTTACTCCACATTTTCGTAAGCGGTCCGAGCGACCCCTCATTCTTCCGACGATTCAATTCCCTTTAAGCGCCGAGCAACAAAGACCTTCCTAAAATAAGAAATGCGACTGAGACCGCCATAAATGGCTAGAAAATAACAAACCTAACCCTAAGCGTGCGTAATTTTAATCATTTACGAAAGAATTCTCCCGTCACAAACAGGTACAGATAGCAAACTCAATATTCCCTAAAATTGAATCCAAAAGATAAAGTTCCGGCCAAATCGGGCAGTTACATAAGTGGAGGCGGGGAGAAGGCCCGCTTACGTAAGGACGTCTGGAGGCTCGGGCATAAAGCACTGAACTAATTCATATTTCTTTGTAGACACCTTTTAACACGGCGACCTATATTTTCGCAAACACATTTCGTATTTCGTGGAAAATTAGCTGTTAATTAGTTTTGCCGCACTTTGAATATTTTAATACGTTCCAATTTGCGCCACTCTGTTTTCATAGGAGCGTTCCTAATTACGCGGGATCACGTCTAGCGAGCGGAATCGGCCGTTAAGAATGCAATAAGTTTGAGATCGGCAATGGCTGTGCAAATATGCACGTCGGGCCGGCAAACACTTATCGGACATCGGGGATTCCGCCGGGGTTCGTCTGTAAATATTTACCTCGGGCACGCTGCCATTGACGCTAGCGCGTCCTCACCATAACAACGGGGGCACACGCTACATCATACACACTGGCACGGTTCACTCGTCACTGCGGCTGGGAACTTTTCCGACGGTGGTGGGGCTGGGGCGGACGTGAGGCCGCGGCGGCGGGCAGATCGCGACTACCGCCGGTGCCGGCTCCATACTCGAAATTCGAGGTCTTAGTGGGCATTAGCGGACTAAGCGGTGACAAAGGTCATGGTTTCGCTCGCTCGGATAAACATGCATGGCGAACAAATCCCATTCGTGGACGAATAAACCGGAGATTATTTGATTATACCTACGAGTAATATATCGATTCGATACGGAAAAGCTGAAAGCTTTTCTCCTTTTTTGGACATTTGCAAGTCAAATGAGAAAACGTTTTTGGATAAAATATTACTCTGGGAATATTTGTGAAAGTCAACGGATTGAGTTCATGTCTTCTATTTCTGATGCATTAGTGATAATTATATTTTTCGAGGTCTCGTCATTATCTATCAATTAGTCATAGCATTTGTCCTGAAAGCGGTAGTAAGTAATATAAACAGTTAATCATACCATGACTAGCAAACATTAAAATTTATTTGATTAGAATAATGAAGAATGTTCACTAATTTTGTTTTTTAGCTTTCTGTATTCTCTGTTAAAAATAAAAAATACACGTGAAAGAATTATTTCGATACGTTAATTAGTTTCCAAGATATTGAATTTTAAAAGTGCGGGCGGCGGCCGGCCCGCCATTTTATGCGCGTGACGNAAATCCCATTTGTGGACGAATAAACCGGAGATTATTTGATTATACCTAATATATCGATTCTATACGGAAAAGCTGAAAGCTTTTCTCCTTTTTGAACATTTGCAAGTCAAATGAGAAAACGTTTTTGGGATAAAATATTACTCTGGGAATATTTGTAAAAGTCAGCGGATTGGGTTCATGTATTTCTGATGCATAATGTTAATTATATTTTAATTATAGCATTTGTCCTGAAAGCGGTAGTAAGTAATATAAACAGTTTAATCATACCATGACTAGCACACATTATTTATTTGATTAGAATAATTATGTTAAAGATAGGATTATTTATGTAAAAAGTTAGGTCTTCAGGGATACGGAAGTTTTTTAATATGCTAATGTTTCGCTTGGTTAACAAAGTTTAGAAAACTCGTTACTGATGGAACTGGTTTTACTGATAATAACATAACTGCATGCTTGTTGGACTTACCTAGTTTCATACGATACACGCCAATCGTGAGTTTTAGAAGTTAATTAAAATCTTTTGTAATCTTTATCAGACAGCGGATTATTGCCGGCGGGTCTTTCTTAGCACACCCAACTAGTTAAGTTATTAATTGATACGACCAGCCTTCGAACCCGGAACTATTTGCGATCAAGGCTATTCACTACGTCACAAATGTTGAAGATTTCTATCATTGAAATATTATTAAAGGATCCATCAAGATAAACATTGTGACATCCTAATGTAATTAGGTTTGTAAATAATATTTTGCAACAAAAATTTCGATAACCCAGTGAATTGGCAACTAATGGGCCGTCTTGACTGACTAAAACTCCATATTTTCACAATTAAACCGCTGGTTAACTTTAGATAACTGCATACTTTGAACTCAGGAGTAACGCGTTGGCCAGTTTTCATCATGATAGTGTAACTAATGTTCCTTACCTTAGAACTTTTAGAAACCCTTATAAGACCACCCACGTGTCACAGTGAATTTTCTCGGAAACTTCTGTATGGATTAGCTTGAATTTTGCCACAAAGATGTAGTTTCGTAACTCTAATTACTTATTCGTAAATAAATCACGGGCTAAATCAAACGAATGAGTATCAAATTACGACGTTATTTCGTTGAACTCGTAATTAATTCCTAGATAAAAGGAAAATATCGCACAACTACACGATTGAAAAGAATGTAATCTATGGTTTGGTCATTATTTCAGTTAACTAAGCTTAGGCGCAGACCACCGACATTTAGTTGGCCGATAGCAGTTGGGTCGGGCTGTTAATCAGTATGGGCATGTATGAAACTGCGCACACTACACCGATTTGGTATCGGCCGTTTCTTCATACAAATTAAAATCGGGCCCAACTATCTAACTGCCAACTAAAGGTCAGTGGTCTGCGCCTAGGCTAAGTAGTATTCATGCTAGGTGTGCATTTAAAAATCATGTGAGATGCTCAATAAAGCTAAATTAAGATGTCCATAATTACCGATCATTGTTTAACAGCGATTCCAAATGATGCCGGTGTAGTCTTCTGCGGCGTCGTATGTTACGCGGCTCGTATGAGACGCGGCTCGTATGTTACGCGGCTCGTATGTTACGCGGCTCGTATGTTACGCGGCTCGTTTGTTAGGTGGCTCGTATGTTACGCGGCTCGTATGTTACGCGGCTCGTATGTTACGCGGCTCGTATGTTACGCGGCTCGTAGTCGTAGATTGCCGCGTTGATTTACGATCCGCCGGCGCTACTTGTTACTTCATCGCCGCCGCAGTTAGCAATAACAATAACGCAATTTGTGCTAGCTAAATTATTGCGATATAGTTTACCTAATAAGAAGGCTCCTATCGTGTCGCAGAATCGTGTAACTCGTTTCGTTTCAGCCAAATGACGTCCACTGCTGGACAAAGGCCTCCCCCAAGGTTTTCCACAATGAACGGTCCTGCGCTGCCCGCATCCAGGCTCTTCCCGCGACCTTTACCAGATCGTGGTCAAAGTAACCGACATAGCCCGCAGAATTGCTAAAATCAAATGGCAGTGGGCGGGGCACATATAGCTCGTAGAGACGATGGCCGTTGGGGCAGGAAAGTTCTCGAGTGGCGACCACGGGCTGGAAGACGTAGCGTGGGCAGGCCTCCTACTAATCGTGTAACTATCCCACACAATTTGACAGCAGTAAATGTATATGCGTGCATTTAATGAGTTGATGTCTGTGCCAAAGGCTCAAGAAATGCGTAAGTGGCTCTACAAAAATACGCAGTGACTTTCCAACAATACACGTGTTCTTGAATAAAACGCAGTTGTCATCGTCTATAGTCTGAAAGATTACACAATGTAATATCTAGCCAGTGTAATTTCTGTAGAAACTTGTGCCATAGATTATATAACTTGTACCTCACGTTTGGGGGTTATTTTGTTACGAGCGAACCATTCGGATCATTCCACGGCTACACGTGCGCGAATAAAAGGTTTGCGATTCAATGTGTTTTAAAACTTAGGTTTCTTTACTGTGTTTATGTTATTTGTTTTGTCTTTAAATTAAAGATCAAGAGATAGAGATACGTAGAAAAATGAAATGTGAAATTATATCGAGCGAGATTGTTCTGTCGCGAAGCAGTGGTAAAGTTGGGTTGGGACTTGTAAAAGTGCTCTTTGGCAGCCTAAATAACGATTTGATTTGATAGAGTCCACGTAGTAAATTAAGAAAACTCATCCTAGTCGGTGTAATGCATTTCCATGCTTTTGTAAACCTGTGGCTGGGCGTTTAGACGCACATTAGGCTTTATTCGCGCGCACAACCGCTCGGAGCCGCGGGTCCCTGCGTTTCATTAGCAACGCAAACAAGGCGCCGGCGCGGGCGGCTCTATTATTAAACAATTATGTCTCCACTGCACCTCGGCAGGTTGCTAGTGATGCCCCGCGGGGAGGCTTGCTATTGACTACCGTCTACCACATTGGTTCCCCAACTTATAAAAACTCATAAAACTCATTTATTTTTGCAAATAGCCTTTTAAAAATCACTTTTATACGTTCCAATATTAACCCTACCACTGCTTCGGGACAATAAATGGGCCAGTGCTGAGAAGAAGCAGCGGAAGAAACTCAGTCACTATTGTCAGCCTCCTTTTCAAGGGTTTACAGTCTTTAAAATATACAAATTATAGTCATAAGTCACATATTTGAGACGCGCCCCCTTTCAACCATACAAAATTCCGCGCCCCCCTTCTCCATTCAAGATTATTTATTGATCGTATCAAGCAGTCTGGAATGCATTCTCTCAGCGGTCGCAGGTTTTTTATACTTAAGTACACAGATGGCCCGCGCCCCCTTTAAAGGTCTTTGCGCCTCACCTGGGGGGCGCGCCCCCCATTTTGGGAACCAATGGTCTACCAGCTGCTAACTGGATACTACATCTAGAGCAGTAGGCTTAACTGTTGCATAAGATTAAAAGCGTAGGCTAATAGCATTTGTAGAACTATATTGTTGCTCTCATAGAGCTTAAAGCTTTGTATCACAAACATCCAATATATCTGGCGTGTAGCACTGAATTATAATGAGCTCACGAAACTCGTTACATTACGTCTTACAATGTGACATTGTCAATACGTGAGTGACTTCAATACGTACGATATTTATGTTTTGTTCTCGCAGTAGTACTCTTGTGTGAACTATTATGAAAACCTTTGTTCACAACATTGGTGATCAATTAGAACGTTGGTATACCTATGTACTTGAGGATCGAATCCAGCGTTGTGCAAAAGCTAAATATGTAAAGACCTGAATACGAAGGCAGATGATGATTTATTTAGATAGGTACTACAGTGGAGAACTGAACCTAGAACAGCACTAACGGGTCGTTACACAGTATTTGTCTTTCATTTATGCAACGAGACGGTACGCTTAAAGAATTCTGCGGCTATCCGCGAAAACGTTTCCAAGCTCTCCTGCTCTAAAAGTTTACAAATATCCTCGAGCTACGGTGCATTCAGATTTGTATAAGTACCACTTACCTATCGTATCATATAGCCTGCAAATATACTTCCAACTACAGCTTCACTAAGTAAATAAACTTATGTATTTGCCGTGACATGAACATAAAAGTGCAAACCAGCACAAAACATATCGTTAATCTTTGTGTTCATGCTGTGTGCATTCGTCCTCGTAAGTTGTTTGCAGCTTGATCTCAGTAGCCCAGAATCTTCAAGGCCGATGAAAAGCGTTAAGTACCTTGGAATTGCAATTAAAACTTATCTAACTGTTCAAAAACAAAGTAGTAAAATCGCTGGAGTCTGGCGACTCTATTGTTCCCAAGTTTGTTCGTTTGGGCGTGAATATTATCTAAGGAGATTACTCTTCGGGGCTTATCCCTGAGTTTGCATGAACAATCTTTACTATCTAGTTTATGTTAATAATCCAATTACATTCTTTTAACAAGATTTTATGTGATTATATTACATCTTTTGATTTTTCAGGTGTAATAGACAAGTTAGTAGGTCCGTAACTTCTTCCAGATTGGTCCATTTTTACTCGATTTTAGTAGCTTTGAAATCAATGAATATTTTCCTATAGAAAATCTATGGCATTTTCGCTATTTAAATGCCATTATTATTGGTCCATTTTTACTCGATTTTAGTAGCTTTGAAATCAATGAATATTTTTCCTATAGAAAATCTATGGCATTTTCGCTATTTAAATGCTCTTAAAATTATATCAATGTCTCTTGCATTTTTCTTCGAAACTCTCGTACAATCGATGTTCTGTGGGCAGACATCTAGTATACAGTGCTGCATTCGAACCCGCCATTAGTAATATAGACTGCTGGAATGGGCATCCAGGGATCCATCGATCCCCCGGGACAGAGGCGTTCCCGGTAATATTGCACTTTTGTTCGCCCGTGAAATAGGCGGCCACAAATCTTCGGCAGGTGCAGTATTGGATGCGGGGTCGAGTCCGCCTCGTAGGTACTCCCGCTGCAAGTGCAACTTATATCGTCGCTTTCCACATGGACTAGTTTGCGACTAGTTTTGAGTTAACTGTCCCACACTGGATGAGGATAAATAGTAGGATAGTCGAGGACATTTTGAATTATTCTTTTCACGATTTATGAGGTTTAGAGAAATGTACGGTGGCAGGTCCGGATCTGCCAGCTCAATCAGTCATTGACATTTCATTCATGCGTCAGACAGCGCGATCGCTGATGCACGTCAATGCATCATTTTAATATTAAGCATGCTTTTAATATTAATACCATCTTCGACCATATTTTTTATGAAAATAGACTTAACTGGGGTGACATATTTGTCAAGAGACTGTTTCTCATCTTGTTTGAAAATTGTTAGTGAATACATAGCTTGCAGTTGTATGTGTGTGTAGGTTCATAAAATAGGTATACTTTTTGGCTTTTCGTGTTGGCAAATGATTAACTCTTATGTAAATAGATAAAAAGGTGAGTTACCTTATTAGCATTAAGAAAATACCGACCCACTCGAATCCCGATTTAATTCACGCAAACTTTCCAAACGCGCGGCCGCGAAGTGATTTATGGAAAGGAAACGAGTAATTACGGAGCTTTTCCCTTTCCAATCTAAGTTCCATCATAATCTCGCTTGCATGAACTATCACCCGGACCGTCATCGGTTATCCTTATCGCCGCTATCTCCCTCTATCGCGGATTATTTTTCTATTACCGGACGGTGCGAGGTAAACACTCGTTAATATCGCCCGGTTATCAACTCCCAGCTACTCCCGCTATATCATGTTCGTGAAAAACAACACATCGTTTCGTCGAGCAAATCCACCGCTGTGTGTTCAATCAAACAAAGATTGCAGCTCAATAATATCCACTTCTAAAAGACGATACGCATTTGTGTCTGATATGTCGCAGCTCCTCGGATTTCACTTCACATTTTCCTGTTCACGATTGAAAGAACCTTAACTTTTTCTCTACAACAATATTGCCACTCGAGTGATTTTAGCCGTCTACAAATAGAAATCTTCAGAAATACGAAATGCTGTGTATTTTGATAAAAATACAATCAAACGTAAAACAATACAGCAAATTGAAGACTCCAACCGTGCTCGCGTTTCAGTTCGCGACTTAAGAATGTTTCATGTTGTTTATCCTTCATCCAGCGTCTTCGCATAACATAAATAAGGATAGTAGGTTTAGGGTGCTAAGTAAATAAATAAATAAATAAATATCCTTGGACATTTTACACTACGCTTCTAGTCCCAAACTAAGCAAAGCTTGTACTAGGTATAACAGATATAAACATACTTAAATACTTTTTTTTTAAATACATACATATTATACATAGAAAACACCCAATCCAATACAAAAAATATATTCATGCACACACGTTTGTACTGTGCGGGAATCGAACCCGCAACCTCCGGAACTACCGTTTCGAACCACTACACCAAACGGCCGACTAAGTAGGTTAGGTACTCATACAAAACACAGATACTGAAAAGTTGAGTTGTCATCTTGTCATGTATTTACATAATTTTGTCCGCCTTCAACCTGGTGTATATCTTGCGCTAAGCTCCTCCTATTGCATGTGACAAACACACAGTTACTAAACTAAATTACTAATTAAAAGCTATCATTTCAAAATTTGTATAAACATATAAATAAATTTTGAAACAGCTTTACGAAAAGATACAAAATACATCTTTATTGCGTTCATTTATTAAAAATACTCTCTGTAATAATTTTTCACTATGGCACCAGCTTCCACATAATTGACAATGGACGTAAGAGTGATATTAAATTCTTCAGCGTTGTTCATGCAAACTTTTATACTAGCGTTAATATGGATTCATGGATGCCACTTTGGCAACATACGACTATTAATCTGCCCTATTCATTATGCAGGATGTAATACATTTACACTGTACGAGCTTCAAGAATATCGGTGCTCTTTACTTAGTGCGGCTGTTCAATCTTTTGCATTAAGAAGCACTTAAGCACAGATTAAGGCCCGGTTTCTGAATTAAGATTTTAGGCTTGAGTGTGCTAATCTTGTAATCAAGTATGAATTTTTCATGTTCAATTCGTCCTCAAGCTGTAATTCTTAATCCTACTAATATTATAAATGCGAAAGTTTGGATGTCTGCAATCTGTATGTTTGTTACTCTTTCACGCAAAAACTACTGAACGGATTTTGTTGACACTTTACAGTGTTATTGTTTGTAACCTACATTAACATAATATAGGCTATAATTTATGCCGACTGTGGCACTAAGCCGCTTTTAACGTTCTATATAGTTTGGCATTTATAATATTTGGTTGACAGAATACTGTTCTAGCTCCTTATCCATGAGTTACATCTATTGTTATATCTTATTTTCAACTTTTTGGACAAAGTTGTTTAAGGAATGTGATCACTGAAACTGAATTTGAGTTTTATTGTCATTTCATTAGGGCGGAGTTTCTAGTGTGGCAATTTTCTATTAGGTATTACAACGTGTCTCGTCTGAGCTGAGACCTAAATAAGTAATTTTGGTCGTATAAATCCTCTTCCTTGGGGGTGGGTGAACTGGATATTTTTATTTATCGTCATTCAACTTTTAAATTAAATCTTAGGTATGTTTAGGCATGCTGGTACTACAATGAACGAATGTAACTTTTCACAAGATTAAAGTTTTTCTTTATATCGCACCATAAGACCGAAAGGCCAACTTTTGATAAAGGCCAGAATGATGAAAAATGATCTTTTGCCATTAGGTTAAGGTTTTCCGATATAATTTACTTTAGGAACTCTTTTATGAAATTTCGCTTGGTTCCTTAGCGGGAAACCAAGCAAGAATTGCGAGGCTTAGCTTGGATATTGGAGAAAGGCGCTGGCTTATTAAAGCACTCCGTCTTCATCGTGTGACCTGCCTGTGTAAACGTGCTTCAAATTACTCCGATCCAATGCTCCAATATCCTCTGAATCATGTTAGGTTTCTTTTAGATACGTGCCTCATTGTTTCTTAAACGTTTCGTGAATTCTTTAAAATTGCGTTACCGTTTATTGGATTTATTTGTGAACTGGAGCACAGTAAGTGCTTTCGGATGAATTGTTTGTCTAGTTTCTTTCGATATCGTTGGCAATAAACATTAAACTGTCAGTATCAGTCTATTTCTTCATTATTACAAAAATAGGAAGAAGTATGTGAAAACTCGCAAACTAAACTATATTTAGTAGAGTATTGGGGTCTTGATACCCTTACCCTACCTTGATATGATTGGTCACCATCCTAAGAAAATGCTCCAAAGAAATATGACCCAAAGAAAAACAAAAGTCAAGTCAGGTAATGTTTACCATTTAGACGAAAACAGCAGAAGTGTCGCCCTTCTACGGTGGATGGTTCCGTTTGCCCGCGGTTGCAGACTTGGCACGCGGCCAAGTCGCCGGTCACGGGGCGGCTCGATACGAGGGAAGATGTGTGTTGTATAAAGGGTTAAGGGATAATCCCCGTCTTGTTCCCACAAGTGTAATTCCTGAAGCATCAGAGTTTACAAACATCAATATAATCCAACCAGTAAAGATCTAGTTAGCCTTGGGGAACGTTAGTTTAATTTGTTGTATGATGAGCAGTTTCAAAGATTTATCGTGCGTTTCGGTCGTGACCGCTGGAACTGAAAGAATTTTAATAGCTCGTCAGACGACGTCCCTGAAGTTCGGGACCTGATATTGCCCGTTTATAGACAGCTTATTACATGCATGTTGGTATTGTTGGTGTACCGAAATAAATACATAATCGCGTCTCACATATTTAGATATGTGACCTAGACTTGTAAAGAATGAATCACACCAAAATAGACATCAAATTACACATTATATTGTCACATTATAAAAATATCATAGACCACAGGTTACTTGTTGTCATAAAAAATGTCGTTATCTTGACATAATTATGATAGTTTTCTACGTCTCGACCATTATATTACTTTACCTTACCTATTTCTTATCGACATAGGTAGTTAACCAAATTGTTGTATCGACTGAACTTTCCTCCTCGATCAGCTGCCTCGACGTAGCCGAGCAACAGTCGTACAAACTTCTGCATTTATATTGCCGTTGCTATTGGTTTGGCCGGCTTGGCGCGAGGCCAAGCTCGCCAGTAATGTCAAGTGCACTCACCCCGTTACCAAACCTCACGAAATCTTGGCTTTGCTGGAATCGATATTTATATGTAAATGTAACGATGTTCTTGTTAAATACTTTTCACTAAGATATTCCTACAAACGTATATCCGATGTAACAAAAAATAATGTTACGTGGTCTCTTTAAAGTATGTAGTGCTTTCAATAACCATTGTCGTCTAATGTGAATAAGTCGGATCGAATGGCTTAAAGTACTTTCCAAAGCGGGTTAATTCAAGCTTACAATGATCCAACCAAAGTGGGAACACTTACACAAAGTGATGACTGACTGACTGAACTGTGGGACATACTTAGAATTTAGAAACGAACCCTCCTGAGTCGAGAGATTTACACTCTAACCGTCGGTTCACGCGCGTACCGTCTCTTCCACATAAACTACTATTTGGAAATGTATGCTAGTACTAGATATTTATTTATTTCCTAGGGTACAACATTTATTTGGCTATTTTCTTGACAAGCCAAGCCATTTCTATTATTTTACCTACTCGGTTTGCTCTTAAAATTATTTGTCAAAATGCACTAAAAGTCCCTCTTTCAGAAATAATGTAATGGATTTATTTATTTAACCAGGGCCGCAGCTGAACCAAGGCCAAGGCCAAACTTTAACTTAACTTAATGGCTCGAACGGGAGCGCCGAATGTGTTGAACAACACTTGGCAAAGATTAGCAGAAAGAAAGGAAGAAAACCTCCGAGTGAGGGTTAAGGCTATTAGAGACAGCGGGACGGCTCGCGGCGACTCCTGGCGGGCTGCCAAGTGTCCCATGTTAATGTCAAATGCACTCCAGCACTTGTGCTCGAGGCGGACTGATGAATTTTTGATACTATCCATTTGTTGTTATGTATTGAGTGGTCTACACGGCGTAGCGATCACGATTTATCAGCTCTGTCCCCTCTCTCTCTCGCTCATGCTAGAACAAGCAAATAGAAAGAGACAGACTCTCCCTCTCCCAAGCCTTGGACAAAGGTTCGTTCGTGTTCGTGAACAGAGAACACCTGTGGCAAGCACGGTCTTAGTTTAAAGATGGATGCTTGTATAGTTCAAGTACATCTGGGAAATTGGGCTGAAAGTCGTGGTACTCAAGTGTCTAAACTAAACCGATTTAATCATAAATGTTAATAGTCTCATATAACATAGTATCGTCTCTGTTCAGTAAATTGATGAAATGAACAAGAGGGACAACCTTTTGTATATTTTTTTATATTATTTATCTTTGTGATTGTATGTTTTATTTATCTAAATCCCAATTCTTTTTGTTTCAGGTAAGTTAATCATTATTCAGAGAACAAAGGATTATTTTCAGGTATGTACAATATTTTTCCAATTTCGCACACGTTTATACATGGTTGCTAGCTGCTCTCATTCCTATTCTATGTATATTTCGAACATCGATAAATTCAGGAGTTAGCGTATGTCTTAAATGCTTATTTATAGTGACATAAACATTATTGGCGTCTGTGAGACGTTTGACGTAGTGACGCTACGAAGATCGCCGCGTCAGGTTGACAATCTATTGATACTGCATTGCGTTCTGACTACAGCAAGTCAATGTCCCTTTGTCGTAATGAAAGACACTGCATTACATGTAAACCGTTTTATCTTCTATAACTTATTTAAAAATTATTCTAAACTAAGCGAGTGCATAAATCCTCGGGTCGTAATGATTGCTGTCTCATCATTAACTCTACCACCAGCCAACTGTAGCTCCGCTGTAACATATTACAAGCGTAATCAAGAAAAATATACGAACACGAAAACGAAATGTACAACTTTTCCAGCGGAGCAAGCAAAAACTAAATGAGGATGAACAGCCTTGGGTTACTCAGATAACAAACGACTGATCGCGAGACTTTATTTGCTTATAGTAAAATGTTATGTCTGTTTATGGAGTCAGTGTAGCTTTCAAAGCGTTGTTTACAAGAATAGTGCCCCTAAGAACCTTCTATGTTTGCTATCAAACGTCCGATTAGGTCAGCCAGTGTCTTAAACTTCTAATGGGGACGTAAACCCCACATGTCGACAGGGCCCATTAAAAAGTAGCCTACTAAGCCGTAACTTCTTTTATTGTGGATTCCACGCTTTACGGCTTTGCGACGTTACTGTTTGCTGCTGGTTCGGCATAAGGGGTATTTTCGCGTGCCGAAGAAAGTTTTCAGCGGAGGCAGCGACCTCGCGGTGCTATGGTGTTAGTCGCCCTTGGCAACCCGCCAAATGTTACACCCAATGTCAATGGCATGTGCCAAATGTCAGGTTCACTTTCGTTTCGGGAAGGGGTCTGGGAGTCGTCGAGATAATTCGGTTCGGGGCGTGGTACGTTTCACCCAGTTTGTCTTGGGGAACGAACCCGCAGGTCTTTGTCTCTTTTATGGCCGCTTGAGTACAGGCAGGCCTTTCGGACGTCGATATTGATTGACCGATGCCACCCCTTAGGTTAGTTTGAACGGTTAGGTTACTGAACCTCTTTGTTGACCAAATGTGAATCCAAATAGACGATACTTTATTTTGTATGACTTATGTTTTCAATTGTATCAACTACTTATGCTATGTATTTCTAAAATTATTAGTGCCCTAATTGATTAACAGAATATTGCTAGAAACCTCCACCAGCCCCCTTCCATCATCGGGGAACCAGACGCAGATTAGCGTACCATCCCTATATTGTGACATTCCACCAGCTCGCACTAAGCCACGTATTACCGTGACTAAGCGTTTCGATGACTCTTTTATAATGTGAACAGCTAGGGACTGGAATTCGTTGCCTGCTGCTGTCTTTTCCGAAAACTATAATCCGGGCCTCTTCAAGGCGAGAATGAATAGGCACTTACAGGGCAGATATGTACCATCCTAGACTGCATCCCACTTAACATCAGGTGCGATTGTGGTCAAATACCTGCCTTGTTATGCATAAAAAAAAAACAGAAATTCTATGAATCCGCTCAAAATCGTAGGAAACATTGTCTTAATATAATCGAATACCCTATTTTCAGTATTCTGAAATTATGTCGTCATTCATCAATACTCTGCTGTGATAGATCAATCTGAACAAGTCTTCGTGACGTCCATTGGGAGTAGAACTGCGTACCATGGGACTAATTTCATTATAATTAGGCGTATTTATCTTACTCGTAATCCCAATGAGACCTTGGGATAAATGGAATCTATCAGCATCTGCCACTTCAATACCGTCCAATATTTGGAGCCATGTAATGCAAAGTTCCATGCAAATGCGGTCGTGCTTCAGCGCATTGCATTATTGCCAAGGGCGGTGCCGCCGAACATTGTTGCACTGGCATAAATATGCATTCGGGCCACGGGTCAATGTCATGCGAATTGACCATCTCGGAGTTTGGGTTTCAGAAGTTTTCGTGGAAATATGTATACTTACTGACATTATGTAATCACCAAAGAGCAAAGTGCCTATCAAGTGTCACACTTACGCATACATTATTTGAAGGACAATGATGTGATTTTAAAACCAAGTGTCAGAATTAACAATTATTTTTTTCAAATCTAAAAGACACCGCGTCATGACGCGTGACGGTCAATAAAAATAGCTTAAATATTATTGTTTAGTTTTTGTGATTTTTTGTTAAGTAAATGCAGACAACGTTATTCTTGATGTACGAGTATGTGTGCGTAAGATTCATGAAGATTATTAGTTTTCATAGCCTTCGTGAGAAAATGGTGTATGTAGACGATACGTTTTCCGCAATGTAAGAAGAAAAAGAGCAAAAATGAGAAATATAGTCGCCTCGTGCTGGCAGTAAATGTTGATTTATTGAGCGAGAGTTCTTGGCAACATGATAATCTGTTTCTGGTTTTTAATAATTTATGTATTCGCTTTTCAACCGACTTCAAAAAAGGAGGAGGTTCTCAATTCGACCCGTATGTTTTTTTTTTCTATGTTTGTTACGCGATAACTCCGCCAATTATGAACCGATTTGAACAAATCTTTTTTCGGCGTATAGGTAATACCTCAAGGGTGGTCACATTTAAATTTAATAATAGAAAAAACAACCCCCAAGGGTGGAAAATTGGGGATGAACTTTTTCATACGCAATATCTCCGCCGATTATAAATCAATTTGAACGATTATTTTTTTGTTGAATAGGTATTATCAAAAGGGTGGTTTCATGCGAATTTGAAGAAAATATTTCACCCCCAAGGGTGGAAAATTGGGGATGAACTTTTTTATACGCAATATTTTTAATTTTTACTTTTTTTTTGTGTTCACGCATTTGAAGTCGGTTTTTTTTTAAAGTTAATTATTATATACCTACCTAATGCTGTAGCTTGGAATCTTGGTATATTATTTTTATGTAACGAACTGAGATTTGGTTGGATGAAAAGCATTTTCAGATCTTTTATAGATGAATGTGTTACTTGAATGTAAAAAAACTTTAATTAAAAATCCTGTAAAGAACTTATACAACTCCTGGTTTGGGACTATACCAGTAGCGCCAGCTAGTCCTAGTATAAAATGTCTATTTTATCATATTATTTATTACTATGTAGCTCGTCGTCCTGTAACCGTGAATTTTTCCTAGCGTGTGGCGAAGAAAATGTATTTAAAGTTCATTTATGTATTTTATTATGCTTTAAAGTAAACATTTTACGACTTATTTGCTCTTTATTTGTAAGTTGATGGCTCACTTTCACGCTAGTACCTATATTAAATCTTACTGTAAGACTCACATGTTACTGAGTAGTAAGTCAGTATAAACATCTAAATAAATAAAGTATGGTACAATTCACGATTACTTTATATGTTTGAAAAAGCTTAATCATGGTTTTGTTACGGTGTATTTCTCTTTACAAAAGAAAATCAGTATTTCCACATTATCTTAGCAAGCCTCTTTATTCACCTACAATAGGTAAACAAAGTGCATATTTAATAAACAATTAAATAAACGAGTCATGCCAGCTTACAGCTTAATATGTTACATATACGAGTACATGCGTCCTTCGCGTAGTCTGAAAGCCTGAACTTGCTGCCTGGAAAACGGTTTTCTCCGAAAACTGAGTTCTAAATTAATAAGCTTGGCGGGGCCTGCCGGCTTATGTCAATACGCCCTGCAGTAAAGTAAACACGGCCTGCAGCGTTCCGGAGCTCGCTCCCTTTTAGCCGCGTGACAGGCTGTCGGCGCGATGTGCCGCAAGGAAACTGAAAAATACTAGTTTACAGCCTTTTACGAGCATAACAGCCTTCTGAAATACCCTGTTAAAGGCTTTGTGGCTTTAAATCAAGCCGCGCTGCAACTGTTGCAAGCTGCTGAAGATTTATGTGACTTAGTATTTTGAAATAAGTAATACTCGTAATTTAACCTTGTCCGAATGGTCTAATTTCTTGTGTAGTTAAAAAGTAAGATAAATGTAGTCTTCCGTCTGATATCATATAACTCCATTTACCATATAAATCAATAGTATCAGTGGGAAATTGCCATAAAATATGGGCGAATATCGCGTACGCCATTAAACTCCCCATCGTTACCATGGCGGCGTATTTATTTTGTTACAGTTATCAGGTCAGCGAGCTGATGTATTTATTCGCGAACACTTCACCGCGAATCAATAAGTGAATTCGGTGCCGGCGAGTTGTAAACAAATATTATTACGGCGATATCTTTACTGCTGGATCGAGGGGCGCCATAAAACACGATAATAGTATGTTATACTGCCTTACGTGTAGTTAGGGGACGTTACTCACCTGGACGCTTTGTAAAGTCCATCTCTACCAGGCTACGTTGCGAGTTTACCGTCTCGTGATTGGATTACTGACGATGGGTAACATTAAATTATTATTATGAATATGGGTATCATTAAATGATTAAATTATTATATGGTTAGGTTATTATTAAAAGTTTCCTGCGGAAACAACAATATGTTTTTAATTTGATTTGTAGGTATTTAGCGGATTCGCCCGCGTGGAATTTTATCTGTTACAGAAAAACTTTATCGCGCGCGTCTCTGTTTCAAAAACCGGGATAAAAACTATCCTATGTCCTTTCCCGGGACTCTATCTCTAGCCTTTCATCAAAATCGGTTCAGTGGTTTAGGCGTGAAAACAAGACAGACAGACAGACAGAGTTACTTTCGCATTTATAATATTAGCATAGATTGTTGCTTTTTTGGTAATCATGTAAAATGATAATGAATAGGAAAACAGAATCCTTGGTCTTAGGTTATAGGTATTTTTCTATACATCCAAGCCATGATTGCTCCAGCTACGTATGCCTGTGTGGCATGGCCGTTATTACGTTATGGCGTATCGATCACCATGGATGATGGTCGAAGCGAGAGTTATGGCGCGCTATCTTTGTTGTCAGTGGCTTTTACGATGAGTTTACTAATTTTTTATTACCCTCGCCGATAGTGGATCTAAAGGTCAGAGGTTAGTATAGCTACGAGCTATCTTCGCAAGGATCTTACAGTTCATGTTATTATTTCATTACACCCTCCTTGTACTTATTTTATCTTCAGATCTCTAATCAATTTTGTGTCAGCAAAGTTCACGCTTTCATTCAATGTGGCTCTTTAAAATTAAGCTCTTTTCTCTTCAAGATACTCTTGAATAAATCTTGAGTTAGTATCATCGAAGCAAAAGATATGAGGGATATCTATGTTAGGTTTGAAACAATTTAGTCAAAAGTTAATAACGTTCCATAAATCCCATGAAAGCAATGGGAATAGGATTAATTTCCATCAATTTTCCATAACAAAAGGGGATTTTAATGGAATCTTCGTTTTCGATTGCAGAATTTAGATGGATAATTAAAAGCGTGATAAAGGATGCACTGATTGCGCCCAGTCCTTCACTGGGTTCCGATCCCACTGGTTCGGTTCCGGGCCTTATGTAAATTTGCGCGGGCAGATTTAATTTGGCGTCCATTTCATTCCATCGTAAACCGGATAAGTCGTTTTTTACACAAAAGACACAGTTCACGTAGAACGGTCAATCTGTTTGTTTGTTTTGGTCATCGAAAGAGGGTGACAAATCCGACTAGCTTTTAAAAAAGCGTGGTAACGTAAAATATCTATAATACCCTAATAGGGCAGTTAATGAGCAATAATATACAACGATAGTGTATCTACTTGAACAATTCGAATTTGACGCAAGATTTGACAGACAGACCAGGATTAAAATTCGTTGAGAACCTCGTATTCGTTCGTATATCCTGGCATAGCTTATGATACACATCACATCATTTGGGTCCTGGCTATTCTGTTCTGTTCTGGCTGGGTCCATGGCTTAGCGGACGCCAGTTTAATCGCGGCGGGCGGCTTTACCGCCGACAAATGACGTTTACTCTTTACGGTCCAAGGTAATTGTTCAGCAGGCACGTGATTATTATGGCCAAATTGAAAAATAACCCTCCTTTGAGGTACAGCGGAGAAAAACAAAGTATGAACCGTGGGACCGTGCCAAAGAAGCTAATTCGAAGGCAAATTTTAAAATGGAAGTATTAGCAGCACGTCGTAAAGTTGGAGTAATAAGTTGGGATGACACCTTCTTAGCATGATTTTAGCAAGACATAGTCCTCATTAAACAAATATGCGCTTAAATAGTTTGCCTTTTTTATCATGCTTGGTCTAGTAGCTGTCGTATAAACCCAAGAAACAATAATCGTGGAAAATTCCACGTCGTTGAGTGTGTATCGGAAGCAAATTACACGCGAGCTCACACAATAAATATTCCTGTGCACGTTACTTCGCGTCCCCGAGCTCCTGTGCAGGCTGCTAGGGTTGCTTAAAAAATTGAGTCCAGAAAAAACTGCCCAGCGTGCATCATTTTGAGTAAGTACCTAACTGAAATTGCTTGAAATCTTTTATCACAACTGTAGATTTACCTTTTGATATTGAAAGAGATGAGAGAACTGTTTGTGATTTTTGAATATAAATGGAATTGTGCTCAGCTCCAAAGTAAACAGCACGCGCGGAAAAATTTTGTATTTCTGGCTCAGCCTAATCAAAGAAATCGTTTTAAATAGGGCACATTTAAATCTTTAGGAATATTACCATTCATATTGTATCTCACAGTTTCAGCAGTATTCCTAATAAGTTTTTAAGAACTTTGGAAGTTATAATTTGGTTTTCCCAAATAATCCAACCAAATCATAGCAGCCCTACGCACCCGCCTGTCCTAAGGTTTTAATAAAAGTGGCTCGATTGGTGTAACCGAGACTTGTGGAAACTTGTTCCCCAATAAAAGATAAATATTTTGCCATTGTGGGGAAATATCGCTTAACTCAACACAAAGTTGTTTCATGAAATTATAAAGACTTTCATGTTTCGAATTATTGTTGAGTACTTTTGTGTGTTTATACGCAATTATTACATAATTGTTTTCAAATGTATTTGTTTGTCTGTATATGTTTTGTGATTGTGACTTATACAGTTTGAACAATATAATAGCTTGATGAGTGTAGTAGTGGTTTAGATAAATCAGTTATTTCAATATGAGCTATAATAATCTGAACTGTTTACCTTTCTACGAGTAAATTAAACTTGAACAGTTATTTCACGTCAAGAGAAAAGATTGTAAGCTAGATTCTGTCCTAAAGTTTAGCGAGGGAGATGTATTAGTGTCACTGTTTACGGTTATGTAGGTAATCCTAATTTAACGCGCCAGTGTTGTTTGTTAGGGTTAGGTACTAACAAAGATTGATTATTATACTTGCTTAATTAATATCTGTCTTGCAAACTTACATAAGTACCTTAGCACGTGTCTTATTTCCAACTCAAAATTTTGTTAGGAGTTTTTATCGACCACTTTTTCCAAAGTCAACAGCTTTTATGAAGTAATAAAAAATGTATAGATAAATATTATCTTTAACTCAACCTCTACCATCACGAATGTAGACAGGTACAAAAACACAATTAAGTTCGATAGCAATCGATTAAATTACTTTTTTTGTAGAACACGACTTTGGAAGCCTATGAATATCTTTCAGAAATATGAAATTAGATGTTTTTGTAAAGGTCTTCGCACATCTACTGTCTGTAGGTAATAGCAATACGTTATTGATATAATATTTTCACCTCAAACTGTGCTAGAATGAAAATTAAAATGCCTTTGTGTACGAGTACCAATACACTTATACAGTACAAAGAATTGATACCAAAGTTTTTTAGTCGAGTAGACATGACGATCTTACAAGATAGCCTCTATAATTATCTAGTGAATTCGATAGCATAATGAACCTAATATGTGGATAATCACTACATAGTATAAAACAAAGTCGTTTTCCGCTGTCTGTCCCAATGTATGCTAAGATCTTTAAAACTACGCAACGGATTTTGATACGGTTTTTTTAATTGATAGAGTGATTCAATAGGAAATTTTGCGAAGCCGGGGCGGGTAGCTGGTGTTCAATATACTTGAAAACAATAGACCTTATTACATTTATCAGAAGCGTCAGAATAAATTTCGTTTCGTTTCAGCCAAATGACGTCCACTGCTGGACAAAGGCCTCCCCCAAGGTTTTCCATAATGAACGGTCCTGCGCTGCCCGCATCCAGGCTCTTCCCGCGACCTTTACCAGATCGTCGGTCCACCTAGTAGGAGGCCTGCCCACGGTACGTCTTCCAGCCCGTGGTCGCCACTCGAGAACTTTCCTGCCCCAACGGCCATCGTCTCTACGAGCTATGTTTTTTTTTCGCGCTCGCCGCGCGCCGCGGCACGGTCACGTACTTATTGTCTCCGGTAAATTCTAGTATAATAGTGGTTAGAAAGTAAAGTGATAGCTCCAAATACATACTGTTCAACAGCCCCTGGACCAAGCTAACCAACTGTGATAGTGACATGTATAATAACTCACTAATAAACAAGATATCCTAGTGCATAAATACAGTGCCGTTGTGAATTTTAAACGGAATCGTTAGCTGACATCATCATCGGACCGGACGGACACTCGGAGCTGTTCGGGTCATGCATTGTCCGCTCGGCAATTGTCGCGACACTGGCCGTCTGAGTGAGTGAGGCGTCCGTAGCGCGCTACGAAGTGCTACGACGCTCCCCCTCCGTACCTCCCGCAACCTGCCCACTAGGCGAGCGACGCAGCTGTCGTAGCGCCAACCGTAGCAGTGAAGATTTAAAGCAATTGCTTTGTGACTGTTCATTTCTGTTTGTTTATAATACAAGAATTTTTACTTCAACAAAATGAATTGCGTGGCATGTAACAAAAGACTTAACTCTGAAGGTTCCTTGAGATGTACGACATGTGGAGGACTATACCACTACCAGTGTCTTGGCATGACCAAGGCGCAATGCTTGAGTAACCAACATGTTTCCCTCAAGAATACCTGGCGCTGCCCTTCGTGCACAAATGTGACGCGTCGCAAGGATGACAACACGCCGGTGCGCAGGCCGGCAGCGCCTCAACTAAATGACACAACTATGTCATGTGAAGATGACTCACCACCGCAGAATGCGGACCAACCCAAACACACAAGCGAGACACACAGACCTATAATGGACTCGCGCGCTCCTGCATCAACACCTAATCAGCCGACAATTACCTATGCCCAATTTGGAGAGCTATTAGATCAGAAACTAATCCATATTAAGGAGAGCATCACTAACGACTTGAGGGCAACTATTCGCTCTGAAATTAACAGCGCTATGGAGAAATACAAGGCTGAATTCAGCCAGAGTATTGAGTTCCTAGCGGATGAACAGCGAGACTTCAAAGTGGCTATTGGTGCAACACAAGCTCAAATCAAATCCATTGAAACGGAAAAATCGAATCTTCAATTAGGCTTGCAAAACATCGAACGACGTCTGGCAGCTATAGAAAAAACTTCGAGAAGCCAAAACCTGGAGCTTCATTCGGTCCCTGAAAGGAAAAGTGAGAACTTGCAGGATTTGTTAAAGAACCTAGGAGACCAGATAAAAGTGAGCTTCCCGGACACAACCACGGCACGTAGAATCGCCAAATTCGATAAATCAAATAATCGTCCTCGCAACATCCTTGTGACGCTGCCCTCGGAACGTCATCGGGACATCGTTATCGCTGCTTTTAAGAAATACAACAGGGAGAACTCTGCTAGCCCACTGAACTCATCAAACCTCGGCGTTCCTGGAGAACCAGCCAGAGTGTATGTCGTGGAGCACCTGTCTCCCGAGTGTAAAGAACTATACGCAGCGGCTAGAAAAGTCGCAAAAGACCGCAAATACAAGTTCGTCTGGGTGAAGTACGGAAGAATTTTCATTCGGAAGGACGAGAGTTCCACTCCAATACTCATTAAAAACTTGGAAAGCTTGTCCGCGTTAACATAAGTAGCTTCACATTTCTATATAAATATTTATTATTATTATTAATAAGTCTGTCGAAACGTCTTATTGCTCGTATTATGTTGTTTTTGGTCTTATATATGAACCGTAAAATAGTAATTAAGTTCGATTTTAACGAATCACCAACTTTTTGTAGGTATTGCGACTTGTTTTTGAAATTGCATGAAGTTTGTTTTTGTTACTTTTACCAAGTGATGTCAAGATATTTATGTTATGGTGCGAATTTGCCTTTTTTTAACGCTATAATTTTAATGTTTTGTTTCGGAAATGAACTACCACATTTGCATACAGATTGCAACTTAACTCTAAACATGCATGAATTTTTTAATTGCTTTGTGATGTCGAAATGCATACAGCTGTCTTTTAATGCGATTTACCTTATAATTTTAATTAATCATCTTATAAATGAATCTTATGTACTACTGCTACTCTTATATACATATTATTACCACGTGTTTTTAAAGCCACATAAACTCCATTACTATGATTATTACCTAGTGATGTCAAAACACAAACCGTTCTCTCATTATACTTCTATTATGGATTTTGTAATTTTAACGAATCTGGTTTTTAATGATGAATTATTACTATTATATCATGTCAACTCTCTAAATATATATTTATTTAATTTTTTACTTGCTATATCATATATACATATTATTTTATACACATATTACAACATGTTTTTGAAACTGCTTAAATTCCATTACTATGATTATTACCTAGTGATGTCAAAAAAAAAACCGTTCTCTCTTAATACGAACTTAAATTTTATAAATTTAATGAACCTGGATTTTAATAATGAATTATTACTATTAGATCATGTCAGTTTTATGAATATTTATTTACTTCAATGTCTATGTGCTATACCTGGTGTAAGTGGTTGCGTCGGTTTTAATCACACACATAAGGGGATGTACTTTTTATTCTCTAATTTTCAACCTAACTTAACCCGGAGCGAACCAGCCCACGGTCAGTCGTGCGACCTCTGTGCCCTAATTTCCGCAGTGATATCTGTCACTCAGAACCGAAGGTTTTATACTGTTGGCTTAAGTTTACTTCTTTAATGGCTAACTTGGATATATTAAGGGAGCTAGACACTAGCGAAATCCCCTGCCACGTAGTGAATCTTCCAGAAACATGCAAAACATACATAACAAATCATTACAATCTCAAAGTTCTCAGCCTCAACATAAGAAGTGTACAACAAAATTTTGACCAATTTCTGGTAGTTTTACAAAGACTCAACATATCACTCGACATAATAGCATTGACGGAATGTTGGATACACGAGTACTCGGTAGTTCCGCAGATAAATGGCTTTTTGTCGTTTCGAACACATAAGTTTGTTAATAAAGCGGGGGGGGTCATAGTTTACATTAGGAACACACTGGAACCCCAGGTCTCCGAGCCTGACTTGCTTGAGGCCAACTGTTTGCAAATTGAAATTAAACAATACAAGACAACTCTTTTGGCAATTTATCGCTCACCTTCTTTTGACAACATCTCTCCATTCATTGACTCACTTGCATCCATCATAAATTCTTTTAAACACTCACCATGTGTAGTAATGGTGGGTGACATTAACATAAATATCTGCGCCGCAACCAATGACACTGAGGCTGGCGCAAGGTATTTGTGCGTACTAGCAGAACTAGGCCTTATTCCTGCAGTCACCAAACCGACTCGAAATAGCGCTTGCCTAGACCACATTAACGTAACGTCAAAATTTCAATCGGTGTCTGTCATTTGTAAGACAAACATTACGGATCACGATCTCATTATCGCAGGGATAAAACTCAAAAATTCCAGAAACAAAAGACATAAACGCTTCACCAGCAAAATAGACTATACATCAATTGAACTCGAACTAAGTAAAGTGGACTGGCACTGTGTTGTCGAAGGCACCTCGGTGGACGCTGCCGCCGAAGCGTTTACAGACACATTGGGATGCGCTATTGAAAAAAACACATCCAGAAACCCAGTTGGTCGGTCTAAAATTACATTTAAACCTTGGATGACACCGGGTCTTATTAGGTGTTCTAAACACAAAGATAGGTTACATGCACAGGTAAAAGAGAACCCGCAGGACCAAACAAAAAAGAAAATCTTCACACGCTATAGAAATTTTTATATTAATCTATTAAGGAAATTAAAGCAGAAACACGAAGCCCTAGAATTGGAAAAAAACAAAAATTCTCCAAAAAGGCTTTGGAACACTATTAGGACAATAACACATACCAACAAAAGTAAAGAGAAATCACACATACTAACACAAATAAAAGACTCTAAAGAAAACTCTCTAAATTATTGTAATGACTACTTCTCTAATGTTGGAAAGTGTTTGGCTGAGAAAATTCTTGCGAGTTCCAATGACACTCAAGAAACGCTGGCTGCCAAAGTTTCACTAAAAAACCCTCCGGTACATTCGTTTTTCCTTGAACCTACTGACGTAGCCGAAATTGAGTCAATAATTATTAATCTGAGAACAGATAGCGCACCCGGTCTCGATGGTATAACTAATAAGCTTCTGAAGGCAGTGAAGAACCACATAGTGCACCCTCTTACAGCTATATGTAATCTCAGTCTCTCTGAGGGAGTTTTCCCTGCTAAATGGAAAACGGCTGCGGTCACTCCTATCTATAAATCTGGTGAAAAAAAATGAACCACATAATTATAGACCAATATCTTTGCTGAGCGCTTTCTCAAAAATTCTAGAAAAACTAGTAAATAAACGTTTAGTAAAATTTGCAGAAAATAATAAGCTACTTTCAGACAGACAATTTGGCTTTAGGCAGGGTAGGTCCACGGAGGGCGCTATATCCCTATTGACCAGCCTCGTCACCGAAAGCCTTGACAAGGGAAGAGCTTGCGTGGGAGTGTTTCTTGATCTTGCAAAGGCTTTCGACACGGTCTCGACGTGTATCCTCATAAGAAAGTTGGAGGGAATGGGTATACGTGGTATTGCACTGAACTGGTTTCAGAGTTATCTAACGGACCGTTACCAATGTGTCAGGATCGATGAACACAAAAGTGTACCTAAACTGGTGGAGTTTGGCGTACCCCAGGGTAGCATACTCGGCCCTACACTCTTTACCCTATATATCAACGACATATTGGTTACCAACTTGGTCAATGCTGAGATGATCTGCTATGCCGACGACACCGCAATTATTTTCCACGACGCGACTTGGGATGAAGTCTCCGAACGTGTAGCTGATGGGATGAGAGTTGTTGCTGCCTGGCTTCGGAGCAACTTGTTGACACTAAACCTCCAGAAAACAAAGTTCCTCTGCTTTCACAAGACAGTGGCAACCTCACCCTCCTTCACTAGCATTAAGATTCACACATGCCACCAAGACATGCAGGCTCATCAACACTGTAATTGTAACGACATCAGCAGATCTCCGGAGATTAAATATCTTGGTCTGATTGTGGATGAGAAACTATCTTTTAAAGCACACATTGACGCAACTGCCAAAAGAGTCCGCAAACTTATCTACGTCTTCAAAAATCTGAGAAATGCAGCTGACCTACACCTCCTGAAAACGGTTTATACTGCCATATGTCAATCTATAATATCCTACTGCATCACAACTTGGGGCGGCGCGACGTCTAATAATATGATTACACTTGAGAGAGCTCAAAGATCAGTAATCAAAGTTTTACTTAGGAAACCAATAAGATACTCCACCCAAGCACTTTACAAAGAGAGTGGTTTCCTCACGGTCCGTGGCTTATTCGTTCTCAGGGTAACGATGCACATGAATGCAACTGTCATTAAATCAGATGACTATAAAACAATGCTCAAGAAACGAGTTTTTAAAATACCTGTCCCAAAGACAAAAAGTACTTGGGCCATGAAGTACAGCCACTTTCTTCATCCACACGTCTTCAATAGGGTTCAATCACACTGTTGTATAAAGAACTGCTCACTACTTGAAACGAAAAAAATTGTAACGGAGTGGATTGGCACCCTATCTTACGACGATATTGAAAAGCTTTTAAAGATACTAAAATAGTTTTAAATTATTTTATGTATGATTAATTTATTTCTGACTTAGACCATTTTATTTTTTATATTATATTAACCTATTTTAATTATATCATTTTATTTATACTTTATTTTTATTTTATTATTAAATGAACATGAATAATGAATTGTTGCAGGTGAATTATTATTATTATTATATTATTTTAATTTTATAAATGTAATAGTGAGTAACGGATGTGTATCATGATCGGCTAAATTTATAAGAGACAAATTCTGCCAATAGATTGTCTACAGGACAGGCTTTGCCTAGTGTAGAAATCTATATTTCTATTAGAATAAGAAACATTGTAATACAAATTTAGCATTGAATGATAAGTTATGTTACTTGTAAGTTTTCCAGTTTGTTTGTGCTAATTTTGTTTTATTGAATAAATTTTATTATTATTNGTCTGTCGCCATAACAACAATGTTATCAGCATTATTGTGTTCCGGCAGTTAGAGGTAAGATAGCCAGTTCCTCCGTGGTTGAGGATTCCGGGTGAAGCTCGCTTCCACCTTCGGCCTGATGGTCACTTACCATCAGGTGAGATACAGGCCAAGGGCTTCCTTCCTCGTTGTGGATAAAAAAAAAAAATAATAATCTGAACTGTTTACCTTTCTACGAGTAAATTAAACTTGAACAGTTATTTCACGTCAAGAGAAAAGATTGTAAGCTAGATTCTGTTCTAAAGTTTAGCGAGGGAGATGTATTAGTGTCACTGTTTACGGTTATGTAGGTAATCCTAATTTAACGCGCCGGTGTTGTTTGTTAGGGTGAGGTACTAACAAAGATTGATTATACTTGCTTAATTAATATCTGTCTTGCAAACTTACATAAGTACCTTAGCACGTGTCTTATTTCCAATCCAACTCAAAATTTTGTTAGGAGTTTTTATCGACCACTTTTTCCAAAGTCAACAGCTTTTATGAAGCAATAAAAAATGTATAGATAAATATTATCTTTAACTCAACCTCTACCATCACGAATGTAGACAGGTACAAAAACACAATTAAGTTCGATAGAAATCGATTAAATTACTTTTTCTTGTAGAACACTACTTTGGAAGCCTATGGATATTTTTCAGAAATATGAAATTAGATGTTTTTGTAAAGGTCCTCGCCCATATGTAATAGCAGTACGTTATTGTTAGAATATTGTCAAACTGTGCTAGAATGAAAATTTTGTACTGCCTTTATGTAGAAATAATTGATACCAAAGAGTTTTTTAGTCGAGTAAACATGACGATCTCACAAGATAGCCTCTATAATTATCTAGTGAATTCAATAGCATATGAACCTAATATGTGGATAATCACTACATAGTATAAAACAAAGTCGCTTTCCGCTGTCTGTCCCAATGTATGCTTAGATCTTTAAAACTACGCAACGGATTTTGATACGGTTTTTTTAATAGATAGCGTGATTCAATAGGAAGTTTTGCGAAGCCGGGGCGGGTAGCTGGTGTTCAATATACTTGAAAACAATAGACCTTATTACATTATCAGAAGCGTCAGAATAAATTTCGTTTCGTTTCAGCCAAATGACGTCCACTGCTGGACAAAGGCCTCCCCCAAGGTTTTCCATAATGTACGGTCCTGCGCTGCCCGCATCCAGGCTCTTCCCGCGACCTTTACCAGATCGTCGGTCCACCTAGTACAGGGATGGCGAACCAATGGCACGCGTGCCATCGATGGCACGCGCCACAATATTTAGGGCACGCCACCAATCACAAAATTTAACTTGTACTATCTATACCCCTCATTGATAGCATTAGGTGTTATTTGATGGCACGTCTATGAAAGCATCAAACATTTTTTTCGGAAAAGTGGCACGTTGAGACATAAAGGTTCGCCATCCCTGACCTAGTAGGAGGCCTGCCCACGCTACGTCTTCCAGCCCGTGGTCGCCACTCGAGAACTTTCCTGCCCCAACGGCCATCGTCTCTACGAGCTATGTGCCCCGCCCACTGCCACTTGATTTTAGCACTGTCAGAATAAATACGATTAATTAATCTTGCCTCGTGCGTTTGTTAAAAAAAGCCGAGGTAATGAATCGAGGCGCTACTTGTGCTAGAGCCTTAACTCAGCCGAGTTTATGAGTTGCCGCGAGTTGCGCCGTTCGCGGTCGGCTCTGTTTCAACAAACTGGAAACTTTATACTTTTGTAATTGAAATTACTTTTTCTGTTTTCACAATGGCTACACTTTGCCTACGGAAATTCGGTTACGGTACCTTTAACTGTGCGGTGGTTGTCTTAAACAGGTGGTACTTAGCGGTAAAACTTTTTTGACCGTTTTATAGACCTTTGACCGAAATTGTGCTTTTTATCTTTTTTCATAATTTTGCAGTAAATGTAAACATAAATACTTATTTATTTATGTTTATTTTTATTTAATTTTGTGTTCATTTTAAACTTTTCGGTACCGTTATTAAGAATGTTAACACTCTTTTGAGCTGGAAAGTTACTAAACTTTAGTATGCAGCTAAAAGTTTTCGTTTTCATAAAGCAGCTTGTCTATCTAATCTAAACACAATAATACATGACAGTGATTATACATGATTGTTTATTTTCTGCTCAATGAAAACTCTTAAATTATTAACGAACCACAAACGTTGAATTTTGACTTACTGTGCAAGTAGTAGGTGGTACTATGTTAATTAAAACTTGCAGTTCATGGTTCATATAAAAATAGTACTTTGACATTGTACGTAGGATAACTGGGCAACAAGGCTTAAGCGGATTATGTTATTTTTCGCGTTTTGGAAACTGTCCCTTGTTAAAAATGTGACCTTTACCTTCAGTCACCATAGAGATCAGATTAAAATTTAAACTAAACTCACCCCTTTTTTAGGCGTCATGAACATGTTTTAGTTATGATGGTTAAATCAAAATTGCGCGATTGTATACCAAAACGCTTTTGTGTTTGACGACATAAACACATTTTGAGACACGGGATGCATACTGTGCTGTGAACTGAGTTGATATAGTGCGGAACACATTTGTTACTCTATAGTAACTTCTTGTAAATAATGAATAAATAGCATAGGAATTAGGAAACCCTGTGTTAGGTGGATGAACCGATATTGGTCACAAATAAAATATTGTTGTATTTTAACACCAGAACCATCCCTTTTCGGATCGGAAAAGTTTAAAATAACCTTGTATATTGCAGTTTCAAGTACGTAGCATTGTCTACGTAGCATTTATGCCACTACTCATCGAACCGCAGCTGATTAGCATTCGGCAATGCCTGTGCGTTTCATGCAAGCCGGCGTTTTGTGCGTCGCCCACGCGGGCGCTTGCC
Source organism: Ostrinia furnacalis (assembly GCF_004193835.3). Classification (NCBI taxonomy): domain Eukaryota; kingdom Metazoa; phylum Arthropoda; class Insecta; order Lepidoptera; family Crambidae; genus Ostrinia; species Ostrinia furnacalis. Next base: position 989,035 of record NW_021137421.1, on the reverse strand, counting down.
GGTGCATTCTAATGGCGCGATTAGAAACTTGATTAATGAGTATTGGCTGCTGTGCGGTTGCTTTGGGCGGGCTGATTCAATTGATAATTTCGTCCATTGCCACTTCAGCTTGCTAATCCATCGGGCTATGTCAGTGACAATAATTCATTTATGGATTCCTAATTTCCTCCTGTTGGTCCTAAATTAAGTAGAGCTACATGTCTGCCCAAATATTTTAGATATCCATCGTACCCACACATTTGAAGCAGCTAACGTAGCATTCCGGCAGATGTAGGCATTAAGGTATTAAATCGGTTCACGTCTTGATTTCTTCTGTCACATTAATAACTAAGACATAAATATCTGCAATAAATAAGAATCGAATCCAGGCGTATCGCGTATCGATTGGGCAGCAGTCGATATTGAAGGCCACTTTCACGGCCCATTTAGTGCGGGAAAGACCTTGTATGGCCGTCGCCGTTGTTGCCGAAGTATTGTTCCAAACGCTAATTAAAGGGCTTTGTGCCATTGAAAACGCTACACGATTCTTTATTTCTTTTCTTGGAAAGCCTTAAATCGAATACCGTTTGTATAATTAGCTTAATTAATGTAGTTAATAAACATAAAACAACAGCGTGGCTGTTGCTATGACTGCTTTATTTATTGCGCAAAATATCTTAATTTTTCCGTAAGTTTTCCTATTGAGACTGTGGGAGGAACAAAGCAACAAATAATGTCTCCCACACATACAAACAATGTTGTTTTGTTATCAAGAAGAACCACCTCAGCACGTGCCGCTATCCGGTTCAATCCAGTGGCCACCGGTGTTTATGAAATATAAAGGAACTGTAGGACGTATTTTAGGAGGAATTCTGTCATAATAATTATTATTTTCTCTAATAACTTACTTCTAAGCGTCATACGCCCGTATTCACAAACATTACTATGAGGTCTCACAGTGCGCGTGGACGCACAGAATGACACATGAACCAATCATAGAGCTCTATTAAATGTGACATGCTCGTGAGGGCATGTCAAGAAGCTGTAGCCTCATTCACGTAACAAAACTTCAACGACAACAAATCGCTGAATGCGATCCTATCGAGTAATCTTTCTATCGAAATGACCCTTATGAATAAGGATTTGGAACTGTTTTTCAATGGGACGACTTCTGAACGTCAGCGAGATCTTCGAGTGTCAAAATACTTTAATTAGGCCACTGGTCTTCCGCGGAAGCCCTAAGGTCTACTGTATGTATTTACTGTGTGGTCCGTTACGGGAGCGCGTTTGTAAATCTCTCCATTGTCCGCGGTCCGCAACTAGCTTTTTGTTTTCCGCGCTCGTTGTGTCGACGTTGCGTGCATTTGCGCATTTTCCCGTGGTTAGATAGTGAGTGTTCATATGAATTTTTTGTAGACGTGGCTCTTTAGCGTTATGTTTTTTTGTTATGTAATATTTAGTTCGAAAAGACCAAGACTACCACGAACCACAGTGTTAATAAAATCGGGTTAATAAAGTTTTTTCGTTGGCTTCTCATAAGTTTTTAACGGATATACTTGCATCAAATGAATATTTTTTCTTTCTTTCTTTCAGTGAGTATACCTTTAGGCCGGATCTTCGTCTCTACAAAGTCTTATCCATCCCTATTGTGAGAAAGGTCCCGTCGATTCTCAAATCAACTGCTCTCACACGTGACCGGCCCTCGGTAATCCGCCCTAAGCTCCCTTGAAAAATATTTGGAATCTGCTCGTCAGACGGATCCGTCGCAGGATATCCTGCCCTTAATAAAGATAAGAGATAACGAGCCAGTGCAAAAACACGCTACAGTAATGTTAGGGACAGAAGGCTCAGTGCAAATGGTGGGGGTAGTTCCATAAAGTCACAGAAAAGTTCTAGTAAATTGCAGCGACAACCTGCAGAATATTACAGCGAAATACTAACCATTCGAACCATTAACAACATTAAAACCTACATAGTTTTTAACACTGAGATTCTCTTTTGATTACTTACCTCCGTATACGCTACACGTGAAATGCTAGCTATGAGAAAAACCAGAAAGAAATTGTAGCTTAAAATGGTTGCCAAATATTTGTGAATTGAAAGAAGAGAAGTTAATTAGTTAACAGGTGTAACTCGATGACGGATCGTGACACAATAATAGCCTCTTAGTTCAAGTTCGCAATAAATAATTTGAAAAATAGATAATAGAGGAATAGGATTGGTGAGTTTAGAAAAGGTGGGATATAATAAAATTAAGTGATGCTCATTTGCGTTTTCCGGTACGCGGCCTCCACTCCAGAACCCTGCCCCATCGGCCGTCAGTTCTGCGTACTATATGCCCTGCCCATTGCCACTTCAGCTTGCTAATCAGTCGGGCTATGTCAGCGACTTAAGTTCGTTTACGGATCTCCTCATTTCTGATTCGATTTCGTAAAGATACATCTATTGAGCCTACTTTCCGCGTCTAGTGCACGCGGTGTTTTCGAGCGCCTCACAGTGTTTTAAAATCACTTGGAAGCGGACATTTTTTGGTGAATAGATGACATGATTTAACAAGTAAATCTAAGTAAATTCCTAAAAGAAACCCGTGGTCTATCTTCAACAGCTTTCGAGAAAAAAAATTTTTTTTCGAGAAAAAAAATTGCAAATTTCTCAAAAGTATGTTCTCAAAATTCGGTGATTTTTTTTTCATGATTNCAGTCGATATTGAAGGCCACTTTGACGGCCCATTTAGTGCGGGAAAGACCTTGTATGGCCGTCGCCGTTGTTGCCGAAGTATTGTTCCAAACGCTAATTAAAGGGCTTTGTGCCATTGAAAACGCTACACGATTCTTTATTTCTTTTCTTGGAAAGCCTTAAATCGAATACCGTTTGTATAATTAGCTTAATTAATGTAGTTAATAAACATAAAACAACAGCGTGGCTGTTGCTATGAGTGCTTTATTTATTGCGCAAAATATCTTAATTTCCCGTAAGTTTTCCTATTGAGGCTGTGGGAGTAACAAAGCAACAAATAATGTCTCCCACACATACAAACAATGTTGTTTTGTTATCAAGAACCACCTCAGCACGTGCGCTATCCGGTTCAATCTAGTGGCCACCGGTGTTTATGAAATATAAAGGAACAGTAGGGCGTCCATTATTTATAATTACTCTGTCTATTATGCGTCAATTTCTGATTTTGTGTAAGTATTGCTGACCACCATGAGTATCCCACTCATGATGCTGCAACGGTTTCCATAATTACTTGATTAGTGGCTATTTATCCAACTCTTGGTTCTGTAGTTTAAATGAATAATTCTAAATCCAGATTATTTATTTTCAGTAGGGATGTTATGGATATGTAGTTTCGGTTACGGTTACGGATATTTTTTTATTTCGGATATCCGAAAGTTTCGGTTACGGTTACGGATATCTGTGCTTTAGAATTCAATTTGCAATAGTTGTCCAACACGGTTCATTAATCGCCACACACTTTACATTGAATAAAAAGTAATAAATAAATTAAAATTGATACTAGATGGCATTATAAAGGTAAATCAAGCTGTTATGCCTTTACATTATAATGCTATACAAAAAAAATTTAAACTGCCTACATCCGAAACTATCCGAAACTTTTGAATCGGTTACGGTTACGGTTTCGGATATTATTTTGTTTCGGATATCCGAAAGTTTCGGCTACGGTTACGGATATCCATAACATCCCTGATTTTCAGTAACCTTAGCCGTAACTACAACCGGTGTTTTTGTATGGAGTTTGACAGATTTGACGTTTGAATTTTTTGACAGATTGCGATCCTATCGAGTAATCGTTCTATAAAAATGACCCTTGTGAATACGGATTTAGAACTGTTTTTCAATGAGACGACTTCTGAACGTCAGCGAGATCTTCGAGTGTCAAAATACTTTAATTAGGCCACTGGTCTTCCGCGGAAGCCCTAAGGTCTACTGTATATACAGGGTTGCCAAAACAGTGAGGTCTAAAAGAAAAATTTAGATTCCTTACATCAAGGTGTACCTAAATCACCCCCATGTATATTATACGATTGTGCTTAGTTTAGGAGATAGAGTTAATTTTGTGATATTTTAAAATTTTATGACCTAGTAGGCTTTAAACATTTTTATCTTTTTTTTGGGTTGACTTTTTTCAGATTTCTTTTTTTCGACAGATTTGTTATGAATTGCAAATGTTTGGAAAAAATAATCACCTTTCTATCTTTGATTCAAGATACAAAAGTTTTGCTAGAAACATTAAAATTATGCTTTTATCAGAACACTATCAAATTTTCAACTTAAAAGTTTAAGTAAAAAAAAGAACTTACATAGGTCCAAAACCATTTTAAAAACTGCGCCGTTTCCTGAACATTCATAATAATACAAAAAAACATGTACTTAATAGGCCACTATTTCCTGTAATCGGTCCACTAAAGTCGTAAGTCGGAGATTCCGTTACATGTTTTTGACTTTCTTAGAGTGAATTAATATTGGGAATTCTCTAAGTTTACATTACGTAGAACAGATTTAGAGCAGTAACTGGACAGAACATGTTTTTATTCTCAACGAGGAAGCTCTTGCCCTTCATCACACCTGGTGGAAACTGATGATTATGCTGAAGGTGGAAGGGAACTTCAACTACAAAGGAACTATGGCTTCCTACCTCCAAATTATGTTTTATTAGGTATTATATTAATTTGTTAGGTAATACCTATTTAGTTCGGAAATTATTTTGATGTGTTAACCACGACTACCCCGAACCACGATGTAATGAAATCGGGTAAACAATATCCCATAATATACAAGAAATAGATGCAAGCAAAGGTCAAACAGCTAACAGTATAATAATATAAGGAATTTAGTTGATCGATGGCTGAAAAAAGTGTTGAGAAAGTTTTTTAACGAAATACTTGCATCAAATGAATACTTTTTCTTTCTTTCTTTCAGTGAGTATACCTTTAGGCCGGATCTTCGTCTCTACAAAGTCTTATCCATCCCTATTGTGAGAAAGGTCCCGTTGATTCTCAAATCAACAGCTCTCACACGTGACCGGCCCTCCGTAATCCGCCCTAAGCTCCCTTGAAAAATATTTGGAATCTGCTCGTCAGACGGATCCGTCGCAGGATATCCTGCCCTTAATAAAGATAAGAGATAACGAGCCAGTGCAAAAACAGGCGCTACAGTAATGTTAGGGACAGAAGGCTCGGTGCAAATGGTAAGGGTAGTTCCATAAAGTCTTAGAAAAGTTAGAGTAAATTGCTGCGACACGCTGCAGAATATTACAGCGGAAAACTAACCATTCGAACCATTAACAACATTAAAACCTACATAGTTTTTAACACTAAGATTCTCTTTTGATTACCTTCCTCCGTATACGCTACACGTGAAATGCTATGAAAAAAACCAGAAAGAAATTGCAGCTTAAAATGGTTCCCAAATATTTGTGAATTGAAAGAATAAAAGTTAGTTGGTTAAAAGGTGTTACTCGATGACGGATCGTGACACAATAATAGTCACTTAGTTCAAGTTCGCAATAAATAATTTGTTAAATAGACAAAGAGGAATAGGATTGGTGAATTTAGAGAAGGTGGGATATAATAAAATTAAATGATGCTCATTTGCGTTTTCCGGTACGCGGCCTCCACTCCAGAACCTTGCTGCCCCATCGGCCGTCAGTTCTGCGTACTATGTGCCCTGCCCATTGCCACTTCAGCTTGCTAATCCGTCGGGCTATGTCAGCGACTTAAGTTCGTTTACGGATCTCCTCATTTCTGATTCGATTTCGTAAAGATACATCTAATTGAGCCTACTTTCCGCGTCTAGTGCACGCGGTGTTTTCGAGCGCCTCACAGTGTTTTAAAATCACTTGGAAGCGGACATTTTTTGGTGAATAGATGACATGATTTAACAAGTAAATCTAAGTAAATTCCTAAAAGAAACCCGTGGTCTATCTTCAACAGCTTTCGAGAAAAAAAATTTTTTTTCGAGAAAAAAAATTGCAAATTTCTCAAAAGTATGTTCTCAAAATTCGGTGATTTTTTTTTCATGAGTNAACAGTGCGTAAACTGGCATCACCGTACGTGATACTACATAGTTCTTATTTCTAATCTCTTCGGACAAAGCCCTCGCATAATTATGATAGAACTTCACTTTTGAAGTTCGTTTAATCATTAATTATATCTTGTATAATGTTAGGCGCATTATTGTGTTCCGGCAGTTGGAGGTAAGATAGCCAGTTCCTCCGTGGTTGAGGATTCCGGGTGAAGCTCGCTTCCACCTTCGGCCTGATCGTCACTTACCATCAGGTGAGATGCAGGCCAAAGGTTCCTCGTTGTAGTTAAAAAAAAACGTATTTTTTAGTAAATTAAAAAAACTTACGCGAATGTAGCGCCGCAATGCTTGCAAGCGAACGTATGACCGCTGTGCCATTTTGAATGTTCTTTCGCCCTGTATCTGAAATTAAAAATGTATCATTATCATTTCAGCCAATGGCAGTCCACTGCTGGGTTTAGATTTTAATTTAAGGTGGTTAAACTGTTTCTTTTTATATGCATGCTGTGCTTACGTCGAGTACGGTAAATCAGTGTAAATTGATTTTATAGATGACCCACGCTGAACTGTCCCACCAAACTCAATGACAGGGGGGCGCCACCATCGTTCAACTATATGGTTTACAACATGGCAAACATCGGAACCAGCGATCCGGTATTGACGGTGGCGCCCCGCTGTCAATGTCATGCATAGGACAGTTCAGTATTTTGGAACTATACATTCATTACTTTTGCGTGACATTTGTTTGTACCCAGTTTTGTTTTGTAAGCCAAATAAAAAAAAGAAGGCCACTACTATCTTCTAGAGGTCGTCGGTGCATCGAGCAATATCCCTGCACTATGTTCCAAGGGTTAACAGGAAAAAAAACTTTGGGAAGCGAACAATAATACTCATTGTAATAATTATTTCTTCATGCCTACATAAATAAAAATCATGTTTTTAAGAGACTTCTTACCTAGACTTGGATACGAAGGTGCACAGCTTACAAACGAACTTCTGTTCGTGGGAGCTCGCGATGTGGGCTCTTAGAGACCTCGTGTGGGGAAACCGCATATGGCAGACCTCGCATTCGTGGATACCGCTGCTCTGAAAGATGCGAGGGCACTTTCAATCGGTGCATTTGGCGGAAAATAGACATTGTAAGCGCAAGTTTATGTAGGGTATGAGTGCGAAACGGAACGTAAGGATGTGTGAAAGAGAAGGAAGAGTATGTGAGTGTGACGTACGACGAAGTGTAGACGAACGACGATTGTTTTATTAGATTACTATTTTTATTATTTTCTATCTCGGGCAAATAAATACGTGGGAATTAGAACCGCATTTCAATTCATACATTTATATCCGTTGTCTAAAGCCCGGTCTGCGAGCACGTAGAATTTTGTCCAATGACCCCAAGCTACCCATCCTTATCGCTCGCGCGTAATTATATTGCTGTCGCGACTGTGCGACGGGCGCCCGCAGTGAGTGTGCGAGCGCGACAGCAACATAATTACGCGCGAGCGATAAGGATGGGTAGCTTGGGGTCATTGGACAAAATTCTACGTGCTCAGTGACCAGACTTTAGAAGCGTAGTGTAAAAATAAAATGTCCAAGGTTTTAAATATAAAAAAAGTGCGGGGCACTTGGCTCGTAGAGCTGAAGCAATGCTGACCAAAAGAACTATAAAACTTACCGGTTCATGCCTGGCCATGTGATTCTTGTACGTTGTGTCCGTTATAAAACCTTTGTAGCACATCTCGCATTTATAAAACGAGTTCAAATAGTTCGTTGAAGTCCTCCTTGATATCACTTCAGCCATTTGCTCTTCCTTCGTTAAAATCAACACATCAACTTCACCATTTGGGAAATCGTTATCCCAACTCTTTGGTAGTTTCAACAAGTCCTCATCCTGTGGTTTTGGAGATTCACTAATCGATTCCTCTTCTTTAATTGATTGAACGTCTTCAGCCGGTTCACATTTTTTAACTTTACAGGATAATGGTTCTTCGTCACTGGATTCTGATTCTTTCGTTTTATAATCCTGATCGTAGTCCCAATCCCAATCATCTTCGTCTTTGATAACCTGCTCATTGCAACTGATCACATCGTTGGTTTGTGTGGTGAGAGGGAACGGATGTAGGATTTTCAAGTTTTCAACATAGTCTGTTGATAGCTGAAAAGATCGTCATCATACGTTGATAAAAGTATGCCTCCTAAAGCCTGGTCCGTGAGCACGTAGAATCCCGTCCAATGACCCCAAGCTACCCATCCTTATCGCTCGCGCGTAATTATGTTGCTGTCGCGCTCGCACACTCACTGCGGGCGCCCGTCGCACAGTCGCGACAGCAATACACCGTGTTACTTTGCATTCTTGCCATATTCACAGAGATAAAAGTAGGNGTGCTTTATTACTCACATAAGTCAATTGTGTTACAACTTCAACAAAAGAACAGACCAAAAATCGTATTTTAACACACACAAAATAAGCCAAATTAAAATTTTTTTTTCTCGAAAGCTGTTGAAGATAGACCACGGGTTTCTTTTAAGAATTTACTTAGATTTACTTGTTAAATCATGTCATCTATTCACCAAAAAATGTCTACTTCCAAGTGATTTTAAAAGACTGTGCGCCTCCGCAAAAACATCGTGTTAGAGCAGTAAGCCACAGGCGCGCCTGGGCAGGCGACCTATTAGGGCTCTCATTCCCAGTGCTATGAAAAACATTGTCTGTGCAAAATAAGTTATCTTGAATCTTTATTTTACCTTTAATTTCCTTTTTCGGAATTAATTACAGTGAAAACTCTTTATAACGATTTAACAGCACTCTTCAAAACGTCTGACTTGCTTGATTTTAGTTGATTTACCTTGTTTCCTATCCGCTTTACCTCGTCTCTCCATTTAACGTCTACTGTCTATAACGTCGAAAATAGTCAGTTCCATAAGTGTCGTTACATAAGTTCACACAGTACAATGTACATTTCGATTTTGAGTTTGAATCTCATGTTAAATTAAAATATATAAAATTTGTTAGTTCCAATTCCTTATTTACATTCGCAATTTATCTCCTTGGTAAATTAAAATTTATTATGAATGCCTAAGTCGTGGTAGTATAAAAGCTAGAGCAATGGCGGGCGTCTTGTTTCCATAATCGCTAAGGTTTTCCCTCTGAATACTAAACTGAGGCTACGCTGGTTTATTTATCTTACAAATATTTTTACGCATAACCTCCGTCACGCGTAGGTTTATTTCATTCGTGGCCGTGACATCCCTGGCGTGTCTGATTAATTACGTTAACCGTTGTTACGATATCATGCTTGAAACGACCAACATACTTTAGGTATTTACCTAAATACGTAGCTATCTATTACATCATCTTCTTTTTTCTTTACATAGTGGTCCTAAAAAAGAAATTAAAAACATTTTCACATCCAGTTCGTTCGTTTCAGCCAAATGACGTCCACTGCTAGACAAAGGCCTCCCCCAAGGTTTTCCATAATGAACGGTCCTGCGCTGCCCGCATCCAGGCTCTTCCCGTGACCTTTACCAGATCGTCGGTCCACCTAGTAGGAGGCCTGCCCACGCTACGTCTTCCAGCCCGTGGTCGCCACTCGAGAACTTTCCTGCCCCAACGAATTGCTAAAATCAAGTGGCAGTGGGCGGGGCACATAGCTCGAAGAGACATCCAGTTGCAAGGAGCTAAATTAAGCGTGATACTGGGATTGTAGAACAAACAACTCGTCTATTTCAATCTTCAAACAGCGTGTCTGTTAATAAGAGACTAGAATTAAACAAACCCCCTGATAGTTGTGTCTCGCTGAATAATGCAGAGTGAATTAGAACTACGACTATTTAATTGGAATATTCAGAAAGCTTGTAATTTATGTAGACATCGTAGACGATGCTACGGCGCTACGGTCAGGGAAAGCATTTAGGTAGACTACGACTACGAGTATATCGTAGACACTGCTACGAAGAATGATGTAGCGCTTGGGGAGTAGTTTGTGTCCTTGGTTTTATTTATAAAGCTTTAAGCTACATTATTTATTTATTTATTTGATCACAACAAGGTTACATTGTAGCGTTCACAAAAACAACTTACAAAAATTATGCTAAGCATGAATAATTTTAGCGTGTCTTTAGCCCGTATCACAAACGACGCTTGCTTAAGTAAAGCAAGCACGAACGCACAGCGTTGAATAGAGCTCTGTGATTGGTTCGTGTGTCACCTTGTGCGTCCACGCGCACTGTGAGACGTCATAGTAATGTTTGTGAATACGGGCGTTAATCTGTATTTCTTGTCATGTGTTATAATAAAAATGCGCTAGTTTTTGTTTTTCATTCCGAATGCGACATGTTCACAAAATTCGTTGATGCGTAAAAATATTATACGCCGAGATAGAAGTATTGTATAACAGTATCCGTTCGTAGATTAAAAATGTCGCTTGCAAATGTGGCTGCACACGTGAGGCGCGGTAGTGTGACAACACGTTTTACTTTGGTTAGGATAAATATTTAATAATTCCACTATTTAACTTAAAACTAATGAAGCTAAATGATTTCATTCGCTGTCATGGATGTTGAAAGTGGCTTCTTATTTATTTTATTAATCATTATAGGTTATCAATGTCTGCGCGTGTACTTCTATTTCCCTCTAGATTCGTGCACTAAAATACATACAAAAGACATACAACCGCGTATTTATGACTGTTTATCGAGTATTCCCAAGCAACTATTAACAGAAATTTTCAAAACTAACGCCAACTTAACTCTAAACAAAAAAAAAACTTATTTATTACTCAAAAATAAAAGTGTGTCTGTGAGGCAAAGAAGCGAGGATGCTGCAGGATGCATTTCCTCGCTGAATAGCAATACTAAGCCTTTGTGCAAGGAAAGAGCCATCATTTAAATCCGAAATTTTAATTAATTTAGGGGAAATGGTCAGAAATAGTAATTTAGCATTCGGTCCCCAGCAACTATTTAGGCCAGCTTCTCGATGTGTAAGTAGGTAGGTTACATCGAATGTAGGGTATTTCTCCTAACTTTTCTTTAAGTTAGGTTGTATACATGGTGACCCTACATTGGTTAAAAATTGAATGCTTCCAAATAATAGGAGTCGGCGAATGCTAACCCTCACCATTCCGGTGGCTCGTGATAATTCCGTTGTTTTAGCAGATTCCGTTGCTGGGATGAACACTTTCCTCGTGTGGCACCGGGGTAAGTGACAATAACTGGTTTTGTGTTGAATATGTTGATTTGTTTCTTATTTTTGGGATTACTGAGAGATTAGTGTTGCAAAAAAAAACGTTTTTTTTCTGTTGTGAAAAAAAAAACGTTGAAAAAAGAAACTGTTTTTTTTCTGGACCATGTTTTTTTTTCAAGAGTACGAAATCCAGAACTTTTAAAAGACAAATACTTAAGAATACCTACATAGGTAATAGAGATTTTGATTTTATTTGAACGTAGTTGGCTTAGCGCAGTTGGTGTGTGTGACGGACGGAGAAAGTTCAATATCGAATTATTTAGTTTTTGTGCTATTCGAATGTTCTTTTCGAGTGTGATTACCAACTAAAATACCTGAGTATGCCGAAACGAGTAGGTTCAGACCTAAAATGTAAGGCAGAAAAAAAACAAATTTAGAAAAAAAAAACAACGGTGCTAAGTTTCTTTTCATGTTTTTTTTTTTTCAAAAAACTGATAAAAAACTAATTTGTTTTAGAGATATTTCAAAAAAGTAAAATTTCCTCGTCGTCTAAAGCAATGTTTCATACTTTTATCGAGTTACAACTGCATTAATAAACAAGTACTTATTATCTGAAGTAAGCACTATACTATTTGACAAATTAAAAGTATTTTACCATAACTGCGACAATGCAAACCGCTTTGCATGGAAGTGTCTATGTTGATGATTCAGTACGTTACATTGTTAATCTAGAAAATACATAAATATGCTTCTTTAGGTCATCTGTTCTTCAAGCAGACATACCGCTTTCATCATCTGTAATACGTAGTGCCTTGATGATGACATCCACAATAAAATTATGCCAATGGCCGATTGCCCATATGCCTAATATCGCCCTAAATGCATCTGTTCAGCAGTAATCGAGGCCGAATATAGCCGTCAAGCCGAACGAGCCGTTAACGTGATTGTCTGCTGGTAGCCACAGCAGCATATACATCAGTCAAGAAATTCCATTGGGTGTTAAAATCAATAATTTCAGCATATCTTTTCCCAAATAACTTACACCTGACAAATTAGTTTATATTAACTGTGGTATTATAATTTAGGTGAACACGGTTCAAATAATCAATTGCGAGAAAATGCTTTGTCATAAAATTCTTTGTACTACCTCTTTTGTAAATGAAAAGAGATCTGAATTCAGAATAATTGAGTCGTCTATCGCTTCAAATGTGCCACATACAAAGTCTTCTTATCGCTAACAAAAGATGTCAAATAAAGGGAAATTACATTACGGATACCTCTCATGATTTAAGCATCAGCAAAAATAACTCATTTAGAAGGTCTCCTGAAAAGAAATCAGGTGTGAAATAAATCCTCTGTGATTTTCCAACAATGGCTGAACTCGCTTATAAAGGCTTTAATAATAATGAGGGATTCGCGGCGGGCTCTTTGTTGGGCGAAATTTGTTTTACTTCAGACCTGCTTAGCGTCAGTTTGACAGCTGTTTGTTACTGTCATTCTAATACTTCGGTTACAGGCTTACGAAGTTACGAAACAGTCTTCAAGTAGTGTCATACGTGTGGTCCGCTAAGAGGGTCATTAGCGAATTAAAATAATAATATCCACATTCCACATAACTCATAAGATCACCCATGCTTTTAATGGCATATGGATAAAAGCGAGCCTACAGCACTATACAGTTCCGATCGTAATATGATATTATTAGGAGTGTTTTTTTCCTATAATTCATGTTTTATACTTTGCTTTATTTAGGTCACGGTTTATTACATGGCGAAATTCTGGTTGGATCGAAAATGCATCTAGGTACACCGATAGCAGTGTGCGCAGTAATTGCGCTGATAATGGCGATAGCGACATTTAATTACGCTGTCGCCAGCTGCGGCCGCACTACAACATCGATCTTGGTTATTTTGGATTGTCGCTACAGTAAATCACTGTAATATAGGCATTATTAATCATCAATGTTTCTTATGAACATAAAACAAAAGCTAGATAGAAGTTCTCAGGGCTATACCATCTTAATTTTTGGGTCTAACCCTGGAAAACAGTTGGCAAAGGTTACTTGGATTGAGTCTCTAAAAATCTTCAAAAAGCAATAAAAATCAAAAATATTATATTCAATTTAGATCACAAGTGGCAGTTATGAACGTCAAAATATAGTAAATAAAAAAGAGGTAGCCCTTATGGGGCACTTTACATGTCTCCTTATCTTTTGGGCCCTACCAACGCTTCGAGACAAACATTATTTATTTATTTATTTTATTTAATTACAAAGGTTTTATACCTTATTACATAATTATGGCAAGTGCTGAGAAGAAACGCCGGAATAAACGAAAACGAAAAAATCAAATTAATCTTGAATCAACTAAACATTTTTATTTTACCTAATCATGAAATCTAGTACGTACTTACATAAGTACCACTCCCTACCCCTTATTCCTCAGTTCATCCCTACTGTAACTCGCCTGAAAGTCGCAGCTCCCTGAATATGTTTTCACAAGTTCGTATCACCTGCGTCGTAGTCCCAAGGACTTCACAATGCCTAATTTGGGCCCATTTATTTGTGAATAAAGTTGGTCGTCGCGAGCAAACTTTTCGCTCCGCGTAATGAGTGCGTGCGGGGTGTGTTCATTAAAATCATTAGTGCGCAAATCGCGGCGCATTATAACTCGCTCTCGAGGGTACTCGGAGTTTATTCATTATATTTAAATCCACTCTTGGGTGGGGCTATGTTGATAGCGGAATGATACTGAAATGATTTTTGCGAATCAAACATTTTCTCGGAACTGTTCCAGTTTGACCTCTAATTAAACCAATAAATATAAGCACTACGAATGGATGAAGGATTTATAGTTTCAACATATCGATTTACTGAGGTAAAAGGAACTTCCTTTTTATCTGTTTTTACTTTATTGCGCGGCGACACAGGGAAGAGGTTATGTATTTATTTGTGAAATAACTGGGAATTTGTTCTCTATATTTTGTTTGCAAAATAATGATTCAAATTTTGACACATCCAGTAGTAACTAATGATTTATTTTTCTTTCCAGGTAAGTCACATAACCAATTTCCAGTCACACGACCAACATCCACGTAACAAAGGTAAGTCTTTCGCTGATATCGGCACCGCGCCGATCCTTATTCAAGAGCAGGGACGCGATACTTCCAGGCGCGGAATTATGCAGTCCCCCGGATTGGGATGAATATTTAACTGCCACCGGTATCGGTGAGGTAGGCGATTATCACACTGCGTCGCGCTCCGCCGCGGTACGCGGGACGACAGATTTAATCATTGTATGCAAGTACCTCAGTTTGTATAGAAAACACGCGCGGCACAACACACTGACAACGCGTCTGCGCGCGGGATTTTTTATATGAAATCACGCGGACCGCGGCGGAGCGCGGCGCAGTGTGATAATCGCCGTACTCTCGCTGGCTTACCGGTTGTGCCGATTAGGAGCGATTTTACTAATTGATGTTCACTTAAGGTTCGGCCAAAACAACGCGTGCAGGCAATGGCGATAGTGATCCTACTGATCGAATCTTTGTGCGTGTTTACTGAATGAAGGAGCTAAAGTTAATGAATGTTATCATTATGAGTTTTGAGCATCTTTAATTACTGCTGATAATTACTAGTTGTGCCTGCGACTTTGTACGTAATTCGCAACTATCAATAACTATAAATGTATTACTTCACAATCTAATTTCGCTTCTACGACTTCGGGCTCTCTAACTTTATTTCTAACAACTTTTACTAGTAGAAGCTGCTTTTAGTAACTTAATTTATTACTAGACATGATAATAAATAAACTACTGAAATCCATTCCAATTTTGTCGGAGTCAATATTCGAGGTACATGAAGCCTTTCAGAAGCAATCTCGGCTTCAGCCGTAATGTATTTGAGGGAATTACGCATGATTGATATTGCTTACCTTTTAGAAGCTCGTCTAGTGCACTATCTATCAAACTAATGTGTGGACACAGGAATTATTCATCGCACGCAGTAGTAAAATGTAAACAATGTACGAGTAAAAGTTTACATCCTTTGTTCAATATAATTTATAAACAGTTATAAGGGTTCTTTAAAGCTAATACTTCCACATTTAATCCCGTTCCTCAATTTAAACTGTCCCAAAATTCACAATGATACAGAAAATTTTAAGTATAGGTAAAAAGTGACTTTAAAATGTAAAAGGGATGAATTTATTGCAAAACTTGCGCAATGAATGTCGGAGGAGATATTTTTAAAATTAAATTACAATAAAATGAGCGAGTCGCCCACTCAGGTATTCATTTATGTGGGTTTACAGCACGCTACTGAATCCGTACGTAATGAGGGCTATCGTTTTAGCGCTCACCAGTTAGCGCCACTGTAGAGTAAGGTCCTGTCACTTGCTAGTAGCGAAGACAGTGGCGCCAACTTGTGAGCGCTAAAGTGGTAGGAGGACTATCGCATTTGCACTCATCAAGATGGCGCCACTGTAGAGTAAGGTCCTGTCAATCGCCAGGGGTGCCAACTGTTAAGTATAAAAACGATAGCCCTCATTATGCTACGAGGTTTTGTACTGTGAACTCGTAGCTCGTAGTCCCGTAGCACGTAGTTACGTAGCAGCTACGAGCGAGACTTATATTGCGCTTCGTAGCATTGAAAAACGCATTCATAGCGCGAATTCGCCCCAATTTGGTAAATGTGTTTTAATTAAGGTTCTATTCACTGAACTGCCTAATTACTGCCGTAGTTGAATGCCAATGTGTTTAAATATTTCAATTATTATTTAGACCGTTAATGTTTTTGTATTGCAAGTTTTTTTTGCATAAGAAATTTTGCCCTCGCATTATTCTAAAATGAGTATGTAGGAAATCTTACCTATCTTTTAGGTCACGTGACCGTAGGCTATAGTAGTGTTTATCTAGTCGATTTCTTCACCCTGCGTGGTAAGGCTTCGTCGCAGGATAAACATTATAATGGCAGGGCAGAACGCTGATCCCGTATTACCAGCTTAGTATCGTCTGGAATTAGCTCATAATACACATACGGTTGGTAGACCCATTTCCCACTGAGCATACGTTATTTAGGTTTCATTTTGTGTCGGGTATTATTATAATTATACTTCGTCGCTGCATCCTCGAGATTTTCATATTTACCAGGTAGTCCACTTCTCATTGTACTAGGCATCGAACATTTTAGAGCATACAATACAAAAAAGTACTTGTTATGACTCGATATCCGGCGGTAGTGGGGCACGCTAACGTCACACCCCTCCAACCGTCGAGTNCCTACCCAGTTTCAGTTGGGAGCTCAATTCTCGAGATTGTAGACAAGTATGTCTACCTCGGACAAACGATCCAGCTAGGTAGGTCCAATTTCGAGAAGGAGGTCAATCGTCGAATCCAACTCGGCTGGGCAGCGTTCGGGAAACTACGCAACATCTTTTCGTCCAAAATACCTCAATGCCTGAAGACTAGAGTGTATAACCAATGTGTGTTACCAGTGATAACTTATGGCTCGGAAACGTGGCCTCTCACTATAGGCCTTATACAGAAGCTCAAAGTTGCACAGCGTGCTATGCAGAGGGCTATGCTTGGTGTTTCTTTGCGAGATCGAATCAGAAATGAGGAGATCCGTAAACGAACCAAAGTCGCTGACATAGCCCATTGTCACTTCAGCTTGCTAATCCGTCAGCAAGCTGAAGTGGCAATGGGCAGGGC
This sequence comes from Ostrinia furnacalis, assembly GCF_004193835.3. NCBI lineage: Eukaryota > Metazoa > Arthropoda > Insecta > Lepidoptera > Crambidae > Ostrinia > Ostrinia furnacalis. The sequence goes on along the minus strand of NW_021137421.1, from coordinate 972,123 downwards.
ACATAGTACGCAGAACTGACGGCCGATGGGGCAGAAAGGTTCTGGAATGGAGGCCGCGTACCGGAAAACGCAGCGTGAGACGTCCACCTAAAAGGTCAACCGACGACATCGTAAAGGTAGCAGGGAAGCGCTGGACGCAGACCGCTGCCAATCGATCAACATGGAAAGCATTGGGGGAGGCCTATGTTCAGCAGTGGACGTCCTATGGCTGAAATGATGAAATGATGAGGTAAAAAGTGACTTTAAAATGTAAAAGGGATGAATTTATTGCAAAACTTGCGCAATGAATGTCGGAGGAGATATTTTATAAATTAAATTACACAAAAATGAGCTAGTCGCCCACTCAGGTATTCATTTATGTGGGTTTACAGCGCGCTACTGAATCCGTACGTAATGAGGGCTATCGTTTTAGCGCTCATCAGTTAGCGCCACTGTAGAGTAAGGTCCTGTCACTTGCTAGTAGCGAAGACAGTGGCGCCAACTTGTGAGCGCTAAAGTGGTAGGAGGACTATCGCATTTGCATTCATCAAGATGGCGCCACTGTAGAGTAAGGTCCTGTCAATCGCCAGGGGTACCAACTGTTAAGTATAAAAACGATAGCCCTCATTATGCTACGAGGTTTTGTACTGTGAACTCGTAGCTCGTAGTCCCGTAGCACGTAGTTACGTAGCAGCTACGAGCGAGACTTATATTGCGCTTTGTAGCATTGAAAAACTCATTCATAGCGCGAATTCGCCCCAATTTGATAAATAAATGTGTTTTCATTAAGGCTTCATTCACTGAACTGCCTAATTACTGCCGTAGTTGAATGCCAATGTGTTTAAATATTTCAATTATTATTTAGACCGTTAATGTTTTTGTATGGCAAGTTTTTTTTGCATAAGAATATAAAATGAGTATGTAGGAAATCTTACCTATCTTTTAGGTCACGTGACCGTAGGCTATAGTAGTGTTTATCTAGTCGATTTCTTCACCCTGCGTGGTAAGGCTTCGTCACAGGATAAACATTATAATGGCAGGGCAGAACGCTGATCCCGTATTACCAGCTTAGTATCGTCTGGAATTAGCTCATAATACATATACGGTTGGTAGACCCATTTCCCACTGAGCATACGTTATTTAGGTTTCATTTTGTGTCGGGTATTATTATAAATATCGTCATTTTCGTGTCGTGAGAAAAGCTTTTCAGGCTTATTTATCTACCATAAAGTAATAAAAAACTCATAAAACTCATTTATTTTTGCAAATAGGCTTTTAAAAAGCACTTTTACACGTCCCAGTATTAACCCTACCACTGTTTCGGGACAATAACTGGGCCAGTGTTGAGAAGAAGCAGCGCAAGAAACTCAGTCACTATTGTCAGCCTCCTTTTCAAGGGTTTACAGTCTTTAAAATATACAAATTATAGTCATAAGTATTGATGCGAGCTAGGTAGTTAAACATTCCAAACATTTTTATCTTTTATATAATCATCAACTTTATAGTAGCCCTTTTTCATTAAGGTGCCTTTGATATGTGCTTTAAATTTATGAATGGGCAATTCTACAACAATTTGTGGTAATTTATTGAAAAGTTTAATACATTTCCCCATAAATTAATTACCAATCTTATGCAGTCTGAAATTTGGAACGGCAAGTTTATTTTTGTTTCTTGTATTGAACTTGTGTAAATCACACACAATGCCAAGGAATACACTAGCCAAGCTGCCTTAATGTGAGTGTGGCCTAATGCTTTGACCGTTGACTTAGGCCGTTTCCACACTTTGACACCAACGTTGGTCCCAACATGTGGATCTATAAAATAGCTTGTCCGTTAACGTTAGTGCCAATACTATTTCTTAATCCACACGTTGGACAGGTTTCCTCGAACCCACCGCCTCCATTCCCAATGTGGCGAGTCCTCCGGGTCATTGACCGCGTCATGCTGAAGTGTTTTATAGTAGTCGCTACAGACCCTTTTATGGGCATTCTTATCCACAGGGAGTGTGCCCCTGCCGCCGGTCCTGTCTACACCTATTACAGTTTAAGGGGATTCACTTGTATCGTGGACGTTTTAAGGCAGAGCTAAATTCTCTTTGCTTTGGCCCTGTGTACATTCAGTGTAATTCACATGTAAAAAATTGTATACTCTTAGTTTTTGGAACGTATTTTTGTTCTTGCCAATGTTTTTTTAACTGTCACTCACCCATTCGTTCGTTCGTTCGTTTCAGCTGAAAGACGTCAACTACTGGACAAAGGCCTCCCCCAAGGATTTCCACAAAGACCGGGCCTGCGCCGCTCGCATCCAGGCACCTCCCGCGACCTTCACCAGATCGTCGGTCCACCTAGTAGGAGGCCTGCCCACGCAACGTCTTCCGGCTCTATTACTATTGCACTCACCCATTACTCAGACCTAAATAAACAAACAAACAAACAAACTGTGTTGTTTAGGTTCACGTAAGCGTCCATGAACAAATGTAGCCCTACATGTAAGTATTTGCACATTTTGAAATACCGCCCCAGTGGGATTACATCTTCTTCTTTTTGTTGATGGCAATGAACTTTTGTTTTTTTGTGATTACAACATACAGTCGCTAGTGTTTGTTCATTGTATTACTCGTAGGATATTATTAAACACTAGCTTTTGCCCGCGGTTTCACCCGCGTGAAATTTATTTTGTCACAGATCGTCATAAATTATAATATGTTATTCTGGGTAATAAACAATAATGCTGTAAAGTTTCATCAAAATCCGTTCAGTAGTTTTTGCGTGAAAGAATAACAATAATCCAGACATCCGGACATCCAAACTTTCGCATTTATAAATGTTATAATATTAGTAGGAAGTAGGATTAACATAGTACTAAGTATTTGCAAAATAATTTTAACAGTGACGTAAAACCTTCATGGCTGGTGCAATACCAATGTTAGCAATACCGATAGCTGTGATCACGTCGGCCCCGGGCAGCGCTATTTGTTTTTAATCATCGTTCATTTGTCGCCGCGCGCGCCGGCCATCGCTGCTAATTGCGCGATTGTTTATTCATACGACGCTTTTCATGAACTCGGTTAGGTGTCCATTTTGTAACACTATTTATTTAGGAAAACCAGGGTTTTACAGTGTGTAATAATGACATAAGATAGGCAACAAGTAAACCACTTATAGGTTCCCACGGGTAAAAAACAATTTAAAAAATTTAGTACACTACACCCTATACGTCCTTACCGAGTACATTATAAGCTCGTACATATACTATGAAAATTTATTTCTGCAAAGAAATTGTCCATAACAGTGGGTAAAACAAAGCTTCCTTTAGTAATATTTTTTTCCAAATTAAAACAAGGTCATCAATGTGACTACAAAACCCTTTCTAGACGCATATCACTATGTTTTCAAGCACCATTTATACACTTGCAATTATAACTTACGAAACCTGTTTAAATACGATAAATTACTAATCCCCATGTATCTCCGTAGAGATTTTCTGTGGGTTCCCAACATAGTTTTCAAAGCTGAACAAACGGCGGTAAACGTAACGAGTGTTGCCACACTAATTGCCTGCACTTGGCAGCTGTTTAATTATGAATAACAGCTGAAGTCCGCTTTGAACGTCCGACACATCAAAGCAAGCCGCAGTGGTCGCCGTTAGGCTGGCCGTAAGCGGAGCACGCCGGGAGTATTCCCAACACTTGTTCCCACCGCTGCACTCGACCGTCAATAAAAACTCAATCTGTGAAGGCCAAGTTTGTCACGGGGCGTAAGCTGAGCAGTGACACATTCAACGCAGACTAGTGAACTACTCGCTACAACATTGTCTGAACTACCAGATATGCCTCTTACTCAAAAAGAGATACCTGCAATAGTTAAACCCGAAATTACAGAGACCCCGTTTTCTCAGGTCTACTCGTTAGAGTATCAAAAATTGCCTTATCCTCATGCAATGCGGTTTTATGCATAACTATTGCATTGATACACAAGAATTTCACTAAGTTCATCGATCCAACTTTTATGCCAGCAGCATACAAGGATCGTATGTATTTTCTAGGTGTCTCTGCTCTATACTCTAACACCCAGTTTCACAAACGATGATTGCTTAAGTGAAGCAGCCACGCTATGCGAAGTCGAACGCACAGCCTTGAATAGAGCTCTGTGATTGGTTCGTGTGTCAAGAATTGTCTATGAATAGGTTTTTGGGGCCCTGTTCGTCCACGAGCACTGTGAGACCTCATAGTAATGTTTCGTTGCCGGTGTCTCAATGTACGCCTAGCCTTCGGGTCTAGCGTAGGCGCCTAGGGCGAGGCTTATAACTTGAGTTGCCGTTACATTTTCGCTAACTAGTAGTTTGAAGCACCTGCGTTTGTTACCTAACAAACTGTGTACCTACTGTTTAGTGAGTTTAAATTTATAATTCGTACTTATATTACAACTATCTACACTTTTCTTGAAAGAATTTTGGAATATGAGCATTTTTTAGGTAAATGGTGTCTGACATTTTAGGGTTACCTGAGACTTATTCAGCGAATTTGTAGAAGATGCCTTGAAATTATAATCCACACAAGAAGAATATTATGTGTTACATGCTCCCGTTGATCATCTGTCCGACTAGAATTAAAATGAAAGTCACGTCGACACTAAATATGTGACCGTGTAGCACATCTTACAGAAAAGGTGTTATTAACTTATTTGCTATACTTTCTGTTTAACTCTAATGTTGTTTATAAGTATTTGACATGAAAAACCTATCTTGAGGGGCCTGTACCTAATACTAAGGACTTAACTGCGACGTGAGGTGTATTCGAAAATATCAAAACACAAGGTTGTTTCGTATACAGGGTGGAATCGATAAGTGATCTCACTCGATTATTTCTAAACTATACAAGGCATCGAAAAACTTGTTACTGATCCTGAAAGTTGTTCACGAGCTCTTTCAAACGGTAACAATAATACAGAATAAACTGGAACTATCCGAAAATTCAATGTTTCTTCCACACTAAATGTATGCCAACCACACAATATTAGAAGTGTAATTTGCATTCTTATTTAAAATGATTTATGGAAAACATTAGTTTTAAGCTTTACTTGCTATAATATTATCAAGAGTTGAGTGCTATGACTGTGGTAGTACTAAATGTATGGAAGATGGAAACATTGAATTTTTGGATAAATACAGTTTATTCTGTAACCTATTATTGATACCGTTTGATAGATCTCATGAAGCACTTTCAGGATCAGTAACAAGTTTTTTGATATCTTGTATAATTTAGAAATAATCGAGTGAGATCACTTATCGTTTCCGCCCTGTATTTTCTGAAGTGACAATTACACGGTGACCCGGTGGCCGTATGCCCGGGCGCCGCCTGAGCGGGCAGAGGGCTCCAGCGTCCTCCGATAACTCCTCCATTTGCATTTTAATTGCTCGTCCTCCGCTAATACAGAAAAAACGTGTCATATGAATTTAAATTTGTTCGCGCCATGGGAATGCCGGGTTAAAAATAAAGATTCTGGATTAAGAGCAGGCCATACTGCTGAACTCTTAGGCTAACTTATGGCAGGCACTACTTAAGGGTCACTCCTAGGCTATGCTTTTATATTTTGATTATTATGTACAACTTTTGTAAGGAATATTATCTATACTAATATTATAAAGCTGAAGAGTTTGTTTGTTTGTTTGGTTGAACGCGCTAATCTCAGGAACTACTGGACCGATTTGAAAAATTCTTTTTGTGTTGGATAGCCCGTTAGTTCCTGAAGGCTTTAGGCTATATATCATCACGCTAAGACCAATAGGAGCGGAGCACCAATGAAGAATGTTTCAAATCAGTGATTTTTTTCCTTTTGAGAGCTGACGCTGCGTAAACGGTTAAAGTTTCGCAAAAATCATGTATGACAGGATTGTTCCCCTTTAAAAGTTCTAAAAAAAAGTCCGCGATAGTATATGTCTATCTTTTAAGGTTGGCTCATAGTAACCCTTTTTATGCAAAAATAAATCTGTTTTATATTAATGCATTATTTGCGGAGGTTTTTTCATTAACATGATATTAATCCTTATCCAAATAAATAAGTTATTCATCACAAGTATTTAATTTTAAACATACTAGCCCTTTACACCATTCGATTCCAATAAATATCTCAGGAGTTATCGCAGTTTTAAAATATCATCGCAGCAAAATAATGATCAAGTACTGCGCGCGCCACTGATGGATCAATGCACAGCCTAAACCGCTGATCGTAGAGACCTGAAACTTGGACGGTGTGTTCTTTGTAAGACGTAAGCATCTGATAAGAAAGGATTTTCCAAAATTCTACCCCTAAGGAGATAAAAAGGGGGGGCAAAGTTTGTATGGGATAACGAGATTCCTTCGTTCAATTCATAAGCATTCTATAACAGAATTAATGGAAGATGTGTTTCGTATTTTAGTGAAATGCACCAATGCTAACTATGTTAAAAAGGGGTAGAAAGTTATTTTCGTGGTGATTTGCTTCAAAGTTGATATTAATTAGGTACTCATTAGTGCATTTTTTTTACAATCATGTCATGTTAAAGACTATCATACTCTAGGGGCCTCCACTTAACCTCGGAGTGGGTGCCCGCTGCGTGCGCTCGCCTAACAATGCAGGCACCTGCTTGCGCTCTGTACATAAACTCATTTTCGCGCGAGAGTTTTGGCGGAGGCCCTTGAGGTAGTGGGAGTAGTCTTGAGGAAGAGCTCCTTCTCACACGGCCAGTGGCATGCTAGAAGCTTGGTGATTCTAGCACCCGTAGGAAAATAAAAAAAAAGTTTACCAATAATACTGCGGTAGGTGTAGTTTTTGATTTCGTTGTAAAAAGATAATACCACCGATCAAAGGCCGAGCTGCATATTCATAAAATATAAGAAAATTTTATTNCTGACGCTGCGTAAACGGTTAAAGTTTCGCAAAAATCATGTATGACAGAATTGTTCCCCTTTAAAAGTTCTAAAAAAAAGTCCGCGATAGCATATGTCTATCTTTTAAGGTTGGCTCATAGTAACCCTTTTTATGCAAAAAGAAATCTGTTTTAAATTAATGCATTATTTGCGCAGGTTTTTTCATAAACATGATATTAATCCTTATCCAAATAAATAAGTTATTCATCACAAGTATTTAATTTTAAACATACTTGGCCTTTACACCATTCGATTTCAATAAATATCTTAGAAGATATCGCAGTTTTAAAATATCATCGCAGCAAAATAATGATCAAGTACTGCGCGCGCCACTGATGGATCAATGCACAGCCTAAACCGCTGATCGTAGAGACCTGAAACTTGGACGGTGTGTTCTTTGTAAGACGTAAGCATCTGATGAGAAAGGATTTTCCAAAATTCTACCCCTAAGGAGATAAAAAGGGGGGGCAAAGTTTGTATGGGATAACGAGATTCCTTCGTTCAATTCATAAGCATTCTATAACAGAATTAATGGAAGATGTGTTTCGTATTTTAGTGAAATGCACCAATGCTAACTATGTTAAAAAGGGGTAGAAAGTTATTTTCGTGGTGATTTGCTTCAAAGTTGATATTAATTAGGTACTCATTAGTGCATTTTTTTTACAATCATGTCATGTTAAAGACTATCATACTCTAGGGGCCTCCACTTAACCTCGGAGTGGGTGCCCGCTGCGTGCGCTCGCCTAACAATGCAGGCACCTGCTTGCGCTCTGTACATAAACTCATTTTCGCGCGAGAGTTTTGGCGGAGGCCCTTGAGGTAGTGGGAGTAGTCTTGAGGAAGAGCTCATTCTCACACGGCCAGTGGCATGCTAGAAGCTTGGTGATTCTAGCACCCGTAGGAAAATAAAAAAAAAGTTTACCAATAATACTGCGGTAGGTGTAGTTTTTGATTTCGTTGTAAAAAGATAATACCACCGATCAAAGGCCGAGCTGCATATTCATAAAATATAAGAAAATTTTATTTTCATGTTTATTTAACCTTTAATATTTTTATATTTTATAAGTATTCAAACATTTAGATAATAACGTTAAAAACATTTAAAAATCGTATGAGAACGTTTTCGACTTCTCCGCGGACGAAGTCGCGGGCAAAAGCTATTTGTAAAATAATTAGACTAAATTATTAAAAGTGCCTACCCAAAGTCATTATTCCACGCGGACGAAGTCGCGGGCACAGCTAGTTTTGAATACGCTTCCGAAGTAAATATTTGTAGTGTGCGTGATTCGCTGAGGCACTATAATCTAGAGGTCAACGGATTCGTTATTAAACGAGCAAAGTTAATGAAAACATGTTTACTAAATCTGATATGTACGTAAGATTTTGCCTTCACCGATAATAGCACCATATTGTTACCTACTCAAATGTTGGTATTACGATAATTATAGTTTCTGATTCGATGCTTCAGTTTATACCTACAAAATACCAGACATTCTGCAATGCAATGTAATTTAAGTGAAGTAGGTGTAACAATGTGGCGTCAATTTCACTAAGTAAACAGAGTGCCCCTTCTGTATAAGTACCATCTGTGAGGCTTGTAGCAAAAGCAAGGAAATTCGATGCTCCTGCCGAGTCAGTAATGTCTGCGAGATGCAGCAAATATTTACAGTTCCGCTTCGTTTCGTTATCGTGTTACTGCAGGGCTACTCTGTAACGCTATTTATGTAGTTTCGGGTCTACCTGTCACCGTCGCTCATGCTGGCATTTCGCTTTGTGTGAGAGGGATGGCAACGTTCGAAATTTTGTGTAACGTTTTTCGTAATAACCCCGCTGGCCCGGGGCAAGCCACCACGTCGCGGTCGCATCACGCCGCTCTTACTAACCATTAGAGCTGTCAGAACACTGATTCATCTCAATTTACTTGTAAATTGCACGCCGTTGTTATGGACTCAGAATAAATAGCAAATATTAACCAGCTCCGCCTATTGGGTTACTAGGGACCACAATGCGGGTGAATCGTGCTGCGCTTACTCTGTAAGAAGGTTGCCACACGTTGCTCTCACAACGTAAAAATAAGATACCTACAGGTAACTAAAATAGATATATTTTGGTCATTATAATTAATAAAATCAAATTATTTTTAGCGCTATAAAACAGGTTTTGGTGCTTGATTGTCTTTTTATAAAGTCATTAGGAGTTTAATCAGAATGTCTTTAAACAAATTATAAGGAGGTCGGTTATTGTACCTATCTTCCTGGGCATACCAGTCTAGTAAGGTACATATCAGCATTTAATACAGCTATTTTCTAGCTGAAACAGTCCTGAAATAATAAGAAATGTGTAATAACTCAAAAATATTGTTTTGCTCAGACAATAGGTACCCCTATCACGTGGCATAAGCCACGGGCGCACCCCATCAGCCGGCGGCGCGGACAGATTGACTATTAACGCCGTCGTCATAAACAACTGCTGACGGCTATGAGCCAATTTGACTTAAATGGTCGCAGCCTAGTCAGTTGCAACTACACTGGTCATCACAAAAATCGACCCTCCCGCGACAAGCACTTTCAAACGTATGCATGCATCCCCACCTCCCACCAATATTGGCACCATTTAAAAGCCTAGTTCTAAACTTCATTTCATTAAAGGAAAGGTTTTTACCCCAAAAATGTGTCTGTAGAAGAATCCAGAGTCACTTCTTCAAACAATATGTAGTTACGCTTGAGCCAACTTTTTTGGCAATAAAACTGTTAAGTTGGGATTAATCGCTATCCATCTGTTAAAGAGGACACGTGAGATCATTATTTGGTTTTATAACCATAAAAATTGGTCTAATTGATCCCAGAGGTGAGCCCAAAGTGAGGTCTTTTTTCAAGTCACATTTATTGTATATCGCGTTTATGTTAATCGTTTATTAAGAAATTAAATGTGTTTTTCTTTAAGGGTATTTATTGGGCTTTCAAATAACACCAATATTGTTGGGGCACCATGATTGTGTCAGTAGAAACGAGTTTTCCTGTAAAACGTAGGTGGGCCGATTTTTGTGATGACCAGTATGAAATACCTTTTTATTAGAAACTTGACCAGTTGACCACCGCTCATAGCGAAAGTAGAGCTCATCACAAACGCAGTGGCCAGCTTATTACAGAAAATTGTTAAGCTACGAAAGCGTCCAATATTCACAACATTTATAAGCTACAATCAAAGCTTATTAATAAGGCACTGTTTTACATAATTGATGACTTTCAAATTAATTAGTTTCGTGGTTGGGGTCATATAGTTGTTTTTAATGTTTATTGTAAACACCACCTAATTAAAATGCCAAGTTAAATTGTGAAAATCTGTTTCAAAGCCTTTCAGTTGTCTTTCTAAATGCATATAATTTTCAATAGAGACACCCGACAGACTGGCTAAGTTATCCTCGGGCGTTATTAACTTAGTCTCACTCTCAGATACTGTCTTGTATAGCATTGAAGTGGTTTAAACATATCTGAATCTAGTATACGAGAAATCTGTGTTATACACGTATAAGATTTATGAAGTTTATTGCCGACACCGAACATTACTGAACATAAAACTTTGACCCAACATTCTTTAAAATACTTATTCAGCCTTTTCCCACCACTAAGGCCTGATTCGATCAAACTTATCCGAGAATAACTTCTGGTATAACTGGCACATTAACAGTTTCAGTATGGGAAAATATAAAAACTGTCAATTTATTCTGAGATTAATATTTACTCTTGGTTGGTCGAATCGATTCGACCAACCAAGAGGGTGAACCCTAAGAGTTATAAAAGCATGCTGTTTCTCATAAAACTCCACTTTTCTTCTCCGATCTTCATTTACTTAATGCAATGTCGAAGTAAAATGCATAAATTTTTGCTTCATACCCTTTGAAAAGAGTTTATATTCAAGGAGGAAGCTTAGTGTAAGAACTTTTTAATAACCTCGCATATAAAGGAAGGTTCATATCTTAGAACGCTCTGCGGATAACATTTTTAAAGTTCAATAGTGGTGATGTGCAACCAGTTTTATAAGCTGACCGACTAAGTATATGAGAGATTATCCTTTACTAGTTCAAAGATTGATGCATCTAAAAGTGCGACGTAACGTGGCGTGCTCTGTTGTGTGTGGACTAAGACCGAGTCGAAAACGAACTGAAAATTTAAACTCCAGTTAATCTACTCTGACTTGGTCGGCAATCGTGCAATGTATATTAAAGGTGACATGAATGAAAGTAGAGCTAAATGTAAACGAATGAATGGCAAGTCTGGCTCGTGTAGCTGGCTGACCGTGCAGCCGGGCTGAATACTGGCACTAATTAAATAAACCAGACTTGACTTGCTGAGTTTTGTATAAATTTATTTTATGTAAAATATAAAATAATGGACTCTTGACCATCTTAAGCCATCAAACTCCAAGCGGTCGCATAATCAGGAGAGACATTTCCAAGCTGGATAGTATGGGTGCTAGAGTGAGTTACCACGCTATGACAGAGCCACGATAGGTATTAACTACTACACCACGGACCACGCTTATTGCATTGAATAACAAAATGTATCGGCATGTCATGTCACAGCATATCATTATAAAGTAATTGACATACAATCATTAAAATTTAATATAAGTGTTGCATCAAAAACGCGTTGAACCACAGAATAATAATAAGTACTACGTACAGAAGTTTTACTTCGCGAAGGTATTTAAAAAAATGTATGCTCAATGTCATTAACTATATGGTGTAGTTTTGCCTGTCTCAAGAGTCAAGCACCATTTTGTTGACAAACGTCAGTGATCGGCACTGCGCCGAAGCTATAGGGCTGACTTCGGTAAAATGATGTCACGTGAGGTGCCAAACTGCGGAAAATGGCGGAAGAAATACATGATTTAGCATGAATTATCATGAATAATACTAACTACTTATTTACCTCTCAGTGTCTTGAGGCAATTTAAAAAAGTACATTCTGTGTTTTTATTATTATTTAGGCAGTTAAATACTGCACAGTATTTAGTACACCATTTTCTTTAATTTCTTCCATCATACACAAGAATACGCGTGCGTGAGTCAATGTTCGCTCCTATGTGAGGCCTTGTCGAATAGTATCCTGTAGGTGGGCCATCGTGCGTGTTTTGTTTTCGATGTAAACTCGCGAAGATGAACAGGCCTGGTTGAACAGATATTTCAAGAGGTACATTTGACTAGGTACTAGGCAGGTATTTAGAGCCAGTTCTGCGTCTGAAGCCTTCTGATTAAACCCCATTGTTTGCCGGTATCAGCCGGTCGGTGTGCTGACCAGATATTTGCAGCCTGAATGCAGCTGCTGATTATATACCTCAGAGCTTCACAACCTTCGTTTCTGTACTAACTTTGTACATATCGTGAAAATTACATTGGACAAGTTTTTCCAGTTAGTACTTATTTTGTAACTGGAAAAAAGTTTCAAATCTGATTTCAGATGACAATCAATGAAAACGGGTGATATATCCATTACCACTAGTTGTAGAGTTGTAGTCGCTATTGCCTCTCATTTTCAATCAATCTATTAACTTGATTAAGCCCTGTTACTAGATTTCGTCAAAGTTGAACGACAAAACTTTAATTAAGTTAATAAGAATCTATAAAGTCAATAGCACGGAGAAGAAATTGTGATCGTCGTTAATGGAAGAGCTTTCACTGAGACTTTCCCAAGTTCTGGGAACTCGAAGTAAATCCAGATCGAATCAAAATTAATGCTAGAATCGCCGGTAATTTTCAGTGTAAACCTGAAAACCCATTGAGAACGTGCGACGCTGGCCAAACAGTTCACGTGAAGCTGGTTCTGTTTAATCACGGTATTCAAGTAACTTTATTGAGTAGGTTTCTATGTAGACCGACGATCTGGTGAAGGTTAGTACCTAGATGCGGGCAGAACAGGACTGGTTGCTATGGAAATTCTTGGTGGAGGCATTTGAATGTCATTTAGGTGAAACAATGCACAAAAATCGACTTTGATAGAACTAATAAATAGACTCAATATGAAATAATCAATTAAACTTTAGTAGATAGCTTTACATGCTCTGAAACCATATGTCAATCAACATATTTACATTAATTCGTAATACCGCACCAAGACAATGAATGTGTGTCTTCTACGCAAACACAATTACGGTGTACTGTTTAGTTAACGTCGTCAATAAATGCTACACGCAGGCAATCAAAATGTCTGAGGATGAGCACTGTCGTATAGACGGCTACAAAAGTAAACGGCCATGTAGCCGCAGACGTGAGACGTAAAAAAGCTGTAACTTAAATAGTAACGGTACAGTACTAATGTAATTAATATGCTTTATAACACATTAGTTTCTGCATTGCTTACATAAATTGGTATTCATGTTTTAATTGATTAATTCAATAAGCCTATGTTCAGCAGTGGACTGGACGTCCTGTGACTGAAATGATAATGATGATGATTAATGAAATAATATCCATCGCCTGGCTAGTTGTTTACGTATCAGACTACTAGATACTACAGAAATAACTAGTTATAATGTAATGTTAACACATGCTAATTATATTGCATGAAAAGATTTTTTTTTATGTGACAGGAGGCAAACGAGCAGACGAAAGTACAAAAAAAGTTTTATGGCATCAATAAATGATTTTTTTTAAGTAAAATCATTCTTATACAGGGTGTTAGGTAAATGGGTATATGAGCCGACACTAGCCCATGTTAACATGATCATATAAATGGTATGGTGAAGGCAGAAAATTGATATCTTCATTTTAATTATTTTAATTTTCATACAAATCGAATGTTATAAAATTTATTTTGTATGAAAATTAAAAAAAAATNAAAAAATTAAATGATGATATCAAATTTCGGACTTCACCATACCATTTATATGACCATGTTAACATGGGCTATTGTCGGCTCATATACCCATTTACCTAACACCCTGTATAAGTATCAAAACTATTGAGCTTTTCTAATCTGTAATTACGTCAAAATTAGTTAAAGAGTTTCATTTGAGCTTCCATTATTTTTTCGGCCTCGGGTTCAGGAATTTTGTCCCTACAGAAATAAGACAAGTCTGCGCCTAAAACAAGCTATTCAGTCTTCTGTTGACAGTGCCTTAAGATTCAAAGTTGTTTTTGCTAAAAAAGTCTCAGCCAGACTAATCAATTAAAGCTGCCTATTATTAGAGCTTTTCGTTGCTTATTATCCGTTGATCCGGTCCATTTTCTTTCGAATATAATACCTTCTTTTTAAATAATTACTCTACATTTTGCGTTGAAAAAAAATGTATTGATGATTTGTGATGATATACAAAAAAAATACTTTATTTGTATATGGTATGAAATCATCATCATCATCATTTCAGTCATAGGACGTCCACTGCTGAACATAGGCCTCCCCCAATGCTTTCCATGATATGAAACTTATGAAAGGCACCTAGAAAAAGTCCAACAAATCGATGGCAACAACATAAGCCGTAAAGCATACTACTATATCCGCGACAGTTTCGCAATTTTCCGCAAAACTTTGCAAGCGATACCCCGTTGGGAACGGTTACCGTTTTAAATTCGTTCAGTTTTTTATTTATTACATTATTATTTACTAACTTTTATTTTGCAGTTAATGTCACCTGTGATTTGTAAATAGTTTTAATTTTTCAAGGTAATCGAGGCAACCTTCAGTCAGCGTCAAATAGATCAACACCCAAAGTAGTCAATAAGTTCGCAACACGTCTTTGTTACAATAAGAATAAGGTTGGGTTGTCGAATTACTGGCCACATTGGGTGCCACGAACTATTTGACGCTGACTCTAAACATAGAAAAACTATTTTTTATGGGAAGCCTTTTTAATTCCAGAATTGTACCCTTCCCAACTCCATCGGATATCAGACGTGCGTTCTTATCAGCCGCCTATCAGACGGTTTGGTACGTGCAGTGCGTATCCGATGGCTATCGTCGGCAAAGGCGACACGCACCGGGAGCGTGCGTGGACTCTATAAGTTGCGCCTGTCTGTGTATTTACATTATATCCGATTAAGTTGCAACGACAAAGTTATGGCTGTTTGATAATGTGTTTTGCGTTCCTGAAAAACAACGATTGCCGGTATAAGAGGCCAGCTAGAAGAGACAAGTGAGATGTTTTCTTATCGATGTAGTTTTCCGACGTGACTAAGGCCCGGTTTCCACCAAGGCAGAGCGGGGCGTAGAACTGTTACAGATTTAATTATTCAGGAACCAGGAAATTTGATTGGTTTTTCAAAACACTCGTTGTGTAGAAAGTAAGCCTTCTGCAAAGTGTTATGTGCATGTAAGCTCTAAATAAATAAATAAGTCAAGTGGACTATCTATGCAGACTATTACTGTCGTCATAGCATTCTATAGTTGAGGAGAATACTTCACTAATTTGTCATCAAGATAAACTTGTTAAACTATTGTTTGTGAAAAGCGTGTCAACTCAAATACTTTCGAACAATCCAAATACTTTTGAAACAGTAATGTGCCTCTTCGCCCAGGATGCAAGCCCTCAGCCCCTCCCGGCTTCCGGTCGCTGAGAGGTCCTCATTGTCTCAAATTAGCCCTCAAACCTTCCCGTGGAATGAGGTTACATAATGTCAAGGATCATTTTATTTAATAGCTATACAATGGTGAATTAATTTCTGTTTACTGTCCCATTTATTGTCCCGAAGCAGTGGTAGGGTTGAAGTAGTAAGGGGACGTGGAAAAGTGCCGTTTAAAAGCCTATTTGTTGAAAATAAATGACTTTCATGACTTTTAATATGCTTTTCCCCTTAACAAATAGGACCTTCAATTATGTAAGAACTTTTAGGGATACATAGAAATCATATGATGTCTTATTATCCGAGAAAACTTTGGTGCATAGAAACAGTTTTGCATAGAGGAGAAAAAGCGCAGATGTGAGGAGTTAGGTCTTTAAGAAAACCTTCGTTTTCATATGTACAACAATGTAGCTAGCATGATGGAAGAAGCATTTAGAATCAGCGTGGCAAAAGGAGGTAAAGTGATTTTTGGAATTCATTTATAGGGACTTACTGCGAATCCGATGGGGCGTACAAAGTTTATGTTATGATTCTAACTGGAATATACTAATTAGATACACAGAATTATAATGTGCAATCACAAAATTTCGAATGAAATATTTAGCAGCCCTGCAGCATTGCCCCCATGGGCTTAACGTCGCGCTGCCGGGTTAGCCATGGAAATTGTTTCAGCGCCAAATTCTGATTAGCGGCGCGCCAGCGGCGTCAAACGAATACGTCGCGAGTCGGAAAATTAACACAGTGGAGGAATGAGAGAAGTCTCTGTACGTAAAGTATGTTATTGTCTTTACAGCTTCTCTACGATATCTTCACCTTTCTGGTTTCTCAAAATTCAAATAAACATTAGTCTTCTTTCTTAATAATTAACTTTTAAAAAAAANTCTTTCTTAAAAATAAAGTTTTATTTTATTTAGCACCTTCGGAAATATCATTCATGGAAAATA
Source organism: Ostrinia furnacalis (assembly GCF_004193835.3). Lineage (NCBI taxonomy): Eukaryota > Metazoa > Arthropoda > Insecta > Lepidoptera > Crambidae > Ostrinia > Ostrinia furnacalis. Next base: position 955,736 of record NW_021137421.1, on the reverse strand, counting down.
TAAAAATAACCTAAGAATCCACCCAATCAGCATAATGTCGTGGTTCTCTTTAGAGGACGCGCTGGTTTTCAGGTGAATTATTTAATGGAATAATTTCTTAAAGAAGACTTACGCCTTAAAGAAGATGATTGTGGATTTTCATTTGCTTTTTTGCGCTAAAACCAAGCAGCAAGCCTTCTGCATGTAACTCCATCCGGAAATTAATCTCTTCTCTGTGTATACGTACAGCTTTTTGGCACAGTTGACGGGGTGGCGAGGATATGCGTTTAATTTCAAAATGCTGTTTGTCCCGGTTATTTTTAGAAACCACCTTTAAAGGGTTAAATTATGTTTTTTCAACATAACTTTTGTTCTAATAACAACGTTTGTTTATTTGATTATAACTACTATTTTTGATATCATTAATTCATGCTGATTTACATAACTCTATTATCCTTTCATCCCGTGTGGGTACATATTTACGTGTCTGTATAGGTCTGTACAGGCACATATTTAACTTTGTAATTTAAAACAACGCCAACGTTATATTAAGTTCATTTTCATTCAATCTAAATCGTTATTTCACAATCATATCGCAATAGCTTTTAGAAACATAACTTCATCTTCAAATGAAAAGTCTGCCCGTGATACTTGACTCACGTATCACGTATCAAGCCTCACGAGCCCGGATTATGCCTCTGTAGTAAGAGCTCTGTCTGTGAACGTCAGGAACTTATCAGCTGACACATGCATGCACTCAGCTTACAACTGGACGGTCCCTCCTTTGAGGGTTTAATCCTTATTTGCAGCCACCAGTCTGAATGACTTAAGTTTGGTACATACTGTAATTAAAATGCCGTTTTAGAGCTTTTCTGTATTAGGGTAACCAGTCTTGTGAGTCACCTGATGGTAAAGGATCTCCACTACCAGAAGAGTTAGTAAACAATGCGTTTGTTGTTTAATTTTCTTTTTTTTTAACCATTTACCTTGTTGTATTTTGGCCCGATTCGACCAAACTTTTATCCGAGAATAACTCCTGGTATATCAGGAGAATTTTCGAGAGAATTTCAGTATGGGAAATATGTCGAGATGTCAAATAACTGATGATTTCTTCTGAGATTAATATTTAATCTTGTTTGGTCGAATCCACCCTTAGTAGGGACTAATTATGGGGTATTTTGATAAGTCGTTGTCGTCGTTTACGTTTATGAATTTGTTAATTTGCTAATAAAATGCTTGTGTGCACTCTACACACCAAACCCGACTGGCCAACTTCATTAGGAGTAGGTTCACCACAATAGTCCAGTTATTGTGTGACCGGAGTCAGTTTGCCAGAGTCTTGTCACAGTAACGGGCATTCCTCCCGAGAACGGGATTATGCCGCTGTACAGTAATTGCATTGTCCCGATGCTTCCCTCCGCTGGGACGGGACGTTATCGGCCGTCGCATGCATGCACTCGCATAATACACTGGCCCGCTTTTGAAGATCCAAACTGTATTTGCCTAGCCTAACCTAAAGAACGTAAGCTTAACGTTCTGTTATGAGCCTCAGAGGATTTAGGTTTTTAAAAAGTGAAAGTAACTTAACACCAGATGCAATTGTGGTCATATATCTGCCTTGTTATGCATTAAAAAAAGTTAATTATTACGTTGAGAAAACCATCTAGCTCGGATGATGGAAGACTGGTGACAGAATGCGAGGGATCACGAACTATGGGTGGGTGGAAAGTGATAAGTGTCCAAAAGGAGAATGCATGTGTGCAGGAAAGGGTGCATAGACTATCTAAAACAGTTCGTGGAACTGTGAACTGGAAACTTTTTGACATTGACATCATTTAGTTTAGACCATCCCCCTTAGACAAAACGCACTTTTTGATCGAATCGAAAATCGAATCCGTCAAAACTCCATACAAAAAAGGGGCTTTTCGACCACTTTGCGACTGGTTTGCGATTATAATTTGCACTTTGTCTAGACCCACTTGTATAGATGACCCACGCTGAACTGTCCCACCAAACTCAATGACAGGGGGGCGCTACCATCGTTCAACTTTATGGTTTCCAACATGGCAAAAATTGGAACCAGCGATCCGGTATTAACGGTGGCGCCCCGCTGTCAATGTCATGGATAGGACAGTTCAGTATTTTGGAACTATATATATTGTCAACGCTTTGGCTATTTAAGTTCGAATAATTAAAAACTTAGTCATCTATATCTATACTTATAATAAATCTGTAGAGAGGTCAATTCTGTACATGAAATATATTTTCAAAATAACTATCAGGGGGTGATTAGTGATCGATACTGATGCCAAAAATGCAATCAGTAAAATTTTTGTCTGTCTGTCTGTCTGTATGTTCCTTATAGAAACAAAAACTACTTGACGGATTTTAACGAAACTTGGTACAATTATTCTTCGTACTCCTGGGCAGGTTATAGGATACTTAGGAATTCCCACGGGCACGGGAGTTAGCGGGAAAAAACATTTGTATGAAAAATTTAAACCGCTTAAGTTAGACGCTTGAAATTTGGCATGCAGGTACCTTAGTAAACTCAAAGCTTAGTTACAACAGGATATTGCAAAATTCCCACGGGAACGGGAGTTAGCGGGAAAAAACATTTGTATGAAAAAATCTAAACCGCGTAAGATAGATGAAGGGGGTAAAACGGGATCCACGCGTACGAAGTCGCGGGCGGCCNAGGGGGGGGGGGGTCATTAAGAAATGACGATAGGATGATTGTAGGGGGGGGGGTCTAAAATCTGAAAAAATCGATGACGTAATTTATGGACGGCCCCTAAGATTCAAAGTTGTCTTTGCTAAAAAAGTCTCAGCCAGACTAATCAATTAAAGCTGCCTATTATTAGAGATTTTTGTAGCTTATTATTTTATCCGTTGATCCGGTCCATTTTCTTTCGAATATAATACCTTCTTTTTCTTTCTCGATTAGCAGGACATTTTCTAGGTGCCCTTCATATCATGGAAAGCATTGGGGGAGGCCTTTGTCCAGCAGTGGACGTCATTTGGCTGAAACGAACGAACGAACCTTCTTTTTAAATAATTACTCCACATTCAAACTGGTTTTGCGTTGAAAAAAAAAATTGTATCATCATCATCATCATTTCAGCCATAGGATGTCCACTGTTGAACATAGGCTTCCCCCAATGCTTTCCATGATATGAAAGGCACATAGAAAATGTCCTGCTAATCGATGGCAACAACGTAAGCCTTAAAGCATACTAATACATCCGCGACAGTTTTGCAATTTTCCGCAAAACTTTGCAAGCGATATCCCGTCGGGAACGGTTACCGTTTTAAATTCGTTCAGTTTTTATTTATTACATTATTATTTACTAACTTTTATTTTTCAGTTAATGTCACCTGTGGTTTGTAAATAGTTTTTATTTTTCAACGTAATCGAGGCAACCTTCAGTCAGCATCAAATAGATCAACACCCAAAGTAGTCAATAAGTTCGCAACACGTCTTTGTTACAATAAGAATAAGGTTGGGTTGTCGAATTACTGGCCACATTGGGTGCCACGAACTATTTGACGCTGACTCTACACATAGAAAAACTATTTTTATGGGAAGCCTTTTTGATTCCAGAATTGTACCCTTCCCAACTCCATCGGATATCAGATGTGCGTTCTTATCAGCCGCCTATCAAACGGTTTGGTACGTGCAGTGCGTATCCGATGGCTATCGTCGGCAAAGGCGACACGCACCGGGAGCGTGCGTGGACTCTATAAGTTGCGCCTGTCTGTGTATTTACATTATATCCGATTAAGTTGCAACGACAAAGTTATGGCTGTTTGATAATGTGTTTTGCGTTCCTGAAAAACAACGATTGCCGGTATAAGAGGCCAGCTAGAAGAGACAAGTGAGATGTTTTCTNACGAAACTTGGTACAATTATTCTTCGTACTCCTGGGCAGGTTATAGGATACTTAGGAATTCCCACGGGCACGGGAGTTAGCGGGAAAAAACATTTGTATGAAAAATTTAAACCGCTTAAGTTAGACGCTTGAAATTTGGCATGCAGGTACCTTAGTAAACTCAAAGCTTAGTTACAACAGGATATTGCAAAATTCCCACGGGAACGGGAGTTAGCGGGAAAAAACATTTGTATGAAAAAATCTAAACCGCGTAAGATAGATGAAGGGGGTAAAACGGGATCCACGCGTACGAAGTCGCGGGCGGCCGCTAGTATTAAATATGACGATTACGGTTTAGATATCAAGTTGAGATCACATCTCAGATTTTCATCATAACTCCTGGTCGACAAGGCTTGTGTTGTGTTAGCACACAGCGAAAGCACGCGGTGTGGCACGCGGCCTTGTCGATGCACCGCTTTGTGGCGCGCAGCCGGCATAGCTGCGTTTTGGAACCGAATAGCAAAGACGAATATTATGTGGCTGGTCAGAGAATGTAACCTTCGAAGAAGAGAAAAGCTAGTACCTATGCTCTAGTAGTCGGGCCAATTCGTGCTAATGATGGCATAGGCTAGAATAACTGACCTGTAGCAAAAATGGGTCAATAGTCACTCTATTTGTTACCTCGAAATACAAGGAAATAGTTATCTTTTCTTGATATCCGGTGGAACAAATAGTAATTTATTAATACGCTACACTCTAATATCCTGTAAAAGGCTTGTGCCCTTCAAATATTAGTCAAAAGTTCATTTTCCAAATTGCTCGACCGGAATATGTAATGTATGAGTGGTACAAGCTCCTCTCTAATTACTTTAATTTACATGATTAGCTTTTGTGCTCGAGGCATATAGACATACTATAATAGCCTCTAGTATTACCTTGGTTTACCTATTGCTAGCAAAATTAATATGAGCTAGTAAAATTTTATGCGGGCGCCTTTGTTTTCGGCAATGGGCACGTCGAACGGGCCCGGTTGTTCACCTGTGTCGTTAGCATACTGAACAATTGGAGTTGTCTGTGTACATACAGCGTGTAGCGGTTTAAACACTTAAGGATATGTCACACTGGATGCGGTCTGCGGTCAGGAAAAAGTAACCATAGATAATGCGGCTGTTTATTTCGACCTGACCGCAGCCCACTTCCAGTGCGACTAGGGTTGCCAGGTCCAAAAACACAAAAGCCGGACTTTGTGCTTCATATCATACATCTACTACATTAATATTATTAATGCGAAAGTTTGGATGTTTGGATGTCTGGATGTTTGTTACTCTTTCACGCAAAAAGTACTGAACGGATATTGATGGAACTTACAGTATTATTGTTTATAACCCAGAATATAGGCTATAATTTATGACGATCTGTGACAAACTAAATTTCGCGCGGGTGAAGCCGCGGGCAAAAGCTAGTCATAGATAAAGCGGCTGTTTACTTCGACCTGACGGCAGCCCACATCTAGTGTGACAAGTCCTTTAAGTCATTGCCAAATAGCGGGCTAAGCGTAGACGGTTTTAGACTATTTCACGTGTTAAGTATTGGTTGCGTGTATACGTGTTATACAAAAATTTATTTAAACTATCAATAGAGTTCATGTACAACTTCTAATAGAATTTTTGAAAATATATATTGAACGATTTATAATGAGCCTTCTTTAAAAGTTTTGCCTTTATATTAGATCAGTTGAAGTGTAATCAGTTGTGTAATACATTTTGTAAACATTGATAGAACTTGAGTTTGTTCAAACTCACGTTTGTGATAGGTTCATTGTATAAATATGATGTATTGTGGATATTAATACCACAAACCATATTAGGCGCTGAAAGGTTTCACACTCGTAAAATACTACCGGAATTGTTTTACTACTGTTAACTTGAACATCAAATAGGTTTTATTACATCCACTAGAAGTTTAATGTTTGTACAAACTGATATTGATCTCATTCCTGAGTTTCAAACCATTACCTAAACAGACAATCTGGCTAAGTAATTAATTAAGTAAAATGCCTGAGCTACATTGTAACTAAGTCTTATTTAATTTTCAGGACGATAAAATTTGGCTGAATATCGCCTTATGTACAATTTTACGTCACATTTAGGGTTGCCAGGTCGAAAGTCACAAAAGCCGGACTTTGTGCTTCATTTGGCCGGACATTTTATCCTAAAAGCCGGACATGTGACGGTGGTGCAATTAGTGTCAGCTCATGAGTGAGTACTATCATCATCGGTTGCCCAACATCCTGATGCGTGCGCTTCTTATGATTCTGTGACTCGACTTTCACCTGGCGCGGCAACCAAATAAAAAGCCTAACAAAAGCCGGATAGGCCGGACAAGGCAATATTTGGCCGGACAAGTCCCTAAAAAGCCAAACATAAAGCCGGACGCCTGGCAACCCTAGTCACATTATTTATGCTGAGTTGCGCCGCCTTATTCTAACCGTGAATATAACCATAACCGGAGTTATTTGAATGGAGTGTGATGGACTTTCGACGTTTGTTAAAGTAAGATGGTGCAATCCAGCCTTATTAGATGTATGAAATAAACAATCAGTCTTTTTAATGTAACAAAATTAGTAAAACATCCATAACGTATATCAAATGAAATGACGTGTTATATAGTTTCCTGGTCCGTATACGTAGTGTCATGCATGTGACCCGCCTCAGACGCGATCCCACGTACCCACTCTTTGAACAGGGACGTGAGCGGAAAGTCTTGAGGGAGATGTGGTCTGGTGGATTTGAAAATTTATTTTAATAAATATGACTGTCATTCATACTTATGAAAGTTTTCAGTGTGGTCAGACTTGTATTTTTATACTCCCTATAATGTTCTTTAGTAGTTTCGTAGAGGTGGTATAAAATGTTCAGTTACTGAAAAAGCTTTTTCCTCGACTAAAATTCGTCAGCTTAAAAGCTGAGCAGTTTTTTTGGTCTTTTAGGCAGAAGTTTTAATCAAAATCCTATCCAAGTTAGCTTTTTCGGTGCCAACTTGAATACTCTAGTAGTCTAGTCTCGAATTAGTTTCTCTTTACGAGATGAGTTTCGTTTTTTACCTGACCCGTAGGGATATGGTAAAATATGTTGATATTATGCTTTTCTTTTGATACAACTGGTTTTTTGCTAAGAAAGATGAATCATTCTTCAGTAATAATGGTTTTTAGAAGTATTTTCGTGTTTTTGAATAAATGAAACTCGATACACAAACTTTATTACCTCGTCACTCACGTAATTAATTTTACCCGGAGAGTTTTCAACCGTAGTTCAATGCTATATTCGGTCGCTGTCGAGAAGAATCGTTAGTATTTTAGGCCGGCCTTACCATTTTTATTTTGTTACCTATTACCCACAGAGCATGGAATCGAATCGAATCCATGCTCTGTGCTATTACCATATTACCCTCTGTACCTACCTGAATCCCACTAACAAGTACAGTTTAACTAAAACCTTTCCAAATCCTGTTCTCCTTATGCCAGCAATAAATCCAACGACGCAAAATGTCGGAGCCGTTGTGTAGAGGACTAGAGCCAGGCGCAAGGAAAGCCCTAAACCCTTTATTACAAATCAGGGGGTGAGCTGCGCCCCCGGGGTAGGGTTGCCTGGTCCAAAATCACAAAAGCCGGACTTTGTGCTTCATTTGGCCGGACATTTTACCCTAAAAGCCGGACTGCATTTAGTGTCAGCTCATGAGTGAGTACTATCATCATCGGTTGCTAATCAATCAATGCGTGCGCTTCATATAATTCTGTGGCTCGACTTTTGCCTGGCGCGACAACCAAATAAAAAGCCTAACAAAAGCCGGACAGGCCGGACGGGCAATATTTGGCCGGACAAGCTCCTAAAAAGTCAAACATGTCCGGCTAAAGCCGGACGCCTGGCAACCCTAACCCGGGGGCTCCACGGAGTAAGAAGTGCCGAGCAAAGGTAATTATTAATGATATGTAGATTGGCCGAGAAAAACGTGTGTAATGTGCTGCCTTCGCACATTTTCTTATAAGCTGTTACGCAGGTCGGCGAGATGAGAGCTTTCGATTCTGAGAATATTCTTTTAGGATTCAAAGTTGACATATTCAGAGGAAAAAATATGTTAACACACATTTACGTAGGTCTACTTGGTATCAAATGAATAAACAATAAACCTTATGGTGATGTCCGTAACCTATGATAATGACGAAGTAGCTGTGTTGAAGTGAGACATGTTTCTTACCATGATGACAAGAAATCATATAGGATAGTTAAAATGTACGTTAATTTTTACTCCATGCTCCATTATAAAGAGCATAAAATACCGTGGTGAATAGTTGTAATCTCGAAGCTGTGAGCGGCGCGAGTAACTTGTGATTGCGTCGTAATTGTGGTTCGCTCGAAGCTCGCTCGCTCGCGAACTACGCTCAACTTGCGCTCGCGTAAACAAACTGCATTCCCCAAGTTTTCAGGTTTAGTGAATTTGCTAGTTGCGGTGTTAGACACGATTTTTGCTACGGAAAAGCTTTTTTTTATCCACAACGAGGATACTCTTGGCCTGTATCTCACCGTTATCTCTCAAGTTATCGAAAGATGCATGAATATCTGGCTAATTGTCACTGTATTCAGTGAATAATAAATTGGTCATTGTTGAATTAACGCCACTGTCACCATTGTCTACCGAGTGATTTTTGAGATATACCTATGCACACACATCTCAAGAACTTAGATTGTTACCTAGTTCTAATGTATATTATATTACTTCTGTGTCCAAGTTTCCGCGATTTGCCCACTATCCTATTCTCGCGAACAGAGTTGCAAATAAGCGCCCGAGTTCTTGAAATAGTGCTTAGCTCGAGCTGTGCATTTTAAATGCTATACCCCAATTCGGTGAGCAGACCAGCATTCTCAGCATTGTATTAATACTCGCGCGTATTTCGGGAGATGCTCCAATCGATTGGCCAAGGGCGGCCTTGGCTGGCGCGCTGCCAACTGGTCAAGGCCCGACCCTGGCTCCAGCAACTATTCATCAGTGCGTGTGCTATTGATTAATACAATTGCCGGATTACGTGCCTTTCAAGGGTATCTTCCAAAGTGTGAGTTGGTTCTAATTATGTTGTGACTTGTGACAGCTGTTCAACTGGATTTATTAAAATAAAACGGAATTTGATAACATAATGACGTGAAGTCTAATAATAAATCATCGCACAGCCTATTTTTATAGCCTTGTCTTCCAACTTAATTTAGTATTATTTGATAAGAATAATTTGTTGGTAGATGTTGACTCCAGACATTGCCACAAGGATGTGTCGTCACGAACAATGCATCTGCAACAGCTGCGACCCGCGATTGCTGCGCATGTCGTAGAGATACGTAGGAATTGGGGGTAGCTTGCTGTTATGTAACTTGCATGAGCTATTGACGACGTGAGGTATTTGTAGCAACCTATTTTGACATGCAAGCATATGAAAAGAAAACTCATCTGTCTCCAGCCGCCAGAATATCACGCGAACGCTAGGATATTATTTGTAGAATGTACATAATAATTTAAACTATTTTTTGGAAATATTGTAGGCACGTCTCCATGCCTGGATGCGGGCGGCGCAGGACCGGTCTTTGTGGAAATCATTGGGGGATTTGTCCAGCAGTGACCGTCATTAGGCTGAAACGAACGAACGAACGAATTTTTGGAAAACTGGAATGAAAATTGCCTAAGTGATCTGTTGAGATGATAATCCCTGTGATTTTCCAATATACTTTAAAGTCACATCTCAAAGCGATTTCCTCAGCCCTGTTTATATCTTAAATCTTGATCTGAAAAGGCCCCGATTAATCGTCATCGTCATTCTCTCTTTGTCTGATGGAAGCAGGGGGTATTGTTTCAAAGAATTTATTACATCCGCTTCTAAATTAGATATTATGAGAAAAGTATTGGTATCAGAATATGCGCAGACGCCCTAGACCTAAATATAAGCTCGTATAGTTACGTAGTCCTGCCTCATATGAAGTCATATGGCTCTCCACAACTTTGTTAGCCACTTCTTACTATTGTTTATCCGACCCACAAACACGTTATAATACATTTATAGCCGCCACAGTACATTAAAGCTCTGATTAGTTTTAGGCTAGAGTCTAAAAAGTTTACTATTCAGTCCCTTTAGAAGTAAACTAGATCGCCCAACGTGATGCCACGTGTGATTCAATTACAGAAGAGTACTAAACACATCTTCGTTGCAATTTGTTGTAACTCTAGAAACTTTGTTCGAGTTCGTGAGCTCAAGACGGCCCTCTTCGGAGAAACGCTTGGATAAAATATAAGTTTGGTGACGGCGACACTCGACGATGCTGTAATGGTTTTGTTATAGCGGTGCTGGAGCGACGGCTGCAAGGTTCCTCTTTACGGGATACTTACACAATTGGAATTTATATTACAAGAGTATTGTTTGAGTAAACGATTCGATCATTGACAGAATATTTACTCAACATACGAGAAATATGAGTACTCTTACTTATGTATCATTCAGCTTAAAAGCTATTACGTATATTAGGGGAGCCCAACATTTTTGCAAAGCTGCCAAGTCTTCGCATATAACCAGGTGGCTACTGACTGATAGTACCGGACCCTGACCACCAACAGGTGAGCTTGGCTTGATGCCATCTCGGCTCAAAGACATTAATGAATTGATGGTATCACTGCACAGGTTTAAAAAAAGATTTTGCACGCGGATCCGCCTTTGCTTTATCATATCGTGAAACCTTTGAGTAGATTTCAGTTTCAGTATATGCAAAATTAATCAAAATTTCTATGATTTTCCGGTGAAGCAGGCACCCGCTTCAAAGTGCCTTGCATAAGCTTATTTAAGATGTGTCTTTTGATGCAGAAAAAATGCAAGCAGTGTTCTGCGGTCGCCAGTGTTCATCAAAGTTGTTTTACAGTCGGTTAATTAAGAGTTTGCGTTGTAGATGGTTCTGTCTGAGAGAACAGCATCCGTGGGCGGAGCGTGTAATGAGTTCTTTAAGACAAAAGAACGCGTTCCCGATCGCGGCGCTGGATCTGACTCGCTTGAAAGCCGTAGAGTATAGTCAAGACAACAGTAAGAGATAACTAGGTACTTTTGATACTTCTCACGTAGCTATTTCGTTTTCATTTTCACTTTTCTCGTGTTGCTAAAAGTCTTGTTAAAATTATTTGGATCGGCAATAAGATTCCCGCCTTAGACAGTAAGATTTTATCAAGTTGTTTATTTAAATTTTAAATAATTAAGTTAACATATAAGCCATTAAGGTCTTTGACTTAGCTCATAAAAGTGGTAAAACGAATTGATACATGCGTAGAAATTATGTTTATAGCGTGCTCTGGTTGATTTAAGCATCCTCTTAACCGAAATAGGGCATTACAAGGGCCTTTATCGTATTGTGCGCCGCATCTGTGGGAATTTGACCCACTAACTCCAGGTCCCAATTCTCTCATCTCATCGATTATGTAAAATAATATCGCCATGAATGTTTCATTGCTTCGACAGCGGTTTGAGGGAATAAAACTCAAACGGCGTAATAACCCGCTCCCAGGTGGGCTATGGGAGTGGATGCAGTGACCCATGCGGGTCGGGACTCGGGCCGGGTCGATGCTGGGCGGTGACTTGTGTGAGCTTGACTTGTGTTCATTGTTGATAATAATTACTAAGGCTGAGTTCCACCATCTTATTTTACTATAACCATAACCAGCGATTGAATATGGTTGACAGACTTTTGACGTTTGTTAAAGTAATAATAATGTAGAAGTAGGCAGAATGATATGTGGGTGTGTCTCCAGCTTACATGCCTGAAAGACGTTGGTTATTGAATCTAATTGTTAGAATGAACTGTCTGTTATGCTGCTCTTTAGGTGATACTAACGAAACATGTAGGTATAGCAGCTATTTCCCATTATGAACGATCATGTTTATTAACAAAATATTTTGTTCATAAACGCGCTCTACAAATTACTTATTCTGTTACTGTTCAACAGACTCAGATGGACCCATAGCGGCCTGTACCAAACCCCAGGCGTTTAGCCTATCGTTATTAAGTCCTAAATTCGGCTCCGGATTGGGTCACAGTGAAGCGGGACGGGATCGACTTTAAATTGGAATGCAGTGATGCGTCCCGCGGGTCGGGCCAGCGACTCGTGCGCTCACACGGTCGACTTGCGATGGTTTTACTTAGGCTGGGTTGCACCATCTTACTTTAATTTTGACAAACGTCAAAAATCTGTCAAACTCCATACATCGGTTATCGTTAGTGTCACAGTTAGGTGGTGCAACTGAGTGTTAGTTGATTATTCACATTTGAAGGCTCTTTTCAGATGATAGTTTAATGACGCACAAATAAGATAGTGGTAAAATATTTGGAGAGTAAGCTACAATGATTTTGCCTTCTTCAAAAATCCTACAAGTGATGCTCTCACATACGAGTACCTACATAGACTGGTTTAAGCTTTTAGAATTACTTAGGTATATTATTTTGTCAACATATTTAGGTTACAGCCTGCCTCATGATTGCTTTATGAAATTAACAGGTTATTTTTAGTAAAAATTTCGCCTTTCCATTTAACTCACAACAGTTTGTTGTGAAATATAAAATTGTATCACAGGAAAAACAATTTCAGCGGCATTAACGTTTATATTTGTAGCAAGTTTGTTTTCCATCGACGCAGCGAATTCGCCTGCAAACAAGCAACGCGTTATTTATACTAAATGAGTTGTTAGTTGGGACGTGGGATTATTATTTTACATAAGGGCTCTCACTGTGTACTGTATAGGCTTGGGATATGTTCTTCATGCTAACGAAGCGTGGCGAGATGAGGTTTTCTGGGAAGAAATTATGAAATACCTAACGTAAATCATAGAAAGTTGAATTGCGATATAAATAGACGCCTTTTTATATAAAGTAACATTTCCTGTTTTTCCATGGTCGGACTATGGCCATACTAGAAATGTGTGTTTTTAAAAGCATCGGTGACGGAACTGTGTAGTAGACGTGTTCTGATAAGGCATTAAGTATTTTTTGCATGTGTTGGATTGGTGTTGGGAAGGTAAAACGCTATCCTAACCGGTTTTTAATTTTATTGTTCAACACCCACTCGAGACTGTGAATTTTTTCAAGTAATAATCGTGCTCTATAATGCACTGTCATGCGTTTGCTAATATTCGCCCACAGGAAGCTAGCTCCTCTTATGCATGAACACGCACTCCTAAATGAGTGTTGAAATAGCTGACAATTACAAATATACAACGAGGATTTAAGCTAGTTTTATGTACTTTTTTGTCTCTTTATTTTCTTTTTTAATTCAAATAACGCAAATCTGTATTTCATAATTAAATTACCAAAAGTCTAGCGTTAATCGTAACAATAGGTTACAGTTATGGACTGGCGTAATCTGTACTTAAGTGCCGTTATTCATAGCCGTTATAATCTCGGTTATGATTTACAATGCTATAAATGTATTGTTATAAACCTCTAGCTAAAATGAAATGCTATTAGATCTACTACGTGTTTGAAATACTAGCGATTTGCCCGCGCATCTCACGCTCTGATTTTGACTAATAACAGAAATACTGAATGATGCTTTATAAAAAAACCGTAACTGTGATTCAACCAGTTGTAAATAACGAGTAGGTATTTACTTTTTATATCCGTGAAAATGTTGGGATCTTGTCGCGCGTAACAAAAAACGGTAAAAATAATAAAAGAAAACAAATAAGCATACATTCACACATCAATAAGCCATGCCTACTAGTAGCTCTTAGATACGCTTACACGCCCGTATTTACAAGTGAAGCAGCAAATCGAACACACACCGTTTATAGAGTTCTGTGATTGGTTCATGTGTGCGTCCACGAGCACTATGAGACCTCATAGTACCTAATGTTTGTGAATACGAGCGTTACCCTTGTACCTTGTAACCCTTTGTGTTATTATGTATTATTGTCCACTCAAACGGTAACGAGCGGCGTGTGGCGGCCAGACGCAGCCCATTCATAATATCAGTTGTTCCATCGCGTAACGTTCAATTAAAATGCAAATGGCGGTCGTCTGCGAGGTGGCAGCGCGAATAAAACTGAACAGTTGAGATCAGGCTGGGTTCCGCTGGATACTACGAGGAATGGAACCCGGGTCCGCAAAGTTCACGAGCTGTCATCGCCTTTCGCGAGTTGTCATCGTCTTTCGCGCGCTGTCAAACACGAGGCGAGGCGTTTACGTTACGGTGGGTGCAGTATGGAGTTTCATACAAAGAATACTGACCGCCTCGAGTTGAGACGGTTACGAGCCCTTTCCGGGTTAATAAATATGCGACGACCTTAAGGCGGATGAGTAGAACCTTGGTTTATATTTCATGGGCCTGTGGACAGTTGAGATCAGGACGGGTTCCGCTGGACACTACGAGTGACGGAACCCGGGTCCGTAAGGATGAGTAGAACCTTCGTTATTGTGTTTTTTCGTCGGGACCCTTTGTAAGATCATCCATCTATTTATGTAACAAATTCGAGTAATACATCAAAAACTTGCTAAATAATAGAATGTAAATTCCCTCATGTAAACATACAGACGTAGATTTTGTGTAGATGTGGTTAGCAGAATAATTATTACTGACGGGATTACTACCATGTACCTTAATTTATCACGTCAATAATAATTATTCTGTTAGTGACCATGAAAGTTTAAAACAATATAACGTGATTAGCAATTTAAGATACTCAAGATAAGTAACGCACTTTATCTTATCTGAAATATTTGAAGTTCTCGAGCGTCCACTTTGAAGCATTCAAGCCCTAAACTTGAAAGTCCTTCAGATCAAAAAATTTCCAGTTCTTAATATTCTAACAATTCATAATCAAATTCACGTGCAAGATCGCCTCTGAGAGCGATGATTAAATTGCCGAACCAATAGCGTCGTTCTTTAATTCGTCTAATCGGTGGGGGACGCCACCCTCTACGTTAATAATTAACATTGGACTTAATCGTTTTACAAAGCAAAAACAAGTTATGCTTTATTTGGAGAAAAAAGTACACTTTCATTGTAACTTGATTTGTGCAATACGAACGACTTACTGTAGGAAATAGTGAAATGGACAAGAGCTTAAATCTTATTCCCAAAACCAATGCTTGTTACAATATAGTCTTCTTCCTATGTATTATAGTAGGTATATACAGGGTGGTATTTTGTAATGCCACCTGAAAGGAAAGTACTCTTAATATTGTAGATAGAATGCAGTTCTCTTTCTTTTCAAAAATAAAGGAATATTTTCTTTCAGTAAAATTTTCTATCTACAGTAAAGAGTACTTTCCCTCCAGGTGTCATTACAAAATTTTACCCTGTATACAACATTTAGTTATCCTGGTCTGACTAAATATCTATCGTAGTAGGTGTTTAAATACCAGTCTGTACATAAAATTGTTAGAATTGAATTTATCAATAAATGAAATGACTTTGACAAAACTCGCGCCTCATAATGCTACATGTGGAAATACTGAGCCATTCATTATAAATCCCTATTCAATTGGATCGTTTATCGCTGCAGCGCAAGCACTCCCGCCCCGGCTGATTGTTGAATCCCTTGACAGTTCCTTTCGAAATTATGAATTCTTTTGCTCAATTAAATGCACAAGGTTACATTTCAGCTACATTTCCATGTTTTCATTACATTAATTACATCCACTTTTAAAATATGTCAAGTAATTACTTGAACTTTTTAACACCGTTGATTTTATTTTAACAAGTAGGCGATTTTGGTAGATTCTCATAATCATTAGGTAACTTTGTTCATTTGTTGCAAACGGTTTACCATAGTGACCGTTTTGTCGCAATTGTTTCTCGTAAGATAGCTAGGCTTATATCATTAGCCAATATTATTTACAAAGAACGAACGAAAAGCGCTGAGTTTATTCTTTATTATCCCATCTTTCATACGCTTGACCTTGTTCCGATCGGACGTGAATACCGTTATAACGGCCAAGAACAGATTTTATGTCATTATCAGTTCATCTTGCCCTAGCCTTGATTGTAATTGATAACGGAATTATTCCTTGGAGAAATATTTCCTGGAAAAGAACCGCTGTAGTTATATTTAGTTAAGTGGATTACAGGATAATCTCGTTAGATCGCGGCAAATGCCCGCGTTAATTTTGTCTTTATTGCTGCAAAAAATGCCGGGGCCAAGACTTCTTTGTGAAACTGTACACTGTACAATTAAATATCTCTTGTGTACTCGTAAGGTCGCTATTTATAACGTGAGAATGATTTTGTAGGCTTCATATTTGTAAAAGCACTTATAAAATGGTAATGGAACCTTATATAACGGTCTCGCATTCAGAAATATTACAGAAATAACAATCGTGACAGTAGGTATTGTGCTATTTAATATTTATGGCAGGTGAAGCCTGGTAAATTTAGTCGCTTTTGTGAGATAGAACCCACTAGGAGCAATGTTAGTGTGACGAGCATAGACATTCATAGTCCATGTACATTGTACAATAGGTTATTAATTCGTTAGGTAATCGAATAATGCATTGTGTAATGTTTAGTATTGAAACTTGAAGTTGAATGTCGCTATAGTCTATCCAATATAGCTTGATTAGAATGACAGCTGTCATCAAAAGTAACGACATAACTTTGTAGTAGCGATCAATGAGAGCTAAATATTGGCGGACAAGAAATAATTCACGTCTGACCTACAAACAATATTTTCGACGACAGTGCTTCCAATAAAAATGATAATTTCGTGTAAATGCAGCGTTAAATTACACCAATAAGTAGTAATTCGAAATCATAAAAATCAAGCTAGAGTATTAACGACGTCTCTACAAGGTTATCTCGAGTTACAAAAATGTTAGTGTTGGGACATATCGACAAATGTCATATTAAATTAAAACTATTCTTTTAACATATTTAAAAAAAATTTTTTCTAACTAATTTTTTAACATAATTAAGTCAAGTTATACGTTTTTCTAAATGTTCACTATTAAAAACCAAAAAACATTTCATTCTTAAATAATCAAACATCGGAAATCAATCACCGGTAATTTTTTGGGTATTCGGAAATCAATCACCGGTAATTTTTTGGTTGCTCTAGAAGAGATGCCCACCGCCCTCTAGCGAGAGGAAAAAACCACTGAAGAACACTGATGATAATGACTACGACTTAGGTTGTACATCTACTTAGGTTTGCTGTCTTTAAATTTAAATCATAATTGTCATTTTTATGAATAAAGATATATGAAGAAAAATTGGGTGCATTTTTTCATATCATTTTTTCGAAAACTTATCGATACATCTATGTGAACCGTACGAAACATACCCATCACTAGTCACATTCGTTTGACAGCCGTCTTTCTAATCAAGCTATATTGGATAGACTTTAAGTGCCCCGCTATCTCACAGTCTCACTTCCACATCTTTTCGAACGTCACTTATGCTGTTCCATTTTCGCTTTGCTCGCAACTTGAAACGAAATAAAAATGACAGCAATAAAACTGCATCTGGCTTCGTAAGCAATATAATTGACGCGGGTGGGTGTCGGAGAGGGTAGTGTTGCACATAAAATAAATGATCTCTACAATTTTTAAGTAAAATGAAATACATAAATGAAAGCGTACTATACATACATATTTCGTATATGAGTACTTACATCCTTTCTTCCTACTTTCTCCCTAATATATGACTTACATTTTTTATTATGTGATAACCGTAATAATGATTTAATAATGATTTGATTTAATGATTTATTTATTTCTCACACAAAAATACAGGATGCAATACATTAAAGAAAACTCATTAATGAGTGTGTGAGACCGGAGCCTGAGCTAGGTAAATGAATACCTGTGTTACAGGTCACCGGTAATGGAACTCCTGTCTTCATTTTAATAACGCAATTGTGTGAAAAAGTAATCCAAAATAATGCTTTTCACCTGCTCACGTTTTATTGGTCCTCGTCGCCAATGCGTGCAGCCCCACGTTGGGCGCCAATGTGCCATTACGCAGCAGAATAGCTCGTAAATAGCCGCGGCGGTAACGCGACCGCGCGGTCACTTCGCGCCGGTAATTCCCCGAATTCTGACAAATTGCGCGGCCTCGCACCGGACGTTTATTTTATTAGCTCACTGTATCGGACATATCAATTCTGCCGCATCCAACTTCGCCGTCATTAAAAAGTAATGGGTCCTCCGCTGTTGCGCCACGATGTGATGTTAATTGTGATGCATTTAAATTGATATTCGTCGCTGTCAGCCGTTTTATTTTTAATTTGCGAGTAATTACGATTGCTACGAAATTAAGGCACGATTACAGCTGAAATTACTGTTTATTCATGTTTTAATTAAGTAGGTGTATGCGGGGCTTGAACACGTAAAATGATTGTTAAGGCTTCAGATTAAATGTACGAAAATGAAATATTTTATGTAGCACGACGAACGATTGAAACAGTCGTGTACAAAATATACAGGACATAATTTAGGTACCTCCAACAAATGGCTATATCGTAAAGGAAGCGGCCCGTAGTCCTCTGTAACCCTAAGCCCCGTCCGGGCTCTACGTTGTGTACACGATTTATCGGGACTTGTCGTGCAAATAACGTTTAACACCGATAATGTTGGAGAACGTTTTCTCCATTATAACTGCTCGCTGAATTTTGTTATTTTATTATTGGAATTGTTGGAGCGAAAGAACGCTTATTATTAGAATTACTGTTTTAAGGCCTATTCAGACCTAAGCGGTATTCGCTACCGTCTGCGGCAGAGTAAACCCAGAGGGTATGCGGTAATAATACTGTTCAGACCTAAGCTGTATTCGCTACCGTCTACCTAATTACCTCTACCCACAGCGGCAGTGAATATCGCTCAGGTCGCTCTAGCCGCGATACTTGATACTAAATCATCATCATCATCAACAGCCCTTTACAGTCCACTGCTGGACTATGAGCCTCCTCCACTATGGTGGAGGGATTTGCCATAATCTCCACGCTTGGCAGGCGGGTTGGAGATCGCAGTTTAAAAGATTGATGTTTTTCAGAGAGCGCTGCTGCCCATTCTCTGTTTGTTGTGTAGTCCCTAAGTCGCCTCTTACGACACCCGCGGGAAGAGTAGGGGTTGGTGACAAATGTATTCTACTCTGCCGTCACCACACGGCCTAAATACCTGAGCGAAACCCGCGCGGTATGTACCTCTACCCACAGCGGCAGCGAATGTCGCTCAGGTTTGAATAGGCCTTTAGAATCGTATCGCATGTGTTTATAATCTTGACAGAGTTATCATAGGAACAAAGACACCTACTCTCAAAAATACAATTAAAATTGTAAGCTCATGTTTTACTGTTCATTTGTGGTCTTATCCAGTTCCGCCTTCATGAAACCAAGTATTATGTAGTTATGCAGCTGTCTCATTTTTCATAATGACTACCATCACGGGAACTGCTTAATTGCTGCCTGATTTCATAATTATGACACTCAACATTTTGCATATCGTTAGATGAATAGATTTTCATTGTAAATCCAAAATATCTAATAAATACTTCGAGTTCGTAGCATGTTTATTTCAGGTGGCACATTTAGGATATTTCCATTCGTATGCTAAAGCAGTATGTAGATCGTTCTATTTACATCCCCCGTTCATCGTTATTCTAAGTGAACACCTTCGCACGGGCGTGGATGTGGTTTCATTCGCGCTCACCCCGCGTCGGGCGCTTAACAAATCGTTATTGCTTAGCTCTCGTACGCTTCGCTCCGAGTGACTCATTTTTCAAACGTTTCAAGTTTGATGAACTTGAGAGTTGAGACCAACTGGTTTTCTCACGAACTCTTCGAACTTTCGAAGAACGTAGTCTCTTTCAACTGGAATATCAAACATTTGGAAACTATTGAAACACCGTTTCGACAAATATCTTACAACGTCCAAGAAAGATTACTTACAATCTTTCTCGTCGTCAATCAGAGCTTGGAAATAAATACAAATGACCAATACGATTGTTTATTTTAAACTACATTTCTTCCAGCCTCATATCCTAGCCTACGTTGAGTGCCAGGTTAGCTCTAGTTCAATTCTTGAAAAGACATCAATAATGTATGTGTAGATTTGTTCTCATATCTGTTGCCTCAGCCGGCCCTTAGTGTCGATAGGAGACATTGGTTCGCCCGCGGCACTTTGTTGATTTGAATCATATCTCCAACGACACCGGGCAATAACCCGACGTGACGGGAATGCCGCGGCTGCCTTTGAAATTTTCAGCAGGATTGGATTACAGTCGCTACTTGTTCCCACTTTGTTCTTGGACGAGTTAAGCTGAGTGCAGGACGTTCGCTTAATGGGTTTTCCTGTTGCCGTTTAAAGTTTTGAGGTTATGCTTTAACGGTTGTTGTTTTAAATTTTATTTTAACACAAACTTAACCTAACACTTATAATTTCTTTTTGAAGTCAAATCAAGTTTTAAAACTCTTACAAGGTTACGTTTAGCAACATCATGAACGCGTGGCCAGAGGATATTTTTAGCTCTTGCAGCTTTTTGCTTTAGCCGTGTTAAATGAATAAACATTTAAAATTCTGTTTTCTAGACTAGAGTTTGAAAGTTAATCCAAACATCTGGTCAAGTGGCGTAATGCGTTTTTAACTCGACGCCCGCGGCTGCTGCACTCCCACGGAATAATAAAATTATGAGTTTGGAAAACATCACAATAAGTACAAGAGCAGTCTTCGCAGCACTTAAATAATGCTCGACACGAAGCGTTGTTTGAAATAAAAAATAATGAGACATGTAAGAGCTCCTGAATGTGACGCGTTGTTGAATATTTGACAGCCATTTTGTTATACCGTTTGTTGTGCTTTGTTGATTCATAAACGGTTTTGACTTTGATTTGATTTCTCTGTAACATTGTGGATGATGTGTGTGACTTTTTGTTCCGGATTGCTTGATGGCTCCACTGCAATTACTGATGGGTTTCTTGCAGTAGTCCTGCCCTGAACAGCTAGAGCCATTAGTAAATGAAGGACAAATGTGTTTTAAATATCGATCGAATTGGTGATTGTCATATTTTTAGGTTTACTTTATTTTACGGTTTCTGAATGTAATTTTGTTAAAGCACTCTTGCGTATTAGTTTATCGATTTCAGGACCCTATTTATAGATAGCTTATAGGTTTCGCTATAATGTATCTAAGCTAAGGTCAAGCTATATTTGGGACGTGTATGTGTTCTGAAAAGGGCCTATTTTTTTGCATGCAGGACAAGGCATGTATTTGACCGCAATCGCACCTGGTGTTAAGTAAGATGCAGTCTAGGATGGTACATATCTGCCATGTAAGTGCCTATTCACTCTCGCCTTGAAAAGGCCCGGATTGTTCAGGAAATACAGCATCTTTTGAATTTGCATTTCAGTTGATTAAATCAACAAAGATATATTCATTGTAGTGGCTGTATTGCTCAAGCCGTGCCTTTGTTCGGAGCAAGTTTGTTGAATTAACAAACGGAGTGCGGCACGCTTGCTTGGACTCGGGACTTGGGACTTTTCCCGAGTCTGCCTCCAAGACTCAACACGCGGGCGTGTTAAGCTTACATGCGATATTTTTAGCTTCCACTTATTACTTAAGGGTAAAGATTTCTTGAATATTTACTTCAACACGCGGGATGGAAAGTTTATGCCGTCTAATATTCATTCGTTTAGTTTAATGTCTCAATATACTGAAAGAATATAGAAAGAATAGTTCCTAGTTAGTAAGATTATGAAAAGATAGATTGAGTAGAATCTGGGGAAAGGCCTTCGGTACTCGTATATTCATCATTAGGGGATAGTGACATTATTAAAACTCAGTAGTTCACATCCCGTCAGAATGTTGAAGTGTATGGATTAGGTAGGAGTATAAGGCACTATCCATACTAAAACAATTAACCGATTGTTAAAAGGCCGCGAATAAATATTGTGTAAAATGCATAAATGTTACAACAGTAAGAATAAACTAACTGAATTTACTTATTCTGTTTCAGGTACGTTGCATTTCCAGTCGCTGTTAAACAAGTTAATTCCATTAGCTGGTGAGTCAAGTGAATTATTTCGGCTGGAATATTGTTTTATTTTATTGCTGTTTAAATATTCCTAGTGACATTGCAAGCAATGTTTATAACTCTGCTAGAGTTGCAAAGTATGATTTCATATTTCTTTGACTATTTCGAACACAGCTGCAAATGTTTTGGTACTTGCCGCCATATTATATCACTAGTATGTAGATATGTTATTGTGTCCCCAAGGACGATGTTATTTGTTATGATTTCCTCGTTGCCTCTGTGGTACCTCATCTGTGTTTGTTGTGCCAATAATAATATTATTTATACTAAGACCAAATATTGACATTTATTTATTTTTATTTTTATATTTACCAAACGTAGTTTATAAGTAAGCACCGGTCTACTTCCACAAATGTTTTCCGCGTTTTATGAATTATGCAGATACTATATCGGCCACAGTGTTAACTATATCCATTTCCGTTTTTGCTCTCGCTCTCATCAAATAGTGATTCTTTGCGATAGAGCGAGACATCATGACCGGCAATGGATAGTTAATATTGTTGGCGATAGTACGAGTAGATGGAATTGTTATTTTTAGGCCGCACGAGCTAAGAGTTATCAAGATATAGCCTAATAAACTTTATCATAATTATTGAATTACTTCCTCAGTAAACTTGATAATAGTCTAATTAACCTTTAAGAAACAATAGCAGCTAAAATGGATGGTTTTGCAACTGATAGCTCCAAACTTCCAATGAACTTGTTCAACTCTGGCTGAGTTTTGAGACGAGACAATGGCTCTGTGTATCGGAATACTGTATTTAATTAAACATGCTGGGAGTTGGCAACTTGGCCGAGGCATTCCAGTGATCGTGACTGGGTGTTGGTTGAGGCTTTGTTAGTCGCATTCTATTAAAACACTACTGGTGTCAGCGCAGCTTTTAGTTTTATCTGATGCTAACCATTCCCTTGAATGGTCCTTAAGTATA
Source organism: Ostrinia furnacalis (assembly GCF_004193835.3). Lineage (NCBI taxonomy): Eukaryota > Metazoa > Arthropoda > Insecta > Lepidoptera > Crambidae > Ostrinia > Ostrinia furnacalis. The sequence continues at coordinate 932,862 of NW_021137421.1, read as the reverse complement.
TTCAGAAAGTCAATTATTATACATCTATCTATTTATATCAGCCTTTAAAGGGGTTCGCCTTCGAATATAGGCCTTCCTCTTCAACTCTCCACCGACTTCTGTCCCTGGCCACTTGCATCCAGTTCACTCGATTCCCCTGCCGCGGGTGTTGTTTCAGTGTCTCCACTCTAGGGTCCTACCGTCCTTCTGACCCAGCGATCTTGGTTCATCTGTGCAATGTGTCCTGCCCAGCTCCATTTCCGGCTCTCAATCTCTTCCACCACGTCGCTGACCCCTGTCAATTATTACATCATAAGCAGCTGATGCTTCTTTATCATGCATGCTCAGGCTCATCCTTGGTTAATTTCCCTTTTTTATGATTTACAAAAATACAATGTTTGAGGGATTTTTTTAGTTTCAAATGTTAATCAACAACAATCGATGTCCCGCGGCATCGATCGGGGGGCACTCTGTATTCGGATGAGACTTGCATCTTTGCATTCGTTACATTATGTACTTGAATTTATTAGTTTGCGCTCGAACTCGTACTCATATATTATGATGTTAGCTGTACATGTAAACACAGTGAGGAAAATCGTTGTAAAGAATCGGGATGCGCCACTGACTACAAACTTATGTAAAAGTACTGTAGGTAACAGCTGTTCTTTATTAGATACTAGCGACCCGCCCCGGCTTCGCAAGGGTGCTAAGACTGCTAAGTATACATATAAACCTTCCTCTTAAATCCGCTCTATCTAATACAAGAAAACCGCATCAAAATCCGTTGCGTAGTTTCAAAGATCAAAGCATAATAGGGACAGACAGCGGAAAGCGACTTTGTTACAAGCTTTATATTGACTTCACTTGTTAGTATGTGTGGGACAAATCTTGCAACTGAATTTAAGACCAGTTCTCCTCAACCGATTGAGCTGAAATTTGGTATACTTATGTAAGTACGATGACAATGCAATATTATGGTACCATTGAACTGGTCTGATGATGGAGTCTGAAAAACATCAATCTTTTAAACTGCGATCTCCAACCCGCCTGCCTAGCGTGGAGATTATGGCAAAACCCTCCACTATAGTGGAGGAGGCTCATAGTCCAGCAGTGGACTGTAAAGGGCTGTTGATGATGATGATGATGATGATGATGATGATGATGATGATGATGATGATGGAGTAGGGAGGTGGCCATAGGAACTCCTAAACAAAACGGCGGAAACTCATCGAGTTTGGGTTCGTTGGATTTGTCTTTTCGAGCACTTTAGTGTTAGATAATGTCCAGGGTCCTGAGATTAAGATATAACTAAAAAGTGTAAAATAAAATTATAATAAAAATAAACTTTTTTAAAAACAAGCTTTTATTCTGAATAACATGTAAGACAAAAATAAAATTTCCAATATTACAGACCTTCTAGAGCAGATGCCGCGAAAACTATACAATTTATAGAAAAACTTGTCGATCTCACCTGTAGCAAATTGAATATGCTTTTTTTGGTTCAAAGTAGTCATGTCACTAGGACGCATAGTTTCCGAGGATTAAGCGAAAAACCGAAAAGTGGCACCTTTAAACCCCCCTCTCCCCGCCGGCTCAAGGGCTAAGGGCGGGGACTTTTGCTATGTTCACCTCCTAACTAGTCTAAATAAAGTCCTGAAGTCAGAAATTGTGTTCTACAGTTTTCCATCTATAATGCTTTATTGACTGGACTACATGTGTATGTGCTGAGCAGAAACAGCATAACGCTTACATAATTAACATATGTACACTTGTACAGTTGATGAAACACATGATGCCCTGCGTGCCCAAACAACTGCACACAGGAAGACTTAATGAATGCTACTTACCTGTGATGCTACTGCATGACAACGCCACTCTTGTAGCGGAGTTTTGGGCTGATACTGTGTGGATTTGGTATCGACGCGAAAGAAGAAGAATTAGTATAATAATATCAAAATCAATCTGGGGGCACGGCAGTGCCCCCACCAAGTCGAGCAAAAAAGCGGCACGGCCGTACCATCCTTTTCTCGAAGCAATTCAGGCCATTTTCGACCGCCTGTAACTTCGTTGTGGATAAAACTAGAAGGCTGAATTTTCATTAGCTATGCAGGAATTGTAAAGACACGGTATATTTAAAATTTCATTCAATTTGAACCAGTAGTTTAAGAATTATAACGGGTCAAAGTTACTTAATTTTGTCNGGGAACATGTAAGACAAAAATAAAATTTCCAATATTACAGACCTTCTAGAGCAGATGCCGCAAAAATATACAATTTATAGAAAAACTTGTCTATCTCACCTGTAGCAAATTGAATATGCTTTTTTTGGTTCAAAGAAGTCATGTCACTAGGACGCATAGTTTCCGAGGATTAAGCGAAAAACCGAAATGTGGCACCTTTAAACCCCCCTCACCCCGCCGGCTCAAGGGCTAAGGGCGGGGACTTTTGCTATGTTCACCTCCTAACTAGTCTAAATAAAGTCCTGAAGTCAGAAATTGTGTTCTACAGTTTTCCATCTATAATGCTTTATTGACTGGACTAAGGTACTATATCGGCTACAGTGTTAACTATCCATTTCCGTTTTTGCTCTCGCTCTCATCAAATAGTGATTCTTTGCGATAGAGCGAGACATCATGACCGGCAATGGATAGGTAGTTAATATTGTTGGCGATAGTACGAGTAGATGGAACTGTTAATTTTAGGCCGCACGAGCTAAGAGTTATCAACCCATAGGCTAATAAACTTTATCTTAATTATTGAATTACTTCCTCAGTAAACTTGATAATAGTCTAATTAACCTTTAAGAAACAATAGCAGCTAAAATGGATGGTTTTGCAACTGATAGCTCCAAACTTCCAATGAACTTGTTCAACTCTGGCTGAGTTTTGAGACGAGACAATGGCTCTGTGTATCGGAATACTGTATTTAATTAAACATGCTGGGAGTTGGCAACTTGGCCGAGGCATTCCAGTGATCGTGACTGGGTGTTGGTTGAGGCTTTGTTAGTCGCATTCTATTAAAACACCACTGGTGTCAGCGCAGCTTTTAGTTTTATCTGATGCTAACCATTATCTCGAATGGTCCTTAAGTATATTTAGAAAGTCAATTATTACATCTATTTATATCAATAGTTAGGAGGTTCGCCTTCGAATATAGGCCTTCCTCTTCAACCCTCCACCGACTTGGACTGAACTGAACTGGATGCAAGTGGTCTGTCCCTGACCACTTGCATCCAGTTCACTCCAGCCGGCTGCCGGATATCGTCTGTCCACCATTTAGGCGGTCTTCCCCTGCTGCGGGTGTTGTCGCGGGGTCTCCACTCCCGGGTCCTTCTGGCCCAGCGATCTTGGTTCATCCGTGCACTGTGTTCTGCCCATATCCATTTACGGCTCTCAATCTCTTCCACCACGTCGCCCTGTCAATTATTACATCATAAGTAGCTGATGCTTCTTTATCATTCATGCTCAGGCTCATCCTTGGTTATTTAATAATATACAAAAATACAATGTTTGAGGGATTTTTAGTTTCAAATGTTAATCACATTTCTTCGCACTTAATTCACGAATAATATTTTAATTGCGTTTATGTAGTGGCAGTAAACAAAATAGCCATCGGAATTTTGTATTGGTACACAGTGCGAGCTAGCGTGCCCGACAGTGTCAGCAATTTGTCCACAGCAAAGTTACGACTGCTAGCCTGATAAACTCGGCTCCCATGCGACGTTTTCTCTGTTCACTGACGTTTGTGAAATTGTTTTCAACTTCTCACACATCACTAATTGTACCTCTTGTGAACCCCAACTGAAAATATTCTTCCTAAATATAGGCCACAAACATATTTTTATCTATTTTTGAGAAACGTCCAACTTTTTCAGAAACTACTCTTTCTTATATAGTCCAGTCAAATTAGACATGAACCCTGCAATAATTCGCATACAGCTGAAAATTGGTACGAATGTTCGGAGCACCATTATGAATTAACTGTGAAAAGTCCCCATCGATCCGACATGTGCTAAAAAAAAATTCTATGTCAAAGTTAAAAAATACGGGTTTTTGAGAGTTTCAGCCAAACGGTAAGTTTTATCACAAAAATATGTATGACAAGGTTTAAGGCCATACAATTATCTATCAAAATTGTCTATACACTTTCTCCTAATAATCAGCGTTTCTGAGATTCGATGATCCGAAGAGTCAAAAAAGTGTTTTCTTCATAACGGTCTTACACATAAATTCAATGTGATATCGCCTCGTGGCTCGACTCAGCATTGTATCATGATGTGTTGTCGACGTCGAATATAAAATGATCAACCTCAATGTCGTCTGTCATCTTTAATTATCGAAAAATGGGTGCAACTTTGACGAAGGACTGCACCGTGAGTTTCTAAGATACGAAGTTTTCGTGTCTATTAGGTTTAAGAGCTCTTATATGCACACGTCACTACTCTACTTGTAACTCTATGGTCACTCTTTTAGCCCGGTCAAGTCAGAAAATCCAGGTTATAATAATTCGCATAGAGCTGAAAATTTGTGTGAATGTTGAGAACACCATCCTTAATGAAATGTCAAAAGTCCCCAACGATCCGTCATTTGAAAAAAAAATTTACGAAGTCCAAGTTTTTTGCATTTTTCCACCAAACAGTAAACTTATCATAAGAAATGATAAAAAATAGTAGTAGATCATAAAATTATCTATTAAAAGTGTCTTTGCCCCTTTTTCCTAAGAGTCACCGTTTATGTGGTAACGATGCAAAAAGTTGGAGAATTCGCATTCTGTTAACTACTCCACGAGTCCACAACTTCAACTCTATTAAAATAGTTTTGAATTGAACAGGATAACAAATACATCTTAAAAAAGGCCTACTGGGGAAACCTGGTAAAAAAAATGCGCCAAATACCCATCATAGGTGTTGTGGAAACATGTGCATATAACGAGAACATCTTAACTAACTTTTTGATTCGTTCTACCTCATAATCGGTGACTCTTAGGAAAAAGGGGCAAAGATAATTTTGATAGATAATTTTATGATCTACTATTATTTTTTATCTATTTTTATGATTAGTTTACTACTTGGCCAAAAAATGCAAAAAACTTGGGACTTCGAAAACTTTTTTTTTAAATGACGGATCGTCGGGGACTTTTGACATTTCATTTAGGATGGTGTTCTCAACATTCACACAAATTTTCAGCTCTATGCGAATTATTATAACCTGGACTGTCTAACTTGGTCGGGCTAAAAGAGTGACCATAGAGTTAGAAGTAGAGTAGTGACGTGTGCATATAAGAGCTCTTAAACATAATAAACACGAAAACTTCGTATCTTAGAAACTCACGGTGCAATCCTTCGTCAAAGTTGCAACCATTTTCCGATAATTAAAGATGACAGACGACATTAAGGTTGATTATTTTATATTCGACGTCGACAACACATCATGATACAATGCTGAGTCGAGGCATGAGGCGATATCACATTGGATTTATGTGTAAGACCGTTATGAAGAAAACACTTTTTTGACTCTTCTGATCATCAAATCTCAGAAACGCTGACTCTTAGGAGAAAGTGTATAGACAATTTTGATAGATAATAGTATGATCTTAAACCTTGTCATACATATTTTTGTGATAAAACTTACCGTTTAGCTGAAAATCTCAAAAACCCGTATTTTTTAAGTTTGACCTTGAATTTTTTTTTTAGCACATGTCGGATCGATGGGGACTTTTCACAGTTAATTTATAATGGTGCTCCAAACATGCGTACCAATTTTCAGCTGTATGCGAATTAATGCAGGGTTCATGTCTAAATTGACTGGACTAATAGGGGCACTAACAAGTATTTACTTAGAATACTCATACCCGTATTCACAAACATTACTATGAGGTCTCACAGGGTGAGTGGACGCACAGGGTGACACGCTAACCAATCACAGAGCTCTATTCAACGACGTGCGTTCGATTTGCTGCTTCACTTAAGCAAGCATCGTTTGTGAATACGGGTGTCATAGGGACATGGACATTGGACAACTCCATGTCAATTTCAATCGGCCATAATGCTATAGTCTATTAGGGCGAACTATGTAGTTCAATCTATAATGATTTCATAGTAATTATATTAGAGCCATGCGAACGTAGTGTCAAGGGTAGTGGGCGGCTGACAACAATCGATGTCCCGCGGCATCGATCGGGGGGCACTCTGTATTCGGATGAGACTTGCATCTTTGCATTCGTTACATTATGTACTTGAATTTATTAGTTTGCACTCGAACTCGTACTCATATTATGATGTTAGCTGTACATGTAAACACAGTGAGGAAAATCGTTGTAAAGAATCGGGATGCGCCACTGACTACAAACTTATGTAAAAGTACTGTAGGTAACAGCTGTTCTTTATTAGATACTAGCGACCCGCCCCGGCTTCGCAAGGGTGTTAAGTTTACATATAAACCTTCCTCTTAAATCCGCTCTATCTAATACAAGAAAACCGCATCAAAATCCGTTGCGTAGTTTCAAAGATCAAAGCATAATAGGGACAGACAGCGGAAAGCGACTTTGTTTTATACTATGTAGTGATAGTGATTCTATACATAGATACTAATCCACTAATATCTGCTTTTTAAGTACTTTAACTTTAGTTCTCAAGGTTCTTTACAAGATACTTCAGCTTTTCCTTAACTAAATTAGCCTCGGCCGACTCAGCCTCTGATTTCAGGCAGGTTGACTAACTCCGCCTAAAGTTAGGCGAAATTACAGCCTAGACCTAGAAGCGAACTCGTGCGAGTCTAGTGCTACTACTTATGAATACCTAGATATGATAGACTCATTACTGTTCGCTAAATATAATGTAGGTAACTGATAGTAGATCAACATCGATAATAATCCATTTACTAGTTATGTAAGTAATGCTTTGAAAACATCTGCTTTATCACACCATGTGTATGTGCTGAGCTGAAACAGCATAACGCTTACATAATTAGCATAATGTACAGTTGATGAAGCACATGATGCCCTGCCCCAAACAACTGCACGCAGAAAGATTTAATGAATGGTACTTACCTGTGATGCTACGCATGACAACGCCACCCTTGTAGCGGAGTTTTGGGCTTACACTGTGTAGGTTTGTTGTCGACGCGAAAGAAGAAGAATTGGCATAATAATATCAAAATCAGAATATTATTTATGTGGTAATATGTAAAGCCATTTAAACGTTCTTAATTTTACTATAAACCAAAAATATGCTGCCCTTAAAGCTCTAAGTGAAATAATTCACCAGCCTATTCGGTAACTGCGAAATGGCGTGACCCACATACTGCTCTGGGTCCGACTGGACTGGTATTCAAATCACTGTCGGCCGCTGGACACTGCATACTAATGCAGGGTACACAGAAGACGTTTACTACGCTTGTTTGGGCTCGCAGGATCTTATGTAGTTCCGTGTGTAAAGCTTCCATCTTTACATAACGATACTGTACCCTTGCTGCTAGTGATTTAGACAAATGCAAAACTTCATCACAAGTAAATATGTCGTAAAATTTAACTCAGTAGTGCTGCTGACAATGTCACTATTTCCATTCCGTTCAGTACCGAATACACCTTGTGTTGGCGTTTTCAGCTTTAGTATTCTGTCTATGAAAGTAAGTTCTTGTTTAGAAACATTATTGATTTTTACACTTTTTCAACACGCATACCAACCAACGAATATCTCGTAGATACGATTTGTTATATGAATCTAAATGTACAGTATTTCAGACTATATTTTTTTTTGGAAAATTGCACTTATACCCAGACCTAGAGAAGCCACAGTATTCAGCTTGATGCGCTGTCGTCTGTACTGTACATTGTAGACAAGGCATTCGCATTATTGCACGAGGGAATGTAATCGCATATCTGCCGCAGATATTGCCGACATTATTCAAATCTGTGACAGACTGACTCAATAGCCTGATGGGACTTTATTGCATTACCGATAATTGGCATGCCACATTCAGCAAAATGTCAGTTGAGCTTGAATTTTTGCGGGATTTGGGACTTTAAATCATGTTTCGGACGGTGATACTGAAAAACGAGGTTGCTTTTCGACATTATTAAAACTTTTTGTTTTGCCCCTGCTAGATATAGGTAAATGTTCTTCTTTTGGCTAGTATTCGACTACCCAAAATATACCTAATTTGCTTGCGATAAGTCTGTGAACACATTGAAATTCAGAATAACTAAATTTAGTCCTATGTCACAGAATTAACACCTCTCTCATTTGCATTGATAATTTAAGCCCTCATTTATAAATTCGGGAAGCACCAAGCTTCCCTATTGCCCTTATATTCTGAGGTTTCTGTTAAGTCCACGCTTCCAACATTTAAGTAGGCCCCAAGTGCAATCCGAACTGTCAAAAGTTAATTTTTGAGAGGAGTGCGAGTAAATGATTGCGGCACTCTGTAAAGATGTTTACACATTGTTTTTATTAGAGAAGCAAGTATTTCTTTCGGAAGAGCAATCTACCCTAGGTGCAAAGCTTTATCTCACCTTACCATTATTATATGCAATTCTCAGAATAACGGTTATTCTGATTTTAAACAGTTTGACTTTTCGCAGTAAGTGTCACAAAGGGTTTTCTCCACTCTTTCTCGTACTGGTAATGTTTTTAACATTATTAAAACGTATTCTTAGAGAAATTTCATAAATAAATGAATGATTAAGCGCATTACGTATGTACTGCCTCTTACTTGGAACTCGAAACTCCAAGTTTAATGCCTCGCGTAAGAGGCTGTGTGCTCGAGAAGTTTCAATGAAAACATCACTCGAGTATTGTTACAAAATGACGCNAATGACGTAAAACTTCTTGGAAACTATGTTTTGTATCTTGGAACTGGGAGTTAAAAGCTGCACATTTTCAAAAACTGTTTATGTTGCACGAATAAACCCAGGTTAACCAACACCGCTGAAGAACATTCGCAACATGCATATTTAACGTTCAATTACGAACCGTCTTCTGTGATATCACCACTTATCTAAATATTCGAATAACAGTTAACTACAGTTATCATACACACTCGAATTCGAATATTAATAATACAAAGTAGCTTTTAAGTAGTAGGTAGTCCGATTGATTGATAATTTGGAAGGTAATCGATACTGTCTAGATTCGATTGCTCTGTCGTGGCTACGTAAGACTGGAATTTGGAAATTCCATCACTACTTATGACGTAATCCCATTTCGTACCTGCCGACGAGCGATTGAATTAGGCCCTCCAACTCCCAGCCTACACAAGTGGACGAAGCTATGCACTGTGCGAAATACTTTGTAACTAGTGAGTACTTACTCAAGATCGTACCGCTATTGAACAGTGGTTATAGTTATTTTTTGTAATCCTGTTACACCTACTTAACGCTTTATTATTACCACCATAAAGACACCTAAGGCTTTAAGCTTCTCATGACTTTACCTACTAAGTATGTAGCAGCGCCATATAAAATACATACGAGTACAACGCCATAACTCCGAAAGCGAAGTGAGTTTTTTGGCTTAACGTGATTTCGAGAATGAAGCAGATACAATATTTCAAGCAAATAATTTCATTTTATATGTATTGTTGATGTGAACGTCCATCAAAAATAATAAAATCGTTTTATATCAGTATCGCTAATGAATACTGGCGTCCACAAACGCGGTCGAGACGTATGTATGATGCAGCACGCGCGGCAGCCATCTTTTATTCAGAGGCCCTGGCAACATACAGTCACCCTCAGAAATTACAGCCACTCTCACCTCTAATCCGACGCAATAAAGGAGGCTGTGTACCTGGTGTACGTTCCAAGCCCTATCACTATTTCGTTTGTACTAAAATTTACGTGTACCTACCTACACTGTGCCGGTGGCAAGGTAAATATTTATAAAGCAGTTTAAAAAACATTGCGCTTTATTTACATTATAACTGACACATGCATGTAGAGCATATTATTATTTAGAATAATTAAATTGCGTGTAATTTAAATTCAATATTTACACCAATAACAGTCTTGAACTTATGATTTTTTTTCTATTTTTAAGATTAGATTTATACTTGATTCGATACTCAACGTGTGCTCGTGTCACATTAATTTTTCAAAATCATTTGACCGGGAAATCATTGGAATCTGAAATATTTTTTCCATCAAAATAGTAAGACACGGGTCTTAACGCGACGTTTATTAATGAGTTACATTATGTACTCACGGCTTGACGTTTCGGCTGCTATGCTGCAGCCGTGGTTACAAGCAGACTGACCAAGTCTTACTATTTTAGTTGAAATGGAACGCGAAAGTTTTAAATCTTATATTTTTTCCATCAGCTCTCTATCCCTGCTCGGAACCACAATCGCATCATAATGCGCAACACGTGTATACATGTGTGCGCATGCATTATCAGGCCTGGCTCACTCCGCGCGGTACATCCGATAATTACGAAGCGCCCCGCCGGCGGGTATTATATCAGTCGAGTGTCAGCGCGCGCCCGTCAGGTCGCTGGCGTGCGTTGTAGTATGTACCTAATTCTATGATCGAAGTATTATTTAAAAATGGACATAAAGAGAAAGAAATATTGTGCGGCGTTCGGGTGTTTAAATTCGAAAAGAAATCTACACCGGATTTTTATTTTTTTTCGCTTCCCAAAGATGCTGAAAGGTATGTTGGCCATGTAGGTAATCAATAAAATTCTTAGGATAGTAGTATAGGAACCTAACCTACCATGACTACCTACTGCTCAGAATGCGTTCGTTCGTTACAGCCAAATGACGTCCACTGCTGGACAAAGGCCTCTCCCAAGGTTTTCCATAATGAATGCGTACTTACCTACAAACGTACCTCATTACATATAAGTAGATTAATTAATTTTTCACTAGACAGCAACCCTAACAGCGTAAGAAGAGTTCAGAGGCACGCGATAGAAAGAGATAAAACTTGTAGGTGAATAAAATTGTAGGTACGTAGTGCTGTGCGAGCTGAATTCCACTGTATCGCGTCGTAGCAAGACTCGCATTTATTTAAATCGTCTTGCGGAGTAATCCTTCTGTACCTGTACTATTACTTATTCTGTGGCATTATCCAGTGCAACCAGCGTACAGTCATCGCAAAAGAAGAATCTAAACTCTGATTTTTAATTCGACGGAATTTTGACATTTCAGAAGTGTTGGCAACATTGAAACATTCCCACTAAGAAGGAAGAGCATTTTTACAAATTAAAAAATAATCCTTTCTTGAATATAAGGTTTCACTTGAAAAACTAAGTCTTAAAAATGTACTGATCATTTCAAAATGGTTATTTGAATTTTTATTATCATATTTTCGAAGTTAAATTATTTTTCTATTACTGGACTCTCTGGCCAATAATCCATGGGTTACAAACCTTTTTTATGAAAATAATTTTGTTAATAAAATCTTAGCTTCATAAAATAATCAATTTAACAAGATGCCAATTTTATAATCCAAGTTGATTATGATGACGATAATGATGATTGATGATCAATACATATTTTCATTTATGATAATATGTTGTTTTACTGTGTAAAAAACAAGTTTTTTTCTATTTAATCTCTAAAATGTACATAATAATTAGTGTACATTGAATTCATAAAACAAACAATAGTTCATTCTTGTAAGTTGTATACTTGATGAAATTTCATTTCATATTATTTATTATTAATTCAAAGCAAAAAAGGCTTATTACATCTGAATTGTCAAAAAATGACAGCTGTCAGAATTCCGTCGAATTAAAAATCGGACTATACAGCCATTACATTTTAGACTTTACTTCCTAGACTCAGGGACTGTTGTTACTTGAGGAAGTCTGTAGGCGCTCGATAACAAGCGTTGATGCATCGCCCCGATACAATATGATACCGAACACCTAGTCTCAGTGTGTCAAAGGCGTTCTACAAGAGATACTTCGTCATCTTGTTGAGGTGTTTGGTATCGTGATAACATTAACTAGTGTCAGCCCGTGCCGTGACTTAGATCTCGTTAAGATCTCGCTCAAATTGAAAAAAAGTCTAGTCAATAAACAAAATACAGTAGAACGCCGATTATCCGAATTAATTGGGACCGGGGCCGATTCGGATAATCGAAAATTCGGATAATCGAACATAGACAGGTAATAGAGAAAAACTAACTGTCACACATAGAATAAACTTTAATAAGTTTAAATAACAGATATATTTCTACTGAGCGTTATTGTAGAACTGCTACAATAACGTTCAGTTGAAATATATCAGAGTTCCATCAAAACAAATCAAAAATTACTTGGTTTTAATTTTTTATTTTACGCTTAGGACCGATTCGGATAATTGGCGATTCGGTTAATCGGCGTTCGGATAATCGGCGTTCTACTGTATGTTTTATTCGAAATTGTGATTTCCAGGTGTTACGACTTGAACGACGTTTTACGTATATTTTCATGAAAGTAATTTTATAGTGACAACTTTAGGTAGAGGTTGAAATATCTATATCGTGACAAAGTAAACCCTTGAAAAAGATGCTGGCAATAGTGACTGAGTCTTGCGCTGCTTCTTCTCAGCACTGGCCCATTTATTGTCCTGCAGCAGTGGTAGGGTTAATACCGGGACGTGTAAAGTGCTTTTAAAAAGCCCACTTGCATAAATAAAATATTTTTTTGAGTTTTTGTTAAGGTCCTAAAAACCCTTGAAACTATAAACTATTGAATAGAGCTAGGAAAACAACAGCTGAGCAGTTATGAACGCAGTAATTGCAAGCTGCAGCCGGACGTCCGCGAGGACGCGACGAGTGTGACTACACAATAAACTTTTATATCGCTAATGTTACTCTAGGGTTGCCATGCCACTATACCACACAGTAAGTTTTGTGATGTTTTAAATTGTAAATATTTACAAGTACTTAAAGGTCATACAGTATTTTAAAAGCATACTTTTGAAAAATTATTTGATTGATATTGGTAGATAATGGCATGGTCTTTGATAAAAAGTACACAAACATACAAAAACCTGTTTTATAGTAATTAAAATCATATTTATTCATTCATAATAATTGTTTGGCCTTTTGCCGAGAAGCCTTCTTGAAAACGTCATCTTGTGGGTCAGATATTGTCTCGTGTAACGTTCAAGCGTTTCTTATAATCTTTATGTACTTAATGTGATCTAATAAGAATAGACAGCCCTAGGCCCTTCGCCGCCATCTTGAGAAACATAGTAGCTGTCGAGCGGGCAAGTGGCGCCCAACGTGTGACTGCCGCGACCTCGCGTTGCGCTTGCCACGCGCTTTTAATATTATTCACTACTCGAAACTAGCTTCCGTTGCACTTTTTAGAAGTTCAAGCGTTTTTTGCTCACTTGTGACACGATGTTTAATGCAAACATTTTATGTTCTTCTTTCTTTCTTTAGTACGTTTATTAAGCTTCGCTAGCTTCTTTTCCTATCAAAATTAATGTACCTCTATGTTCATTTCCGAAATAAAAAGTATGCCGTAGAAATAGTGCTCTAGTAAAACCTATTTAAAATGGGTAATTTCGTGATAGGTCTTACAAAATTCTAGCACACAGAGTAGCTAAGTGTTTGAGTTATTGACGATTTTGTTTGTATTGTTTATTTGGAAAGTGAAAATGAAGATTCGTTATTCGCCAATAAAATATTGAAATCAATTCGGAAGTGAGCGTTATTTTATTTTCGCCCGCACGCGGATCGCCGAGTGAGAGCGCGGCGATAACAGAATTTACATACAAACATTACACATATTATATTTATGTGTAGTGTCACTAGTGCCAGTGGCTCTCTCGTTGTGGCGACGCTTTTTGTTCAATGAAGAATATTTTGTGTCTCGTATCAAAAGAGGATATTATTGTGTTAAGGCGGGATCTTATTTCGATTAAATTTTTACTGAAAACAAATATTAAAATGCTTGAGATTTGCTGAATGATTGCGATAAATTCGACTCTATTCTAATTGCAAACAAATACATGAGCTCTTAATTAATCTTCTTACTAACTTCACTAATTTACAAGATCTTACCAAAATATCACTCGAAAAGCGTAAAGAAAATCCGGCAATTTGCTTCGTAATTGCTTAGTAATTTTAGGCTGTTCTACTTTATTATGATTACTTGTTGGAATACTCGCATAGTAAGAACGAATATGTCAATTGTAACTAAATACGAAACCCAATATTTATTAATTTCTCGCTCAATTAATTTGAACACTTGTTGTGCGGCAGGCGGCTAACAATCTCGGGAAGTAAGTTCTAAACAATTAAACTACAGTAACTGGAAACATTATCCTAAAAAGCTGCCGTCTTGGACTAACTGAAAAGTTTTAATTGCTCGACTTTTATCATTAAGACGTGCGCCCGCGGCTCGGGTCTCAAACAGTCGCCAATTAACCCTTTATAAGGTATAGTAAATGATTTTTTTATTGTTTTCGACCTTATTAAAAGACGCTATGGTTCAAAGTTCGGTGGCAACCATCCCACAAAGTCTGGTAATGGTTTAACCGCTTTCACTGGTCTTATTTGCGAAGACTTTTTTCTAAACACGAGTCGTCGTTAGTCTTTTATTTTAACGAACTTAAATGATTCAGGCCTTTGAAGGGGACTGTAGTGGGTGTAAGGTAGACTAGGCTCGTGTTTCGGACTAACTAGGGTCTGGTATTAACTTGCTCATTAATTAGAACTCATTCAATTTGATGTTTTCGCGGCGTCGAGCACTTACGTCTCGTACGAATTAATTAAAACTTTTCATTAGCATCTCTCATATCTTTGAGATACGTATTACGATATTACTTTGACGACGTATTAGAAAAAGTAATCGAAAAAGCGCTCTTAATGATAATTTAAGAAATAAGGATAAAAGTTGCTTTTTGTTGTAATTATGCTTTCCAGAAGTTCTTTAAGATCGTCGATATTATCGAGAAGTGCTAAAGAAATGTTGATAATAACTTCTTATTATTTATCAATAAATAATACGCAGAAGGATAAATATAGATTCTATTGAAAACGGAACGTGTTATTCAGAGTGGAAGATTTCTGCGATAATGTATGACACGAGCTGAGCTCCGTACAAAGCAATCTGTGGGCGGGCGGCTATCTAAATTAGAGTCGTCGTCTTAAAAGAACCCAATTACGGCATAATATGCCCCCAGGGCGGCACAGGCTTAAAGGGTAATTTGATGGACTCCTTCTGACGAGGAAGCGCGTGTAGCTGGCAGCATCAGAACTAAGAATCTGACGGAGCGAGATTTCTTTATATCAAACGTTGGAAAAGATCAGATATGATGAATCAAATTCCACGGCAAAGCAAACAAGAAAAAGGCACAATTTTTAAATTTAAATATTCCTGTTGATCAGAAAACATGATTTACTACGATAGCGTTGCGATAAGGGACGAATTTTGCGTATAACGCCCAACTAAGCATATCCCAACTTCCCAACTAATATTATAAATGCGAAAGTAACTCTGTCTGTCTGTCTGTCTGTCTGTTACGCTTTCCCGCTTAAACCTCGCAACCGATTTTGATGAAATTTGGCATAGAGATAGTTTGAGTCCCGGGAAAGAACATAGGATAGTTTTTATCCCGGTTTTTGAAACAGGGACGCGCGCGATAAAGTTTTTCTGTGACAGACAAGTTTCCACGCGGGCGAAGCCGCGGGCGGAAAGCTAGTTATTTTATATTTTGCTGAAAAAAATATAGGTTAGCTTTCCAAGGACGAATAAGCCATCAACTTTTCTTTTACCATTATGCGTGTGTGCTGCGTGCAAGCCGTACGACGTACGTATATCCCGAAATTACAGCCTTGATATGACAAAAACCATTTCCATACATTGCTCCGGGCTCGCCTTTCTTCTAAAATGTAAAAATATATTTTCCTTCCCTACTAAGCTATTCTTTAGTATTCCCAGGCAGCCCTCAATGCCTCTATTTGATTCATTAGCCGCCGCAAGATGGCGCCGGAATTTCCCGGAAAATTTAATGGTGCAAACGGGTGCATTGTTTTTTGTGTGTAAAATTATGAATGATTTATTTTTGGCTTGTGTTGCTAACTACTTCTATTCAGATATATTCAATTCAGATATTCTGTCACTATGAACTTATCAACGAAAACATTAAATACATATAATTACTCAATCAGTAAGAATATTGTATACTATTAGGCATTGTACATGTTATAATAATGTGACTGCAGGTGCTACAACCACTCAACCTTTTTTTCTTCGACCAAAGAACATTCTGGGGCTCTTACGATACCTTTATAAAAAGTTCATGTTTTGCATTTTAATTTAAAAGAGTTCGTGCATTTCAATTCGGCAACAAAGCCAGTGTGCGTCTTTGCGACTTGCCCTCGATGCCGAAACTCATGTACTACATACAGTACAAGAGCAGCAGTCTGAGAGGAACCCGTAATATCCCGCATATTAAGTCGCAGCACGTACCAGCTCATGGTGTGAACATGAATATTTCTGTTGTTATGCTTTACACTGATTTCTTAAATTAAAAGTAGGTGGAGACAGGTTGTAGAGAAGACTACCTACTTACGTAATCAACTGTATGCAATAGATAAAAATCGTTTGAATGTAAGTATCGTGAATGAAAAAAGTTAATGCAGCCGTTTTTAAGTGGTTTAAAATTGATTCTTTTACTCGTACTTATTACCCGACTGCCCCAGTAGAAGAGTTATGTTTTATAATAATACCAGTGTAATTAGTAGTGTAATTTACAATGTTACAGTATTAATTCANAATGCATATAAGCATAAAATTAGATGTGAGTATTGTATACAAACAGAATCGAAAACTTAAAAGCTCTCGGTTGTTCGCAACTAGTAATCCTGGCATCTCAAGCCGGAGCTTTTAAGCGGTATTCGGCGAGGCTTTGTCCGACCACAAAGCTCGTCAGTCGTTTGTCAGCGGAGATAAATATCTCCGAGATTAACCTGCCTCGAAATTATGGCGCAAATTATTATTAGTTTTACGCAGGTACGCTGAAGTTGTAGTAAATAAATAAATATCCTTGGACTTTTTACACTGCAGCCTCTAGTCCCAAACTAAGCAAAGCTTGTACTATGGGCACTAGACAACGGATATAAACATACAAAAATACTTTTTTAGGTACTTAGCAGTTGTCGGGGTATTACAAGTATTCTACTTTTCACAGTGAAGCAGATGCGGTAATTTTTTTTATGAAACGCGCCCAAAACCAGGTTTAGATAAACTTGTGACTGTGGTTTAAATAAACCAATCACAATCTTGAATCTATTTTTGGGTTGGATTGATTTACTTAGATTAAATTTTAATGCAACGTTATCATGGTTATGAGACATTTTATGCTTGGTTCTTGCTTATTATTATATCATGTAAGTAGGTATTGAAGCTTAGTTACATATTAATATTTACTTAACATAAGCGTAATGGTGTAATACGATTATACCTAGGACCTAGGTACACATAAATGGACGGAATTATAGTGTTTAAAACCGCTTTATACTATTAAGAATTCACAGAAAAGTAAGTTTAATTTTCCTCGGATTGCAATAATGAGAAGATTGACTTGTGAAAGATAGACGAGGGAAAGAGGCTTGTCAAAAACAATTGGCCGAACAAAATGGAGAGAATGGTTCATAATTTGCTAAGTTTGAAGTTGGGAGAAAAAACTTGGAAAGCCCTTTCGGGGTTTAAAGGTTGCTGGGGTAATATTTCATTATGACTAGTAAATACTGCTCGAAAAGAAAAAAGGCAGAAAATTTCTCGAGTGGCGACCAAGAGCCGGAAGACGTAGCGTGGGCACTTGGGCAGGCCTCCCACTAGGTGGACCGACGAATTGGTGAAGGTCGCGGGAGGTGCTTGGATGCGAGCGGTGTAGGACCGTTCTTTATGAAAATCCTTAAGGGAGGCCTTTGCCCAGTAGTGGACGTCTTCCGGATAAACCGAACGAACGAACTGCTCGAAAATTATTTAAACACAGTAACTTACAATATTTGTATTCATATTAGAAGAAATTTACCCCACATGACCTTTTTAAAATGCAGCACGAGTCTAGTAAAAACTGTATTCCACTTGTTTGTTAGCCCAATGCTTTCACAACATTTACCGCTCCCGCATGGCGTAAAAGGCTCGAGTGAGCAAAAATGGAGCGCATTTGCGGATGTGCTCATCGCGTATTCCGCGTTTCGTCCCTTACACTTCAACACCGCGAANTATATTTTACATATTATACCTATTCGTGTTTCATTATGAATCGAAATATAAAAGACTTAATAAACTCTATTAAAAATTTAAATTAATTAATCAAGTTTGAATACCTCATTCTACCTTAAAATTAATAACTTAAATCCAGTCTTAATACGGTCACGGCTCAAGATTTTTTTGTCCATTTCAGCGTTCTTTTTACTCTTTTGACGTTGCGTTGACAGCTTTTACCTAAATTCGCGCGGAATATTTTTGTGAAATGGCTCTTAACCTGCCTCGAAATTATGGCGCAAATTATTAGTTTACGCAGGTACGCTGGAGTTGTAGTAAATAAATAAATATCCTTGGACATTTTACACTGCAGCCTCTAGTCCCAAACTAAGCAAAGCTTGTACAATGGGCACTAGACAACGGATATAAACATACAAAAATACTTTTTTTTAGGTATTTAGCAGTTGTCGGGGTATTACAAGTATTCTACTTTTCACAGGGAAGCAGATGCGGGTTGAACTTTTTATGAAACGCGCTCAAAAAGTTTAGATAGAAACTTGTGATTGTGGTTTAAATAAACCAGTCACAATCTTGAATCTATTTTTGGGTTGGATTGATTTACTTAGATTAAATTTTAATGCAACGTTATCATGGTTATGAGACATTTTATGCTTTGTTCTTATTTATTATTATATCTTGTAAGTAGGTATTGAAGCTTAGTTACATATTAATATTTACTTAAAATAAGCGTAATGGTGTAATACGTTTATACATATAAATGGACGGAATTATCTACTATATAAAAATAAGTCGGGATTTCCTCCCTGACGCTATAATTCCAGAACGCACGAACCGATTTCCACGGTTTTGCATTCGTTGGAAAGGTCTCGGGCTCCGTGAGGTTTATAGCAAAGAAAATTCGGGAAAAGGGGGTAAAACAGGATCCACGCGTACGAAGTCGCGGGCGGCCGCTAGTAGTGTTTAAAAACCGCTTTTAGTAAGCTTTTTACTATTATGATTGTTTTAGGAATTCACAGAAAAGTAAATTTAATATCCCTCGGATTGCAATAATGAGAAGATTGACTTGTGAAAGATAGACGAGGGAAAGAGGCTTGTCAAAAACAATTGGCCGAACAAAATGGAGAGAATGGTTCATAATTTGCTAAGTTTGAAGTTGGGAGAAAAAACTTGGAAAGCCCTTTCGGGGTTTAAAGGTTGCTTGGGTAATATTTCATTATGACTGTAGTAAAGAAGCAAATACTACTCGCAAATCACTTAAACACATCAACTTTAAACAATATTTGTATTCATATCAAAGGACATGTACCCCTCATGACCTTTTTAAAATGCAGCACGAGTCTAGTAAAAACTGTATTCCACTTGTTTGTTAGCCCAATGCTTTCACAACATTTACCGCTCCCGCATGGCGTAAAAAGCTCGAGTGAGCAAAAATGGAGCGGATTTGCGGATGTGCTCATCGCGTATTCCGCGTTTCGTCCCTTACACTTCAACACCGCGAAACTGCATTTTTGTAACTTTATAGGAGAGAAGAAAAACGATATATTTTCATAAAATGTCATAAAAGAAGTCAAATTCTTGTTTATTTATGACTAGCTGCCGCCCGCGACTTCGTGCGCGTGTATCCTTATCTTATCCTTAGGGGTGGAGTTTCTTAAAAACCTTAGCGGATGCCTACGTCATAACATCTACCTGCATGCCAAATTTCAGCCCGATCCGTCCAGTGGTTTGGACTGTGCGTTGATAGATCACTGTGTCAGTCAGTCAATCAGTTAATCATTCATCTTTGAGTTTTATATATGTATAGATATAGATAATAGTTTTTCTTCTCTTCTGTAAAGTTACGAAAATGCAGTTTCGCGGTGTTGAAGTATTTGCTATTCAACAAGCTTTGGCTGACGTGCGGGCTACGGCGCTACGGGCGAGTGCTACGCCGTAGTCGAGCCGTAGCTACGGCGCTTTGTGAATCCGTACTGCTGACATTTTGGGGAAGTTTTAACACGTCAGTTTTATGAAAGGAGTGATTGGAAAGCTTGCTACGAGCAGGAATTTATACTTACATTTCCAGTGTAATTTTTTAGCCTACCACATTTTACAGGAAATTATTTAGGCCAGTGCCCAAAAGATTTGACATTTCATCCGAGAAAATCTCATCCGCGGATGATTTATTGTCTCCCTTTCAAATTTGTTAGGTGTCGAATCATCCGCAAAATATTTATCTTCGGATGAAACTTCACCGTTTCTAATTTGGAAGTGTCGTGGATGACATTTTCTCGGATGAAATGTCACCTGAGTCGCCAAAAATAGCCGAATATTATTATCTCACTCGACAAATGTCTTTTTGTTTTACCTACCTACTATTTTTTTTATACCAGTACAAGCAAGGCTGTAACCAAATTATTTCCACCACCAACAGGTATCAGGTTATTTATTATTCTGGCATCGTTGCCGTGAGTTTCGGTCGGTTTGAGTCGCAGCGGTCAGCGTGTGATAGCGCGGTAGCTTGACGCGCCCGCGGCCTTCGCGCCGCCGATTAGCGCACTGATACACATCGGGCTTAAAGCCACTGACAAACGGACGACAGTCGATTTACTAGGGTGTGGACGAGAGGTTAAGAGATGTGAAAACAACTGATATAATTTCGTTGATTTTGCAGACAGTGGTGACTGAGTTTGTTGCGGCGCTTCTTCTCAGCACTTGCCAAATGTTTGTCTCGAAGCGCTGGTAAGGCAAAAAAAGAAAGAGACATGTATAGGCTCCTTAAGAGCATTTGACAATTTGTAAGTACTAATTTAATTAGTCCATACAAATAAAGATAATTTTGATTTTGATGAACGTTTTCATTGTCGCGTGACTTCTGTGGAGAAATATGCTCCAGGTGCTTGAAGCACATGTCTTTGTGCAAGCCTCAGCTTTCAGTTTCCTCCCAAGGATACATGTGAGCACTTTGTACACATTTCTCTTCATTTTTACGCAGTTGTGGTTATTTTTTAAATGAAGTTGTATTGTATCTGTCGCTCTTTAATTTTCCTATAGCTGAAATATCAAAATTAGTCGATAACGTGCAGCCGGCCTGCCGTCAGTGGCCTTGCCCTTTGCCGCGCGAGCGTTACACAACATCGACCGTATCGGCGTATTTATACCCGTTTCCGATGCGAGCGACTTAAGAGTGTGCCAGAATAAGGCCTGCTTTGTACTTGAGATTTTTAAGATTACTTAAAAATAACTTAGACCAAACCAGAGAACTTTGGTATTTTTGAAATGAGTAGAAAATGAATAGGGCTGGCCAATTCGCCATCAATTTTAAGGTAATATTTCCCATTGCAAATGTATGAACCCTTTACGTTAATAATTATAATACCTAACTTCATAAATAATAATAAATTACTTAACGTGTTCTTTGTCCCATCTATGTAGTTGCATTTTTATTTTAAGACTGTTTTTGTTTTCCAAAACGACGCTCAAGTATGACTCAAGACAAGACTTACTCAAATACTTAGGAGTAAAATCAATGATACAAAATAAAGCTTTTGAATTACTGATACCGACCCAAAAGTATAAAATATTTACTTTGTTGTTTATTTCGCTTACAAATTAAAATAAACGCACCATGTTTACGGCATTCCTTTGCCACTATTTCAAGCGATCGTATTTTTAGTACAGTCTGAATTTTTCAGTCTGGGCCAAATATAGAACTAATAAATCGAGTCATAACTTTGACATTGACATTGCAGCGGCCTTGGTGCCTGTCGGAACTTTCCTGTCGCCGGCAGACACGACATAAAGCCTATAAATACATTTCAAGGACCTACTGTAAAAGTCTAGAGCAATAAGTGACTAAGTCCGAATTGGCCTCATTAATTTTGGGCTTCAAGCTAATTTTATCGCAGTTTCTCTTACAAATATTATCCTATAGATAAGTATCTGGATGTTTGTTACTCTTTCACGCAAAAACTACTGTACGGATTTTGTTGAAACTTTACAGTATTATTTTTTATACATCAGAATAACATATAGGCTATAGTTTATAACGATCAATGAGACAAGCTAAATTTCACACGGGCAAAGCCGTGGGCAAAAGTCAGTTACATTTATAGACTTAACATTGCGTTACCTTTAGACTTTACTGTTGCTTGCCTTCCACCTTCGCCCTACCTGTTACATAACTTTGCATCAATAATAAAAGTTATTTAATACTAGCTTTCCGCCCGCGGCTTCGCCCGCGTGGAATTTTGTCTGTCACAGAAAAACTTTATCGCGCACGTCCCTGTTTCAAATACCGGGATAAAAACTATCCTATGTCCTTTCCCGGGACGCAAACTATCTCTACGCCAAATTTTATCAAAATCGGTTTAGGCGTGAAAGCAAGACAGACAGACAGAGTTACTTTTGCATTTTGTTTTTTTTTATATCTTCGGCACTTTTGCGATTTTGGTTAAAGTACCTAATATGTGCTGACAGTTTTTATTGAACTCCGAAAGTTCTGCTGAGCTCAAAGGGCGTTTGGTTGCAGTCTGCTAATGGATACAGTCTGTTACCAAACGTGAACTACTTTTGCATTTATAATATTAGTATAGATGCCTGTAACGAATACCCAGTTCGAGCATGACGCGATTAAAAAGTAACCTCAATGTTTCTCACGCGTCGCGCTTCTTTTAACACGTCCATAAATAACTTCCAAGTTATGTCGCGTGTTTGCTCACACTTTCAGAACTGGAATTGCCTGAAATTAGTGTTGCCTTATTGGGCCATTTTCAGGTGATTAACACCGTTTTAATCAGTTTATTACCCCTCCTATTTTGTTAAGCCTTCTAACTTTATTTATTTTGTTGATAAGTAGTATGAGAAATTTCCACGCACCGGTCGTTAAAGTTGCGGTACTTACCGCAGCGTTGCTGCTCCGTAGATCTACATTAAATGTCATAGTCATTTCTTTGTAAAATGTCCAAGGATATTTATTTATTTGTTAATCTTTGTGTGATCAGGGCGAAGCTTCGTATTTAATGTCCTTGATATGCGAATCCTTTATCTATGAAGATCAGTTTTAAATCATAAAAGCTTAGTTGTACGATTCTATTGATCCCTATTTCCTATTATTCTATGGTATTACCGGAGTATTCAATTTGACTTGATGATAAAATTACACGTATAATGTAGGTCACCAGCTCAAGGATGCTATGCGCTGTTTAATTAACCAGGCGTATTACGAATGCAGCGCCAAGTTTCTGTAACCCGCCATAATGCGAGTATTATAGTCCGCTGCCTCCGCGGGAGCGAGTCAAGTTTTGGGTCATTATTATTTCTGGCCTAAGAAGTTGGAGGTCTTTGGGAGTCACTGCGATCTTTTATACATCATATAACTAGCTAGAATTTCAGTAGTTCTTAAATTTTGTAAAATGACACATGAAATCCTTCATCTTAATCTTAAAACCAAACACACACACACACACACACATACACTTGGAACTCTACTACAGAGATACTACCATATCCTCGTCAGTCCCTTCTAAAGTCTTAACCTATGTATGATTACATTACATACAATCACAGATATTATTCTAGTATTTACGCAAGAACCGTTATTAGCATCTTCGCTTGTTACATTTGCCAAAATATTAATAAAACTAAGCGCCCTTTCTTGTTCTTCATCTTCCATCGTATTTTTTTGCTCTATTCTCGATTGATTCGAGCCTAAACTAGTTCAGAACTACCAACAAGGGCTGCAGGTCACCGGCAAGCGAGTTTCGCAAAGATTGGCGGCTGCAGCGACACTTCATTAAAACTTCGCTGAAAAATCGCGCGCAGTGCACCTCGTCAACCGGGCGAATATTGGCGCACGTCGATAGGGTACCGAATGCCGATTAATCAATATTTAGACTGTGGGGATTTGAAGTTGAATGCGAAGTTGGAAGTAAAATATTGTCCCTTACGTTCTTAATTCATTGACGTGATTACCGAATCATACCTAGTAGTTGTAAAATGTCTATTAGACAAAATAATAACAATTAACGAGACTTTTATCTACGAGTATATGCGCTGAGTAACAAAATAATTTATATTTTATTTTATACTATTTATTACTTAACTCTTTCTTATATATCCTATCGTTTTACTACGTGCTATATTATTCATTTTGTATTGTACTATTTGTGAAAACTGTCTAAGGCATACTTGATCTTAACTGCCCCATCTATTATTTGTTGCATATGTGCTGTTTGTTTTCCATTAAATTAATAAATTTATTTATTTGTAATAGGTATACAGACAGTTTACTTACAGTCTAGGCTTGATCGTAATGATCGTGCAAGTTATGTCAGCTAGAACACACATACAATGTTTGTTATTTAATTACGCTTCGTTTTAACATAGTTTGTAGTACGTGCGTAGAAACAGAAGCAGCGACTGTGTGCGACACTTCAAAGCTAATTAGAACTACATCATTATATGAATAAACATTCCTAGGACCAAATGGAGTTTCCCAAAATGGCAGACGCTCACACCGTGATGTAATAAAGATGTTTGTGTAAATTATTTGACAACAAACATGACATCGGTATATTATGAGGCGCCTAAAATAACACATCTATTGATATTAAATAAGACGGTTAATGGTAATTTGTTTGTCCAAAAGTTGTTTTAACTACTTAAGATAAGTACGTATTAATAAAATCCTAATTACTATAAAACGTAGCCTTCTAAGCAATACTGGCACACTCACGAAATATGCGTTATAACTACCCAGTAGTGGTTAGTGACATAATTTATGTAAATTATATTAATTAAAGAAGTTCTGTGTGAATGGCGGCCAGACTCGTCAGCAGCCAGCCTGTCGTCTGTTGTTGATGCGTATCTTCTTAGGTACTCGACGTCATTCACTACGTTTCAGATTTGTGCAAATCAAACTATACAAGTATTTACACACTAAATCAGAATAATATTAAGATACTACTAGCGGCCGCCCGCGACTTCTTACATAACATAGGACTTTCATACAAACTTCCAACCCCCGTTTTACCTCCTTAGGGGTTGAATTTTGCAAAATCCCGTCTTAGTGAGCACCTTCGTTCTAAAAGGAACCCCCATGCAAAATTTGAGACTCTTAGCACTTGCAGTTACTGAGATTTCGTGATGAGTGAGTCAGTCAGTGACCTTTGGATTTTTGTAAGATTAGTATTGTGAATTTTCATAAAGACATTTGGGAACCGAAAGAAAGTATTAAAGTTATTTATTACGAACCATTTATCTCCGTAAATAGAAACGATTGTGTGAAGTGTTGGGTTTAAGTGCTCGTTAAATACAGAACAGAAAAGTGCCTCTTATGTTTCTATTCTAAATTGCATTATCATCTTGACAGTTTAAACGAGACAATAAACTTACTTTAATCTGAAAACGAGAAGTATTTAAATAATTCAATTTCTGAATTGCTTTGTTGAACACGCAAATGCATTTTCTTGGTCTCCATTATCCTTTGTTTACTAACGAGTCCTGCCCTAACGAGCTAGTCTGGTCTAGTCGAGCACTAAAACTACATCTTAATCCTAGATTCTCTTTGACATAGACTTGGTGCTATCGCGAATCAGAGATCAAAGCAAAATTATTTATTTCGCTCACTCCACCTTTCGGCCTTTTCATAATAAAACCGAAAAGAAAGCCCCATTCAGTTCTCTAGAAGCTTCGTAGCTTGAACTTTGTAGCTCATACAAAATTAAATTGTGCTGCAAGACGGGATAAACTTAATTTTAGAAATGGTTCAACAATGTATTTCTTTTCTTGAATTTGTGCAAAGAAGTGTATACAGCAACTACCTTTTTATCTAGATAAGCTAGCTTTATTTATTAGCATTAATAAGCGACATGACGTGAATTCAATAGGAAATAATAAATTCAAGGGGATTATGGTGCTTGCAGTTCGATGTTGGTCCTATACAAAAAGTTGTTGTAATGAGCACCAGAACCACCCTCTTGGTGATTTGAAAGTGTTCCATAAAATACCCTTTAAATATTTCAATAATACTAACAGAACAAATGTCGTAGCCGCTGTCTACGGAGCGCGGTTCGTAGCTCGTAGCCCGGCTCTCAGCTACGAGATGCTACGAGCATTGCCGTCGTGTAGCACTTAGTTGCTACGATGTCGCTACGAAAGTGCATGTTATTCGAATTTGTTTTCGACTTGTCGCTCTCTCGACTTCATAAGCTGCGTTTCCACTATATTCTAAACAAGCTATTTTTAGGGTTCCGTAGCCAAATGGCAAAAAACGGAACCCTTATAGATTCGTCATGTCTGTCTGTCCGCCTGTCTGTCCGTATGTCACAGCCATTTACATTACACATACACGTACATTACTATAAAAATTGAAAATTGTTTTGAACGAGATCTACTAAGTAGTTTTTTTTAATACCTCGTAAATCGTAAACCGCTTATTACCGCGTAATGTTTCATACAAATAATTTAAATTAAAAAAAATAATAATTTCATAAATCAATGGTACGGAACCCTTTGTGCGTGAGTCCGACACGCACTTGGCCGGTTTTTTTAAATAAACTACTTTTTTTTTCTTTTTTCTTTCTGCTTCACCATAATGTATATTGTCCTATGGGTACTATTTTATCCTACTTTTGGTACTTTCTGTTTGTAATGTGTGTTTCTGTTATGCAAATAAACGTTTTATCTATCTATCTACTGTGCATCTTAAAGGTAGCTTAGGCAAATACAAGTAATCTCAGTATGTTTGCTAATATATTAGCTAGTAGCGATTGTAAAACGGAAGCAGAGCAAAAAAATATTATGTCAGTCAATATTATTGAGACTACTTTTTGGTTTCTTGTGGAACCATGTTTATCAAGTTACATTTAGAGATGATTATCGCCCGTATTCACAAACATTACTATGAGGTCTCACAGTGCGCGTGGACGCACAGGGTGACACACGAACCAATCATAGAGCTCTATTCAACGCGGTGCGTTCAATTTGCTGATTCACTTAAGCAAGCATCGTTTGTGAATATGGGTGTGTGAGTCCTTGTTAACTCATACATTTATCTTGATAGTGAACAGGAAAACACTTGATGAAANCTGAAAACAAGAATTATTTAAATAATTCAATTTCTGAATTGCTTTGTTGAACACGCAAATGCATTTTCTTGGTCTCCATTATCCTTTGTTTACTAACGAGTCCTGCCCTAACGAGCTAGTCTGGTCTGGTCGAGCACAAAAACTACATCTTAATCCTAGATTCTCTTTGACATGGACTCGGTGCTATCGCAAATCAGAGATCAAAGCAAAATTATTTATTTCGCTCACTCCACCTTTCGGCGTTTTCATAATAAAACCGAAAAGTAGGCCCCATTCAGCTCTCTAGAAGCTTTGTAGCTTGAACTTTGTAGCTCATACAAAATTAAATTGTGCTGCAAGACGGGATAAACTTAATTTTAGAAATGGTTCAACAATGTATTTCTTTTCTTGAATTTGTGCAAAGAAATGTATGCAGCAACTACCTTATATCTAAATAAGCTAGCTTTATTTATTAGCATTAATACGACATGTGAATTCATTAGAAAAAAGCCTAAGGGGATAATTCTGGTGTTGGAGTTCGATGTTGGTCCTATTCAAAAAAATGTTGTAATGAGCACCAGAACCACCCTCTTGGTGATTTGAAAATGTTCCATAGAATACCCTATAAATATTTCAATAATACCAGAGTAAATACAAATGAGTAGGTCATCTTCATAAAAACACACGCGCGTTAGCGGGGAGCCAGTCGTGGTTGCGCCGAATTTTGTCAGTGTGTGCGTGCGCGCCGCATACGTATATTGGCGCGCTCACATACAAACCGCGCTCAGTGCGTTTCTATGAAGATGACCTACTCATTTGGTTGTACTCTGATATAATACTAACAGAAGTAATTTCGTAGCCGCTGTCTACGGAGCGCGGTTCGTAGCTCGTAGCCCGGCTCTCAGCTACGAGATGCTACGAGCATTGCCGTCGTGTAGCACTTAGTTGCTACGACGTCGCTACGAAAGTGCATGTTATTCGAATTTGTTTTCGACTTGTCGCTCTCTCGACTTCATAAGCCGCGTTTCCACTATTCTAAACAAGCTATTTTTATAAAATAAACTACGTTATTTTTTTCTTTCTGCTTCACCATACCATGTTATATTGTCCTGTGGGTACTATTTTATTCTACTTTTGGTACTTTCTGTTTCTGTTATGCAAATAAAGTTTTTATCTATCTATCTACTGTGCATCTTAAAGGTAGCTTTGGCAAATACAAGTAATCTCAGTATGTTTGTTAATATATTAGCTATTAGCGATTGTAAAACGGAAGCAGAGCAAAAAAATATTGTCGGCCCTGCATCCCGCGGGCGCGGGTGAAAACGCGCCGTGAGTTCTTAACCTAACCGCGCAAATAACCGCTCCCGTGAGTTTAAAATGAAACCGCAATTCCACAACCGCCGCGGGCGCGTGTGAGAATCGCGCCGTGAGTTCTTAGCCTTAGGCTGCGTTTACACCAATTTTTTTAGCTGTGAAGACTTATTCCCTCACTCATAGATAGTTGAATTACTCGTTTAGTAGAGTCATAAATAAACTTTCCTTATCGCCCTAGTTCGTATGAGACCGTCATCACCTTAATCCGAGCCATACTTCGCGGGTATTCGAACAGTAAAACTCGATTAGCCAGCTCATAGGAGGTCGCACTCGGCTAATGTCCGCATTACCCGGATTAACCTCCTGGCACCTAACTTTACAATCGCACAACGGATCTTATTTCCTAAGTTTTACAACTTAACCCGGTCAACATGTTTCGGTTAATGTGATAAATTGAAAATTATTCATAATTACCGGTTATTATGAATAATTACCGACAGTCGCGGTAAAAGTGATAAATTAATCACATTTAACAGTGATTATTTGATAATTCAACCTTAGTACTAACAAATTTCATAAAAGAGAACAACATCTTGTGTACGTGCTCGTGTACAGCCAAACTTTTNGTACTCCCTCGCTCGGGTTCCTTCCACCTATAGATCGTTTCATCCACGAAGACGCGCCCCACCATTCATCCGCTAATGTTGGAATGTTATCGGTACATGCTAAATTATCCATGAGTGCACACGCACACTACAATAATGACGCTCGGATAGCTCGGATCTAACTCCTCGCACCTCGCGGGAGCGCGACCAAAAATTGGTGGAGCGCTTCTTCGTGAATGAAACGATCTATAGCGGCTGATTCGGGCTTCGAGCCAGACGGTGACGAGGTCGTTCGGATTAACCTGTGACTCAACTTTGACACCACTGTCCCTCCCTCGGCGCGGTACCCACCAGCCCACCGGGTGAGACGAAAAAACATTAGAATCTCAAGTCTTATGTTAATTCAATCTGCACATATTATTTTACGAGTTCTAAATTTAGACTACTGTTAATTAAAAGTGAAGTTTGTACAATACTATCGATTTAAAATAATATCTTTTTCTTTGCAAAACGAATAGCTTGTCATTTAAAAAACTAAAACCCAACTACGACAAAAAACGACGCTAAAAAAGTATAAAATAAGATTTTCAGAATACTGNGTACTCCCCGCGGACGCTGCTGGAGGCGTCGTGTACGCCCCGCTGGTGGAGTGGGGACCTGACGAGCTCACGTGAGTACTCCCCGCGGACGCTGCTGGAGGCGTTGTGTACGCCCCGCTGGTGGAGTGGGGACCTGACGAGCTCACGTGAGTACTCCCTCGTGCGGGTTCCTTCCAACTACTGTTTCATCCACGAAGACGCGCGCCATGTTATCCGTACATGGTAAATTATCCATGAGTGCACACGCCCTCTCAATAATGACGCTCGGATCTAACTCCTCGCACCTCGCGCTCCCCTCGACCAAAATTGGTGGGGCACTTCTTCGTGAATGAAAAGATCTATAGCGGCTGGTTCGGGCTTTGAGTCACACGGTGACGAGGTCGTTCAGAAACCTGTAACTCAACTTTGACACCACTGTCCCTCCCTCGGCGCGGTACCCACCAGCCCACCGGGTGAGACGAAAAAACATTAGAATCTCAAGTCTTATGTTAATTCAATCTGCACATATTATTTTACGAGTTCTAAACCTAGACTACTGTTAATTAAAAGTGAAGTTTGTACAATACTATCGATTAAAAACAATATCATTAACTTTTTCTATGCAAAACGAATAGCTTGTCATTTAAAAATGTATTTATTCGTTCAATTTGTCGACATAAAAAAGCGCCGACAGACCAAAACAAATGTGGGAATTGAGATAGCGAGCATCAAGCGGCCCGACACGGGATCTAACAATGCAGTATTTATTGCTTCCGCTTCCGATCACTATTTTTTGTCAGCGCACAGCGGAGCTATTACGTAGATCTACTTTTTTGGATTTTAGGGAGTCTGCAAAAAGTACAATAAACCGATCCATTTGTTTGTACTTTCGTAAGTATTTTGCTGTTGCACAGTCTTTTAAAATCACTTGGAAGCGGACATTTTTTGGTGAATAGATGACATGATTTAACAAGTAAATCTAAGTAAATTCCTAAAAGAAACCCGTGGTCTATCTTCAACAGCTTTCGAGAAAATTTTTTTTTAATTTGGCTTATTTTGTGTGTGTTAAAATACGATTTTTGGTTTATCTGTTCTTTTGTTGAAGTTGTAACACAATTGACTTATGTGAGTAATAAAGCACACAATTTCCCTTTTTTTGAGCTATACATCATATTCTAAAGCTTTGTAGATCCGGAGAAATTATAAAAAAACTGATTTTTGGTTTTTAATTTTTTAAATTTAAGTTGTACATTTTGAGCAATAACGAATTATTGCATGTTATAAAAGACCTTTTATTTTACTCACGAAAAAAAAATCACCGAATTTTGAGAACATACTTTTGAGAAATTTGCATTTGAAATTTCGTGTTATGCAACGCCTTCTGAAAAGCTCTTGGCAAACACAAACTTTCGTCATTGCTATTAAAATATTGTCTGGCGATATTGTACTGGTCAATTTAGTGCAAGGCAGGCAGTGTTTAGGGTTACTAATTTGTTCTATTACGTACTTCAGCCCGCACTGGATGGACAAATGGAGATCAAAGTTGTGATTCTCCACTACAAATGAGATTGCGTATTAGCAATGACAAAAGTTTGTTTTTGCCAAGAGTTTTTCAGAAGGCGTTGCTTAACACGAAATTTGAAATGCAAATTTCTCAAAAGTATGTTCTCAAAATTCGGTGTTTTTTTTTTCGTGAGTAAAATAAAAGGTCTTTTATAACATGCAATAATTCGTTATTGCTCAAAACGTACAACTTAAATTTAAAAAATTAAAAACCAAAAATCAGTTTTTTTATAATTTCTCCGGATCTACAAAGCTTTAGAATATGACTTATAGCTCAAAAAAAGGGAAATTGTGTACTTTATTACTCACTTAAGTCAATTGTGTTACAACTTCAAATAAAGAACAGATAAACAAAAAAACGTATTTTAAAACACACAAAATAAGCCAAATTAAAAATTTTTTTTCTCGAGAGCTGTTGAAGATAGACCACGGGTTTCTTTTAGGAATTTACTTAGATTTACTTGTTAAATCATGTCATCTATTCACCAAAAAATGTCCGCTTCCAAGTGATTTTAAAAGACTGTGTGTTGTAGTAAATTTATTGTTGGATACGAAAAATGGGCCATAATTTATGTATAATACATACTACGAATATGTTTGAGATATAAAGAGTACATTCAAGAACGATCTGTTAAGGAGCAGAAATGGTAGGATCTATTCATTTAACTTATTCTATTTTTGGATGGTGCAAAAACACGCTCCGGAAGGCACTGCCTCGGTTCCACTATAATCCTTGAATATCTCAAATTACATCTGGAAACAATGCATAATATACATGAGACAACAAATGGGCCCCGACAACCCATTCCAAACTTAAGGTAAACGTAATAAAGCTTCTTTACGGCCGGCAAACAACGGCGCGCTTTGTTTTGGCACAAAAACGAGTATTTAGCAAACTTTGCGCAGCTGTGTGCACAGATAGTGCGGCGAGGGCGGCAATAAAAATGAATAGTATCGCTTTACACCACTCGCGATGATACCCTGAATTTAACAAAAGGTTTTCCCCTTTTAGATACAATGACAGTGACACGTTTGAGTTTCACCCTCAGTTTCAGATAAATTATACTGATGAAACCATTAATTTGCAATGTAAATATTACCTGACGTCATTATTTAAACACGAGATATTTACGGCCAGGTAATTTCACGCGAACATACATGCATAATTTCGGCGGTCTTACAGATATTATAATTGTTAATGTGCCACTAAAAGCCATGTCGATTGAACGCGTCGCTTCCGCAAACAGCCGCTTGAATTATTGAACAACATTCACTTCCGTCCTTAATCATTCAACAGGTTTGCAAAATTGTGCATTAATGATGAGCGGTTTGGTTCCAGGGAACAGTTCACCGCGCTGCTGCCCGAGATCAAACAAGCCGCGGACAACTGGCTGAAAGAGGACGAAGAGCTGACGTCTATCGAAACGAAACTTCAGGAGTGCCACCAGCAAATGGCGCTCATCAAAGAAATAGAAGCGTATGGACCCAATTTGAACAACCATCCTCTGTACGCTATCTCCCAAAAGTACAGCTCGTACAAACAAGCCAAGAACGCTGTAGAAGATTCGATGAAAGCGCTCGTGAAGATACTGAAAGATTTTGACGCGCAGATAGAAGCGTTCGCGGAGACGAACGAAGCTTTGAATGGTCCGCAGTTAATGTCGTGGGTCCAGGAATTTTCAGGAACAAATGAGGACGATGAACTGCCGATATTCGAACACATCAAAGATTTCCTCACAAACGCTGGACAAAGTTCGATGATATCCCAGTGTGAGCAAGCCGAGACCGAGCTAAATCAGAGCGTGCAACAGACAGGTCACCTGGTTAGGTCGTGCTTGGAGCTTCTGTCGCAGTACGTAGCGGTCTCCCAGTACTACCCACAGAGCCACACTGAGTACCACCGAATAATGATGTTCCGTAAATTCTTGGCCGCGGCACTGGACAGCAGATCACCTGAAGTTTGTCGCGACGTTTCCAACCAGGTCAATACTCTGATGTTTACCGAGAACAACAACAACGACGCCACCCAAATCGTGGCGTACAACTACCGCTTGCAAACGATCAGCGCGGAAGCTAACGTGGCTCTGAACAAAGCCATGGAGAGATTGCAATTAGAAGGTGGACCTGACGCGTTGACTTTAGCTCAGGAAGCGTACAATGAAGCAAAATCTAACATAAGCAATTGGGTGAGGACTGAGGAAGGTGCCGCATCGGCACTAGAATGTGTCGTCATTGGAATGTTGTGTAACTTGAACAGGAGATATCTTATGTTGGAGAATGGAGCTCAGAGCGCTGGCGACTGTCTCGTCGACCTGACGTCGAGGGAAGGGGAATGGTTCCTGGACGATATGAGCGCTCTGTCAATGCAAGCCGTGGAGTTACTTTCCCTGCTGCCGCTGCAGTCTGCCTCAGCTGAGGAAGCCGCTATGCCGGTCGCGGTGGAATGCGTCCGGAACGCGAACCTTCTTCTGGCAGATTTGGTTCAACTGAATTACAACTTCAGCACGATCATTCTCCCCGAGGCGCTGAAGAAGGTGCACTCCGAGGACCCGTCGGTGCTGCTGATGATCACGGAGCTAAACGCGGTCATCGTGAACAGCCCGGTGCCGCTGAACGATCTGCTGGCACAGCTGGAACTGCATTTGAGATATCTTATCATGGACATGGAGGTAAGCACTACATTAAACGGACATATTACAAATTTATTTTTCTACTCTCCTGTGCACCATTAAAATAAAAAAAATCCCTATTAATTAAAATCATTAAATATAATTGTGCCTAAACAATACCAGGATTAAATCTTAATATTCATTATGGTGTCACTAGTTTACACGGTGTTAAGGAACATAAAACGTACAGTTATCGAAAGATTAGAGAATAATCTAATACCTACGTTTTTGGTAAATCATATCAAGATAGTGATCAACTCATGTTGCTTACAATCCATACCAATAGAAGACTATTATTATACTAGCGGCCGCCCGCGACTTCGTGAGCGTAGATCCCGTTTTACCCCCTTATGGGTGGAGTTTCTTAAAATCCCGTCTTAGTGAGCAGCGAGCACCTACGTTCTGAAGGGAACCCCCATGTAAAATTTGAAACTCCTAGCACTTGTAGTTTTTGAGATTTCGTGATGAGTGAGTTAGTGGCAACTAAAGCCCGTAGTAGCCCCCTGTGAGCACGTAGAATTTTGTCCAATGACCCCAAGCTACCCATCCTTATCGCTCGCGCGTAATTATACAGGGTGGAAACGTTAAGTGATCTCATTCGATTATTTCTCAACTATACAAGATATTGAAAAACTGGTTACTGATCCTGAAAGTGCTTAATGAGCTCTTTCAAACGGTACCAATAATAGGTTACAGAATAAACTGAACCTATCTGAAAATTCAATGTTTCCAGCTTCCATACTAAATGTATGCCAGATACACAATATTAGAAGTGTAATTTTAACAAACAAACTTAAAATAAACTCGTAAATTGTATTCTTATTTTAAATTATTCATGGAAAACATTGGTTATAGGCTTTGCTTGCTATAATATTGTCAAGAGATGAGTGTCGTGACTGTGGTAGTACTAAATGCATGGAAGAAGGAAACATTGAATTTTTGGTTAGATCCAGTTTATTCTGTAACCTATTATTGATACCATTGGATAGAGCTTGTGAAGCACTTTTAGAATCAGTAATCAGTTTTACGATATCATGTGCAGTTTTTAAAATAATGTGACTTTACCAAATGTATGGAAGCTGGAAACATTGAATTTTCGGATAGATCCAGTTTATTCTGTAAGCTATTATTAATACCGTTAGATAGAGCTCATGAAGCACTTTCAGGATCAGTACTCTAATCACTAGTTTATTGATATCTTGTATAGTTTAGAAATAATCGACTGAGATCACTTATCGTTTCCACCCTGTATTGCTGTCGCGACTGTGCGACGGGCGTCTGCAGTGAGTGTGCGAGCGCGACAACAACATAATTACGCGCGAGCGATAAGGATGGGTAGCTTGGGGTCATTGGAAAAAATTCTACGTGCTCACAGACCAGACTACAGTGGTGACTGAGTTTATTCCGGCGTATTTTCTCAGCACTTGACATACGAGTATGTTTGTTTCGAAACGCTGGTAGGACGCAAAAGATGAGGAGACATGTAAAGTGCCCCTTAAGGGCTACCTTTTTTTACTGTGTTTTGACGTTTATAAGTGCCACTAGTGGTCTAAATTGAATGAAATTATTTTGATTTTGAGTCAGTGACCTTTCGCTTTTGTATATTAAAGCCCGGTCACTCGCTCGCACACTCACTGCGGGCGCCTGTCGCACAGTCGCGACAGCAATATTACGCGCGAGCGATAAGGATGGGTAGCTTGGGGTCATTGGACAAAATTCTACGTGCTCGCAGACCAGACTATAGATCTATAATGTTTTGTTGCTATAAATAAGGGTATCTCCCAGTCCCCAGCGAGCAGCGCGCAGCTGCTAGCAGCAGAACTGCGCGCGCGCTACGAGGCGCTGCTCTCAGCGGACGGCGAGGGCGAGCAGGGCGCGGGCCGCATGCTGCTCATGGGCTTCAACGGGCTCTTCGCGGCCGTTGAGCTGCGCGCGCGAGAGCTGGCCGACCACCTGGCCGTGCCCATCCCGCCCGCCTGGCGCAAGATCGACCACATCAGCGACGCCATGCACATGTCGGTAAGTCGCCAACCTGATCTCTTTGTAGGTATCCTTCGTAGGACGTCATCATGCGAAATCATCTAGGGAAATAAGAACGAGCCTAAAGGAAGGTCGAACATAGCAGCGACGCCATGAACATGTCGGTGAGTCGCCAACTTGACCTCTTTGTAGGTATCCTTCGTAAGACGTCAATATGTGCAACCAGCTAGGGCAATATGAACGAGCCGGCCTGAAAGAAGATCGGCCACATCAGCGACGCCATGCACATGTCGGTGAGTCTTCAATCTGATCTCTTTGGTGTGTAGGTATCCTTCGTAAGACGTCATTATGTGCTACCAGCTAGGGCAATATTACCCTTCGTAGGGCGTCATCACGGGAAATCATCTAGGGAAATAAGAACGAGCCTAAAGGAAGGTCGACCACATCAGCGACGCCATGCACATGTCGGTGAGTCGCCAACCTGACCTTCGTAGGGCGTCTCGCGAAACGAGCTAGGGAGTCGCCAACCTGATTGATCTCTTTGGTGTGTAGGTCCTTCTTAGGGCGTCACCTCGCGAAACGAGCTAGGGCAATAAAAACGAGCCAGCCTGAAGGAAGATCGGCCACATCAGCGACGCCATGCACATGTCGGTGAGTGGCTAACCTGACCTCTTTGTAGGTATCCTTCTTAGGGCGTCATCTCGCGAAACCTGCTAGAGAAATAAGAACGAGCCAGCCTGAAGGAAGATGATGAGTGGCTGTGTATATCGCAAGATACGTAACAATCTACAGCTATTAGGGGAAATCTGTCTAATGGAAGGTTGATTACTTGCATCAACGAGATCTGCACACTTGAGCTTTAGGGCTCCTGTACACGACGCCGCCACCACGCCGCCGCCGCGCCTTTGTACTGTTTATACGCGCCGCGTGAACACCGCTGCCGCGCCGCGGGCAAAATAATTATGCTTTGACGGCGCGGCGGCGGCGGGGTGACGATGTCGTGTGCAAGAGCGCTTAGTCTGCGGGCA
The DNA here is from genome assembly GCF_004193835.3 of Ostrinia furnacalis. NCBI lineage: Eukaryota > Metazoa > Arthropoda > Insecta > Lepidoptera > Crambidae > Ostrinia > Ostrinia furnacalis. The sequence goes on along the minus strand of NW_021137421.1, from coordinate 895,921 downwards.
CGAAACGGCGGCGATGAGGAATAGTATTGCGATCGCTCCTCTATTTCGTGCGCGTCACCTTACTGACATGTTGTTGTATGCAACGCCCCGCGCCAGTTTCGTGTCCGCAGACTTGTAGTTGACGAAAACTAAAGTAACATGTTTGCTATGGTGCACCCGCAGGCAGCCCTCCAGAGCCCGGTGCTGCGCTCGGTCCTGGAGGACGTGTTCCTGGTGCGGCGCGTGCAGACCGTGGCCGAAGTATTCGCCATGTGCGTGGGCTCCNAGCTGGAATTGCATTTGAGATATCTCATCATGGATATGGAGGTAAGCATTGCATTAAACGGACATATAATTTTTCTACTCTCCTGTGCGCCATTAAAATCAAGAAAAATAATCCTTATTAATTAAAATCATGAAATAAAAATATGCCTAAACAATACCAGGATCAAATGTAACAATTTCATTATGGTGTCACTTGTTCACACGGTGGTAAAGAACTTCATAACACGTCCAGTTATTGATAGATCTTTCATATAGGATACTTTATCATCAGAAATTAGTGCAATACCTTTGTTAGATCAGCACTTGTAGTTTCTGAGAGAGAGACAGTCAGTCTTGACCTTTCGCTTTTGTATATTTAGATCAATAATGTTTTCTTACGTCTTCCGGCTCCGGCTCACCGGGCAGGCCTCCCACTAAGTGGACCGACGATCTGGTGAAGGTCGCGGGAGGTGCCTGGATGCGAGTGGCACAGGACCGGTCTTTGTGGAAATCCTTGGGGGACGCCTTTGTCCAGCAGTGGACATCTTTCGGCTGAAACGAACGAATGTTTTGTTGCTATAAATAAGGGTATCTCCCAGTCCCCAGCGAGCGGCGCGCAGCTGCTAGCAGCAGAACTGCGCGCGCGCTACGAGGCGCTGCTCTCAGCGGACGGCGAGGGCGAGCAGGGCGCGGGCCGCATGCTGCTCATGGGCTTCAACGGGCTCTTCGCGGCCGTTGAGCTGCGAGCGCGAGAGCTGGCCGACCACCTGGCCGTGCCCATCCCGCCCGCCTGGCGCAAGATCGACCACATCAGCGACGCCATGCACATGTCGGTGAGTCTTCAATCTGAGGTGGAATTGTATAAAGCAATCGTAATCACAGTAGCGGCGTAAGGGGGCGGGGGGGCGGTGGGGGCGGTCCACCCCGGGTGCCAAGCATCAGGGGGTGACACAGTCGCGAAGATTAGTACTCACTAGCGCATCTGCATGGCAAATCTGCGGTCTATGTCATGATACGGGGGGTGCGATTGTCTTTCAATCTTCGAATCGGTAGGTAACCCCCAAAATCCTGGAGGGTACCAGGGGGTGCCTTAGTATGACGGGGGGGGGGGG